>NW_027069538.1:1420151-1614073 GCF_002906115.3 Quercus suber
TTTTTTTTTTTGTTTTTTTTTTTCATAATTTCATAATTTTTTTTAGTGTGTGACCGAACTCAGCAAAAGATACTAAGTTGCCTACATACCCTCGAGAGGGATCAAGTCATTACGTAGTTCAAATAGTTTTTTTTTTTTTTTTTTTTTTACAAAAAAAAGGAGGGCTCAGTGTGCAATAGTGGGTATCACCACTAATCGAAACTGAGACCTCTCAAGGGCGACTTGGGCATCCAACCACTACGCCACACTAACAATTGGTGACATAGAGTGGGATTAATTTCTTCTTATTGGTACGCTTTCAGAGGTAATGGGAAGACATCATGTACTCTTGCAGCGTTACAGTGGGCAGTTTTAACTCTTACCAAGGAGCAATTCTCGACTTTCAAGCATAAAAGCGTTTGAAGAACTTCCCATTGATAGGGCCAATCCTTACACCATCATTATCAATCAATTTATAAGCTCCATTGGTGTAGACTTCTTGCACGACATAAGGGTCATCCCATTTTAAAGTGAACTTATTGCCTGTACGATGAGTTGTGATGATAGGTCTTCGAACAGCGAGTACTAAGTCACCAACTTGGAATAATCGTGGTTTAACTTTTTTATTGAAGGCGCTTGAAAGACGAGCTTGATAACACTTAAGGTGTTATTGGGCCTCGAGCCTTTTCTCATCAAGTGCCTCTAATTCTTGCAATCTGAGCTTGGCATTTTCTTCTCCAGTCAATCCTTCTTGAATGGCAATCCGTAATGATGGGATTTGACGTTCCAAAGGAAGGACAGCTTCCACTCCATAGACAAGAGAATATGGCGTTGCTTGAGTAGGCGTTCGAAATGTTGTTCGATATGCCCATAATGCTTCTCCGATTCTTTCATGCCAATCTCGCTTCATCTTGGAGACCACCTTTTTCAACAAACTACCAAGTGTCTTGTTAAACGCTTCAGCTAGTCCATTTGACGGGGCATTGTACATGGAAGAGTTGTATTGTTTAAACTCAAACTTCTCGCATAGTTCCGTCATCAACCTATTATAGAATGGTTTCCCATTATCAGTTATGATATAACGAGGGACACCATACCGATAGATCAAATGAGTTCGAATGAAATTGACTACTGTCTCTTTTTTCACTTCCCTAAGGGGCACAGCTTCCACCCACTTTGAGAAGTAATCAGTTGCAGCCAAGATGTACAAATGGCCACCGGATGACTTTGGTAATGGTCCTATCGCATCAAGCCCCCATGCATCAAAAGGCCAAGAAGCTACAGTTGGGTGTAGAGGTTCTGGCGGCTGGTGGATGAAGTTTGCGTGATACTGACAAGCTTCGCATTTCTTAGCACACTCCATGGAATCTTGCACCATTGTAGGCCAATAGTAAGTAATTCGTTTGATCCTGTAATGTAACTTAGGACCCGACTGATGTGCACCACATATTCCAGAATGAGCCTCCTCTAAGACTTGTTTAGCCTCCTCCTCTCCTAAGTAACGGAGAAACAATCCATCAAATGAACGGCGGAAGAGAGTGTCATTATAGTAAATGAATCGAGTAGCCCTCCGCCGAACTTCAGTCTTGTGGCGTTTATCATCCAGGAGTCTTCCATGTTGAAGGTATTCAGTGATCGCTTATCGCCAATCTTCTTTTTCAACAAGGCATACCAAAATGATGTTGGCTTGCTCTTCTTCTTCTTCTTCAATCACGAGAGGTACCACCCACCTCTGGGAAATAGCAACTTTGGTGGTCTCTTCTTGGGACAACGCCAAGGCGATAGCCAAATTAGCTAAAGCATCAGCCTGTCTATTCTCCTTTCTTGGCATATGCTCCAATGTGATGGCCTCAAAATTTGTTAACAACTTCTTCGCATATTGGCAATAGGGGATGAGGTATTCCTTCTTGACGTCATACTGCTCCAAGATTTGGTTGATAACTAATTTGGAGTCCCCAAAGATCTCAAGTTGCAATATGCTCATTTCAATGGCCATTTGTAGACCAATAATCAATGCTTGATATTCGGCTACGTTGTTAGAGCAAAGTTTGCTTAATGAGAACGAGTACAGAAGTATTTGCCGTTGTGGAGAAACAAACACTACACCTGCCCCCGCTCCTTCTCGACATGCAGCCCCATCAAAAAACATCATTCATCGTGGCATTACTTCAATGTAAAACACGTCTTCATTCGGGAAATCATCGGATAACTCCCAATCAGATGGAACTGGGTGATCAGCCAAGAAATCTGCCAATGCCTGTCCCTTAACAGCTTTTTGTGGGACATATGCGATGTCATATTGTTGTAGCAAGACCGCCCATCGAGCTATACGACCCGAAACCACTGGCCTAGAAAGGACATACTTAATCGGGTCAGCTTTTGCTATCAAACGAACCGTGTATGCTTGCATGTAGTGCTCCAGTTTATCTATAGCAAAGAAAAGAGCGAGACACATCTTTTCAATAGGAGAATAATTTAATTCAACCCCATTGAGAGTTCGACTTAGATAATAAAGGGCTCTTTCTTTCCCCTCTTCATTTTCTTGCGCCATAAGAGCACTCAAAGATTTTTCTTGTGCTGCGATGTACAGCATTAGAGGCTTTCTTGGGATGGGAGCACCTAAAACTGGAGGATTAAGCAAGTATCTTTTGATGCGCGCAAAAGCATTGCTATAAGCCTCGTCCCATTCAAAGTGCACATCCTTCTTCATTAATCTATTGAAAGGTTGACATCGACTAGCCAAGTTCGAGATAAATCATCGGATGTAAGCTAGTTTCCTTGCAAGCCCCTAAGTTCTCACAGATTCTTGGGTTCTGGCATTTTCTGGATAGCTTCAATTTTGGACCGATCAATTTTAATGCCACGATGCCTCACAATGAAACTAAGAAATTTCCCAGATGTTACGCCAAAAGCGCATTTGCAGGGGTTCATTTTAAACTGATACTTTCTTAGGTAGTTGAATATAGATCGCAGATCTACCAGATGGTCTTCCTTCCTTTTTTGTTTTAACCACCAGATCATCGACATAACACTCCACGTATTTGTGAAGTACATTATCAAAGATCTTTTGCATGACCCGTTGATAAGTAGCACCAGCGTTCTTTAGTCCAAAAGGCATCACTTTATAACAGTAAATGCCCTTAGGAGTACGAAAAGCTGTGAGCTCTTCATCCTTAGGATTCATTCGAATTTGATTGTAGCCTGAAGAACCATCCATGAAAGATAAAGCTTCATGACCAGTAGTGGCATCAACCATGACCTTAGTGATGGGTAATGGAAAATCATCCTTAGGACATGCATTGTTCAAATCACAGAAGTCAACACACACCCGGATTTGTCCATTCTTCTTTTTGACAGGGCGATGTTAGCGATCCATTTCGGGTACTGTACTTCACGAATGAAACCCGCCTCGATTAGCTTATTGACCTCAGTTTCTATTTGAGGGATAAGCTCCGGCCGAAAGCATCTTTGGGCTTGCTTAACTGGGCGCATGCCTTTCTTTACTGCCAAATGGTGTACAGCAATACTTGGATTGAGCCCGGGCATTTCCTTGTAAATCCAAGCAAACACATCTTTGTATTCTACTAGGAGCTTGAGGTACCCTTCTTCTTCTTCAGGGGTGAGAAGCGCACTGATGAAAGTTGGCCGAGGTTCTTCAGCAGTTCCTAAATTGACCTCTTTAAGTTCATAAACTGTAGCCTGTCCTCCATCTTCCAGGGCTGGAGGAACTTCCTCGACCTCTTCAGCTTCAGCATCTGAAATTGTATCCTCTTCTATTGTAATATGAAACGAGGATGATACCTCTTCAATTTGCTCATTGTGGGTGAGTGACTGACTTGTGTGTACAATCGTTCGTCTTTTGACTTTGAGCAATCCTTCAATGTTGATATCTAAGGCAAAGTTACGTTTCATGCGTGAAGGAATGCTACTGCGGATCTCATCATTAGCTTTCTTCTCCCCTTGATCCTCAAAGTTTGTTGAATTTTGAGAATGATTATCAACAGGCCTTTTTGTTACCCCCAATCTATCAAAGACTGATTTACAAGCAAGAGTGTTACGATTTTGTGTTAAGCAAGTTGTATTTAACCTATCGAACACTGTAACTCGTGACGATGAGCCCTCGATGCGATCAAACACTGAGACCCGTGATAAAGGGTGATCTTTTCTTTGATTCGAACTTTCGTCGACCTCCACTGTTATGTATTGGGAACTTGAAGCATTAGTTCTCCTCTTGATCCATATCTGAGCTGGTTGTTCTGGAGTATAACCTAATCCGGTCTTTGGGATAAGAATCTTATGCCTTTCAAGCCGCATTTTCCTTTGTGTTTTGCTAAGGCCATGCATCTTTTCTCCGGTAGCTTCTGGAATTAGTTTCCCTAAGTCTCCTTGTTTTGAGAAATCGTAGCCTGCTCTGGCTAACAGCCTATATGCCTTTGGGTCGAACCATTCTTTCATCCGCTCACTTGGTAGAATACCATACTCCGTCAAACTTTGTGAAGACCTCACGAATCCATTTAGTGGTTTCGAGGGCAAAGGATTTGTGGATGAAGTTAAAGGCATGACATGGTTTTCTTTCAATATGGCTACATCCTCCATCGTGAGTTTTGTAAAATGCTTTTCTATGTCTTTTGTAGATCGAAGGCATTCCACAAATGGTGACTGTCCATTCTTGCGGAGTGATAATGGTATATAACGGAGGAATGGAGGATTATTAGAAGGTGTTGAAATTTCAGCTTTTATTGAATTACTGGTAGATTCACTAGAATGATCATTCCCGCATTCTGGACCTTTCTTTGAGGAAGGATTATCCTTTTCAGTGATGAATCTAACATGCTTCTTTTCACTCTGCTTGCTTTCCATAGACGGGATCTCAACTGGGAGAACTTCACTAGTAATGTTATCTTCTACATAAAATTTTGCGTCAGCAAAATGAGCTTCAGTCTCAATAAAATGCTTTAAATCAGCATTGACCTTTTTTATTCCACCTTGAAGATACTTGAAACATTGATGCAAAGTTGATGGCACTATTCCATTTCCATGGATCTATGGACGTCCTAACAACATGTTGTAGGTTGTCTTGGCATCGATGACATGGAACAAAATGTTACTTGTCAATTTTCCAATGATTAATTCCAAGTGTATCATGCCGATTGCACGTTGTCCTCCTTGGTTAAAACCTTGAATGACCAAACGACTGTGCGATAATTCCTCCATAGTAAGACCAAGTCGTCTCATTGTCATTTTTGGTAGTATATTAACAGCTGAACCTCCGTCGATGAGAATACAATCGATCTTTTGTTCACGAGTATAACCAGAGACATAAAGTGGACGATTGTGGGGCTTAGAGCCTAACAACAGATCCTCATCAGTGAAAGTTAAGTTTGGAGAGCATGCGTAACATTCCTGAGTTTGTTGAAGCATGTTGGTAGAAGGGGTGTATATCTCTGGCTTTTCAAGAGTTTAAGCGAGTGCTTCTCTTGGTGAGATGGAGGATTGCAAGGGTTCAACTTCATCAACTCGAGATTGGAGTTCCTTCACAGATGGCAAAGTCTTGTTTGGACCACCATGGTCACCATCCTCCTTTTCATCTTGAATTTCGCAATGAGAGACTGTGTGAATGGCCTCGGCTAAGTCATTTTGAAAGAATTTTCTGGGGAAGAATTCTTCCAATGTGATGAGATTTCGAAGTTTTTGGGTTCGTGCTGAATCGTCAAACATTTTTGTTCCCAGTTTTTCTTACCTTTTATCATTCCTTCTTGACCAAGGCTGAATCTGGTTTTGTACTCTTCTAGACTCTTGGGTGATCAAATGAAGAGGGAATGCACGTTTCTTCTTCCATCTCCTGCGAGTAACCACCGTCCAGCCTTCTTCCTTATCCATTGTTGACCTTTTATCATCATTTGAATTATAATCAGATGTCTTTTGTGAAAGCTGAACTTGAACAGGTTCTAGAGAACCAAACTGAACGAGAGTGGTATTTACCCTCTGCTTAGTAGTTGGAGACATACAACTAGGCAACCCACAAGCAAAGGTTGCAAGGTTTGACTGAGCAACATCATTAAAATCCAAGTCGATTTTCCTTTCCTTGGCGAGCTTCATGATGAGTTCTTTAAGAACAAAGCATTTTTGGATTGGATGGCTTATGATGCGATGATACTTGCAATGGTTCGGGTTATCAACTTTTTCCATCTCCTCCGGTCGTTTGCATTCTGGCAATTCAATTAATTTCAACTTGAGCAGTTGTTCTAGCATTTCGGGCATATCGGCATCTAGGAAAGAATACACTTTTTGTTCCCATTCCTTGAGTGATGAGTGTCGCGTCTCACGCTGTTGGCCTACCTCGGGCCTCTTTTCGTTGGCCTTCACATTTCTCGTTGAAATTTTGATTGGGGCAAGGTTGACATTCATTGAGTCTTTGACATTACTTTTCAGATTCCTATCATTTTTCCTTATTTCCCGTTTCTCTTTCCTTTCCTCAGGTACGGGAGGTTTTGTATTTCCATGGTTAGAGATACTCAATTCCATGTCATGCGCACGAGTTGCTAACTCCTCAAATGTTCAGGGCTTTATCCCTTGAAGGATGTAAAGAAGTCCCCAATGCATGCCTTAGATGCACATCTCTACAGCAGATATTTCAGAAAGTCTATCCTTGCAATCTAGACTTAAAGAACGCCATCGATTGATATAATCAACAACAGGCTCATCTTTCCACTGTTTGGTATTGGTAAGTTCCATCATGCTTACCGTGCGTCGTGTGCTATAGAATTGGTTGAGAAACTCTCTTTCAAGTTGTTCCCAACTATCGATTGACTCAGGCTCTAAGTCTGTATACCAATCAAAGGCATTTCCTTTCAGTGAACGAACAAACTGCTTTACCAAGAGGCCTCCTTGAGTTCCTGCATTCTCACATGTTTCTACAAAGTGAGCCACGTGTTGCTTAGGGTTTCCTTTGCCATCAAATTGTAAGAACTTGGGGGGTTGATACCCAATTGGCATCCTCATATTATCGATGCGCTTTGTATAGGGCTTCGAATATATGAGAGAACTTGTAGAAGAACCTTCGTATTGTACTCGAATGGTGTTCATTATCATATCCTGCAATTGTTGGATAGATATTGAAGCCATTAAGGTGGAATGTCTGTGTTGAGAAGTGCCTTCACCTCCTTTTCCCTTATCACCCTTAGCATTTTCTCCTTTCAAGGTAAAGCCAGGTGGGTGCTCAAAGCCATGACTTGATTCACCCGAATCTTTTATCTCCAGCTTGTTCATTAGGGTTGCAATTTTGACGTCCTTTTCTTCAAGTGATTTTGTGAGAAGGATGATCCGTTGTTTTATTTCAACCATCTTTTCTTCCATGGTAGAGGGTTAGTCATCATTACTAGCATGACCTCTAGATATGATGGAGAAAATGATGAAATAGGATGAGTCAAAGGTACTTCATTCCTTAAGTTTCTCATTACAGTTGAAGAGTTGATAGAAAAGGTCCTTGTTGGGGATGATTCATTACTGTTCTCTAAATCTTTCGAGACAGATGAATCCTTATTGGTAGCTTTCCTATTTGTAAGAAAGTCTAGAGAAATGACAGTAGAAAGCTCGCTCTCTTTAGTTGGTTGAGGTTGAAGTCGATCAAGAGTTTTGGATCGACTATAAGTGATTGGGCCGACATAATCATCAGTATTGGAAGCATCAATTACTGATTTTCGAACATTCTTACTAGAGGCCATTGAAGTTGGTAGCAAAATGATGTCGAATTTCTTTTGAAGAAGAAAGAGATGAGAGGCAGAGAGGTCCCACTGGGTGTGCCAGAATATGTAGACAACTAAATTTCTAGTTCGAAATGAATCAAACAAGTAAAATAGTTGCACAAATGCGAATTTGTATTGAATATGTGTGGTACAATTCTCTGTGATTACAAAAGAGTGATCCTTTGATTCGATCTCCTTGCAAGACTTATTGATTTGGATTTGTGGTAATGTGATTGTGACTTGAACATAAAATATCCTTCAATTTGGTTGAGGGATGGATCGAAGATTGCTGAAACGGAATTACAATGAATCTCCGGCTATGAGCTTGTTAGAAATCCTTTGTTCTTCGCGTTCTTCGTGTTCTTCGTGTGTTCTTCATCTTTGAAGGTTTATGGTGGAAGTTCTTCGGGGCTTTAGGAGCTTGGATCTGTAGAGCTTCACTGATTTGTGATTTGTTGATGTTTTCAAACACTTTAGGCTTGATTCTTGCAAACTTTTGGATCTAGGCGGATAATTTGGATGATTTCTCTTCGAATGTTCTTCGTATTCGAAGTTAAAGTTCTTGAAGTTCTTGGAGGCTTTAGAGCTTGGTTCCGACAGAGCTTCTGGACTTCTGAATGCTTCAAATGGCTTGGTGTCCTCCTAAATGTCTCAAGAAGACTGTTATTTATAGGAGTTTTGGGGTGGATGAGCGACACATGTCACAGTCTAATTGGTTTGCTTATGTCATCGCTTACACGTGTAAGGTTGCTTATGCCATCGCTTACACGTGCAAGGCTGCTTATGTCATCGCTTGCACGAGCTGATGCATGATTGGTTCTTGCATGACACTTGACAAATTTATGTTGGCTTCTGAATAGTAATAGTAAAACCTAGCAGCAGCATGTGGCGCTTTGTAATTGGCTGCATTTTGTGGACTTGGTAGTGTGACGTGTCAGCTTGTGATAGGTCGGAAATTTTCCTTCTCTACAATGTATTAATTGAATTAATATTTATTTAATATTTTTATATTATAATATATTTCATTTAAAATCTATTTTTCTAGCATTTTGAGATGCAAATTGACTAATTAAATTTTTGTATTCAAGTTCTTCCAACATCTCCTTTTCAATCAATACTATAGCTAATCCACTTAATCTTTCTTGGGACATTGTCGATCTTGGATATGATTTTATTAATTTTAATTTTGAAAAACTTCTTTCTTCAAAAGCTACTATAACAGGTATTGTTAGTAAAATCATATAAGCATTGCATGTATTTGGAAATGAATCTAATATTTTTATATAATTTAGTATGTCAATTAGGGTATAATCTTTTATTTGTAAAATTTCTTTTAAAACCTATAACTTTGAAAATAAATCTAAACCATCAATATCATAATAAACATCACGTTTGAGAAAAGATTCAAGTTTAAGACAATATTTTTGTAAACTATCATCATGGTGAACTTGTTCATTTGTGACATTTTCATCATTATTTTCATTTTCTTATAAATTCTTTTGAAGTTCATTATCAAGATTTGTTGTATTGCAAAATTGAACATCATTGTTATCTTGCAATTGTATCATTTCATTATCTTCTAACTCTTTTTGGTGAATTTCTTGTTCGTTTGTGATATTTTCATCTAAATTTTGTGTTATATTTTGTTTATTACTAATAACAAATTTATCCATTGATCCTTTTTGAGATTGAATTAATTTTTCTTCTTTTTTTCTTTTTTTAAGTTTTTCATATCCAAATGCATATTTTCTAGTAGACATTTCTAATCAAACAATATATTTATAAAAACTAAAATAAAAAATAACATTCAAGTGTAGAACAAATGAGAAATAGAACTTGATTTATATAAAAAGCAATGTTATGAATACCATTTCGGATCCCGTTTCAATTTGTTCATTGGAACGAAATATTTTGGTATCGGTCAATACTGGTATACTACTTCGGAAGTACCATCATAATATATACATATTTACCATTTTGATATATATATTTTTGGTCAAACCTATAAAAATTACCATGAATCTTAAAGTTATAACTTATAAGCCCATATTTAATATTAATAATTATTACTATAATAACTAACAAGTTTTTTAAAATATAATAACAATAATATCTACTAGACCAAAAAAAAAAAAAATTACAGAGGCTAGAAAAGACACAAAGCCTGCAACCTATTAAAATTGTATTATTATAATGCTAGTCACGTGGAGTGGCTCACAAAACTAAAACAATTGGAACAAAAATGCCAAAATATAAAGCTCAATGAAAAAAGTGGAGGGTAACTGAGTAAACAAATGGGCGGACAACCAAGAAAATGTACAAAGAAAAGAAGAAAATGGAGAGAACGAAGTGCAGAAGAAAAGAAGAACTGAAGAAGGCCAAGTTGCTAAGGCTACTGACGAAGTCAAATGAATTGCGATGGGTGGCTCTATTCAGGTAATAGCTATTGGTAAAATTTTCTGCATTTTTCAGTAGATTCAGTATTGGCCGAAATATGTTTATCGGCCGAAATTCACCAAAACAGGCTAAAATGGCCGGAATGAACCGAAATTTGGTCTAAGGTGGAAAAAGAGGGTGATTCGTAGCAGTTTAAGGACTGGTACAAAATTTTCCAGCCGTTTTGACCGGAACGGAACAGTATTAATAACAATGATAAAAAGTATTGTTGTAACTTCACCAAATAATAACAAGTTTTTAGCAATCTCAACCTTCATAAATAAAGATTTATTCATTATATTACCAATAACTAAAAAAAAAAAATATATATATATATATATATATATATATAAACACAAGATTAAAATTTAAAAAAAAAAAAAATTAAGCATAGCCATAACAAAAACAAGCCCAGCCCAGCCAAGAAGATGCTTGCCAAGACCCACTCACAAAAAACATAAAACAAATCCTATTACACTTAAAAAATTTAATAAAAAAAAAAAAAAAATGAAGGCCCAAACGTGAAATGTCCAACCACAGCCTAGCCCTCTTAACAAATCTAAAGTAGAAAGCCAAGCTTTATAAGTTATACCTCAAGCTCAAAAGTCAAAACCCATTCTACAGAATGCCAGAATCAAAACGCAACACGGCAGCAACGAAAAAAAAAAGGCAGTCGGCTCAGCAGTTAGATGCGATCAAATGATTTAGATCGATGGAAAGGAAGCTTGAGCCAAGCAGCTAGGCCCAGCAAGAGTGGAGAGAAATAATGAGAGAGGCGTAGAGTAAGAGTTGAGAGATAAAGCAAAGCAAGAAAGAAAAAGATATGGTAAAAATTTTAGGGATTTGAGATTTTTTATTTGTTTTGATTATTGATTGTTTTGTGGTTAATTTCTTAGACCGGATTTGTAATTTATCTTGTTGAATTTTGGTTTGTCTAGAGGATAATGATGTTATTTTTGGTACAATTTATTTTATTTAAACAAAAAAAAAAAAATTGTTCTACCAATGTTTAACCGGTGTAGGGGCCTTTTTTGTATTATGCTTTAGGTTGGGCTGCCTCCTGCGGTGATGGGCCCGGATATTTTGAGTAGGAGAGTTGAGACCGGCCCAACAGTAACTCACTTTGGGCCGGCTTATGCGCAAAACTGGCCTTGTCTGCCCGGAGAGTACTTATGGCAGGCAAAGTTGTTTTTTAATAGGTCACGGCAGGCAAATATAATAACAAAAGAAGATCAGATATAGTGTTCTTTCCTTGATGGAAAATAACCAAATAATCTCTATTTTTATGACAATTACAATAATAATAATAGCTTTACAAAAGGAGTGAAAGATTAAATGACAACATGAATTAATCAAAGAAGTGATATCAAGTTAAGTTTGGGTCTGTAATGGCAAAGACCAAAGAGGAGGAACGCTTCCTCTCAATGAAACTAATCTCGTAGGAAGATATCCTGCCGCGGGAATTAATAACTTTGAGGGAATCAGATCTAAATGATTAGTGCCCAAAAAAATTACTATTGTTTAATTGTCTTCTAGAGAGTGGGATTTTGAGGGGGAGAGAAGGGAACCGACCTACTGGTGCATGCCCATTATGCTTCTTTTCTTTGTCTTTCGTTTTCTCTCTTATCTTTTCTTCTTTCCTTTCTTTTTCTTTTGTTTTTTCTTTTACTTCATAATGCCTCTGTTTTTCGATCCCCTTTACAGGGCACGGCAAGGGTCCTTTTATAGGGCCTACCGTGACCAGATTTTATCACTTTACCCTCTTAACCGCCTTTGTCTGGTCTAGGAATACTTGCCAACCACCCAGAGGCTCGTCTGTATACCGCTCACCCTCGCCAGACAAAGGCAGGTTTGTGTTGTTTTGTTAGTCTGCCATGGCATCTTCTCCTGTCACGGCATAAATGCTTTTTCTCTCTCTCTTTGGCATGTACCCAACGATTCCTCTCTCAATGTTGCCTCTATTGGGCGGTCTGTCATCCCAGCAGGACGTACCTCCTAAAAGAGCTTGGGCAAGAACCGCGAAATAGATCTTTTCCCCTCTTCCCACCACCAAACCACACCCTTCTTTACCTCTTACCTCTGACCCATGGCCTCACCATGTCCAATATTGGTTGGGTATAGGCTGGTGGTGCCTGGGTCTTACGCGTGTCTTCCTGTTATGTATGTTCAAAATCTATTTGCTGCTCATGCGTTTGCTGTGACCTGGAGCTTTGTTTGCACAGTCTGCTGCGCTTCTCTGTTCTTTTACGTGGGCCATTTGCATAATTCACTGTTCCCTCTAGGGGTTGGACTTTACGTGGTACTAGGCTTCTTATTTCTTTCAGTCCACTTCTTAATTACCTTGGCTTCTTGCCACATTAATTGGCATTTCCTGCCGTGGTGATTTGCTCATGCTGGGCCTCTTTTCAGGCCTGCCATTCCATTCTTTCCCCCAGTGGCTTAATATGGCCACTAGTATTCTTACTTATGGGCTCTAGTGTCCCTCTCTTTCTCCCTTGGGCCTGCGACCCATTTACTTCCTTTGGACTTCCTCGACCCATTTACTAACTCTGCATTCCCATGGGCTTTTACTAACTTGATTAGGCTTCCCCGGCCCAATTTCCTCATTCTCATCCTTGGGGTTCATGGGCTTGCTATCAACCCCTACTTTCTTTGTTTACATTGCCTTGGGCTTGCCACAGCCCATTCTCACTTTTCCATACCATATACTGCCCATGAGTGCCATTTCTCTCTTTCTTGGCCCTTTGGACCCATTTGCTTCCTTAAGACCCATTTGTTCATGTTATGGGCCTGTAATCCATTATTCCTGCCACTTGGGCCTAATGGTTTTATTCTATGCTTGCCACTTCTATCTGCTTGCTTTGCTGAGTTGGGCCTATTTTACAAAAATGACCCTCAACAACTGGGTATAACAAAAATTTTGTTTTTTGGTCAAAAGGATGTGCCGAATTTTTTAGATTCATTTGAAGCCAAAAAAAATTTTCCCCTGCTAACCCTTCTTTTCTAAAATTTTAGGGCCTCCCTTCCACTTGTGGGCCTTAGGCAATTGCCTAATTGGCCTAGTGGAAGGGCTGGCCCTCCAAACCCCTCTCTTCTCCAAATTCAAGGCATAAACTAGACCCGTCATCCCTCCACCAATAATCGTGACAATGGGATCATCGGAGACTAGTGCAGTGAATATAACTTGCTTTTGGTTGAAGATTTTCTTAAGAATAGACCTGTTGGAGGTACCATATGATGATTTTCTACGTTTTTTGGAGGTGGGTATTTTACTAGGTTGGGATGTGGTGCAGGTTAGAGTTAGGGTTTTGGGGAAGAAGGTGGCGGGTCTACATGAGGGTTTTAGGGGTTAAGAAATGAGAGAAGAAGGAAAGGAGGAGATAGGCATGGTTTTTTGGAGGGAGAAGGAAAAGGACTTATGAGGATATAAAGCTTTGAGTTTGGTTAGTTTGAGAATTGAGAGAGAGGTAATGTTTGGTATTAGCTCTCCCTCGTAGAAGCCTTTCCCACCCAACCATGGAAGAAACAGTCCTAGACAAGCTCCAAAATTTACAACTAACTAAAGAAGAAGAAGAAGAAGAAGAAGAAGAAGAAGAAGAAGAAGATATACGCATCTCGACCCCGAGAGGTGCTGATCTACTTGAACAATGTTCCCTAAGTCTATTTGGGAGATTGCTCTCCGACTGCCAATAGAACCAACGAGCTCTCAAAAACACTTTTCGTGCTGCCTGGAAAATGGGCTCCGATCTAAGAATAGTGGACGTGGGTTAGGATATCATTCAGTTCAAATTCAATTCCAAGTAACAAATGGAATGGGTAGAAAAGAAGTGCCCCTGGAATCCAAAAGGGGGCCAGTAGAGCAAAATCCGCCGATAGTAAAAAGTAAAAGTAAAAAAATTAAAAAGTGACAAAATGTTGTTAGAGAGAAGTAGGTGAAGTGCACCCTAAGTATTGCACCCGATTTTAATCCTCTAATGACATCGAGAGAAGCAAATTTTATGGAGGGAAACCAATCTTGGAGAACATTTATGCTAATGGTGAGTCAAGTCACTTACAAGGCCCTTGGAAATAGGGGTATATTCTGTCATTTTATTGTTTTCAGAGATATTTTGTTATTTGTAGGTTTCAAAGGTATTTTTGCTATTTTAAAGTTTGTGAATATTTTGGTCATTTTTTTTTTTAAATTTTGGGCCTATTTCGCTCATTTTTTTTAGGTTAGAGAGGTATTTTGATCATTTTATGGTTTTAGGTATTTTGGCAATTTTATAGTGTTTTAGGAGTGTTTTTGGTCATTTTCAAGTTTTAGAGGCATTTTGGAAATTTTGATTATTGGGTAAATGTGTAGATTGTGGTTTACCCATAATAATTGGATTAGTTGGGTTTGGATTAGAAGTAATTGATTAAATGGGTAATAATGGGCAAATGAGTTTTTTGTACTCAACCCAATTATTTCCTACTCAATCTCACCCATTTGACACCCCTACTTGGAATGGAAGTGAAGATGCTCTCTCAATTGTGGGCTAGTCACAATTACCCAACAATGAAGCCCAGAAAGTCACAAGCCCAATGAAACCAAAATCTAAATGCAAACCCAATGCAAAAGCCCCCAACCAAGACTCAAGCCTATAAGATAACAAGCAACTGAAAGGGAAAGCCAAATGGAAGAAGATTGCTAGAGGAAAAGGCCAAACCCAAGCCCATAACGAGGATAAGATGATTATTGGTCTACAATCCCCTGAATATGTATGATTTTGGAATTGGGCAAAAAATCATACCAGTTTTTGATGAACCAATAAAATTCGTATTGTCCAAAGGTGTCATTGGACTATCAAAGCAAGTTGGACGACCAAAGCAGGTGTCGTTGGGTGATCAAAGCGCCATAAACATGCATTTAATGCATGCGCCGTTACCAATGGACACATGCGTATACATGACCATTGGCAAGATAATCAATCATCTCATTACGCCATCAAAGGTGTTACAAGAGCCATTAAGGCCACCATTAAAGGCCCCCAACGGCTAGAAAAGACAAAGATCTATATAAACCACCTCAAAATCAAGAGAAGATATGTATATATATATATATATATTCACACATATACACATTGCAATATACTTTGATATATTAGTATCTCTCTCAATCATCATCTAACTTTATCATTAGAGGCTCATTGGTTGGCACCACGCCGGTGACCTTAAAGCGAGAAATACCTTTGTTATTATTTTGCATGTCTCGAACTCATTCTCATTGGATTCCGTCTAGACAAACTTATCAATTGATGAATTCGGCTTCATTAGTTTGGCACTATCTGTAGGGAATGTCTTTTGAACTCTAGTTTGAAAATGTAGCTCTACCATTCAATTCTCTACACTTAGATGGAATCTAAAGTGCAACAGGATCCAATGACATTGGCCCTGCAAATCCAAACGCTCACTGCTAATGTAGAAGAACTAATTAAAAAGAATCAAGAAATGAGGCAGCGAATTACAACAAGGAGAAAATTGTCCCTCACCAAGGAGGATTGATCACAATAGGAATGAAGTCGAAGTTTAGAGCCCAGAGACAAGTTGTAGAAGAAAGGGCCCAGAGAAAACAGAACAACCTGAGAGGACTAATGACGATCTCCTAGGAGCATGAAGAAGGAGCTGGATGAAATAAAAAGCACCATCAAAGAGAAAGCAACCAAGAAAAGAATTAAAGAAAGCAAAAACAAAGGTGCAATTATTTTATGCCTTTATATATGATTATAAGCATGTACAATTAATAATATAACTCATTCATCCCAAAGCGCTTTTAACTTAATTGGAACTTTTAGATGGTTTTGATGAAGAAGTTTAAAGTTCAAATCCCTCTCTCCATTATTGAATTATTAAATAAATAAATAAATAAACCCTCATTCATCATCATAACAATAATAATAGTAAATCAAAGAGACTAGCACAATTTGATGTCTCTATGCCTTACATTATAATTTTTTTCAATAGGTAAGTTACACACGCACCAAATAAGTCTTGAACTTATAATCTTATCCTCCATCGAGCACTTGCAAGGGAAAGATGTGTGATTTGAGCTAGAGTACATTAGGGGCCTACAATATTCACCAAACCTCATTTGCATTCATTGATTATTATATCATGATTTGCATTCTAAGAGTTTTGTAGTTAAATGTAATACTTAGTTTCCTTTTTAGGGGAATTAGGGTTCGAATTCACCTCCCCTACTTATTGTAGCAATTGAGTTATTACGAGAAGAAAACAAAATTTCTATAGTACGAATTGCACGACCAAGAAAGATGGTAATCTCTTTTACCCTTCTGTTCTCCCTTGGCTAAGCTTCCCCATTTGAAAGTACTATTTTTGTAGAGGTTAAAAATTATTAAGATATAGACATTCACATTTATGATAGAGATTTTCCACTCTTTGATGGACAAAATTGCTAAATGCCCTCTTTGGGCAAACTAAGCAGCATTTTGCCATATTTTTCAAACTAATTAGGGAAATGCCCCTTTTTTGAAACTCGATTTTCTCAAAATCGAGTTATAAAAAAAAAAAAATTTGGAGCCCTATAGTAGCATTTTTAAGGACCTATAGTGATGTTTTCAGGACCTATAGTGAGGTTTTGTCACTTGACTTTCAATAAATCGAGTTATAGGCAATTTTTTTTACCTATAACTCGATTTCATATAAATCGAGTTACAAAACGTCACTATAGGTCTTGAAAACGTCACTATAGGCTCCTTAAAAACGCCGTTATAGGGCCTAACTCGATTTTGAGAAAATCGATTTTCAAAAGAGGGGCATTTCCCTAATTAGTTTGAAAAATAGGGCAAAGCGCTGCTTAGTTTGCCCAAAGAGGGCATTTAGCAATTTTGTCCCTCTTTGATAGATCAAACTAAATATATGGAATATTAAAGTCCAAAATGAAAAGCGATAATATGATCTTAATCTGCACCTTATCATTGTATGCATGTAAAAGTGTGTGACGTACAGTTTTGAGTTACCTTTATGAGTCATGACCAAACAAAGAGGGGGAGAGAAAAGATGACAAGGAGTCAAGAAGTGGGAAGTAATATATAGAAACTTTTCCAACAGCGCCTAGAGTTGTAACAACTTACAAATAACATAATGCTTCCAAACACATTATATCTTAATCCAAAAAAGTGAGTTGAAATATTGGGTTCTTTTATTTATTTATTTTTGAGATAAGTAGATAATGCAAGAGGATGATGTGAAGTTCAAACCATAGATATAAAACACCACAAAATTAAGATATCCTTATTATCAGACAATCACTTGACCCTTAATTTTTTTATGTTAAGATATTGGTTTTTTTTATGTTGATGTTTTGCGGTTTGGTTTATTTTAAAATTTTAATTACATCCACTTCTAACTTTGCTTAGGAATCTAGGATAAATTACATGTCCTCTTAATTAGAATTGTTTGATATATAAAAGCTAAAAAGAGCATATGTTGGAGAAATTATAATATATACCCTACCTATTGTATTCATATTAGGTGCAATAAAATTTTTTGGTCACACTTAAGTTAAAGACGCTAACTTAGATTGCCACTCTTACCTATTTTCGTTTGTTCATCAAAAAAATAAAAAAGGTGCAATAAAAAAATTTTCAAATTAAGTAGGGGAGAGAATACATTGAGAAGACTAAAATAGTTAATATAATATAAGATAAACATCGCTCCTTTTTTTTTTTTCCTCTCTCTCTCTCCTTTTTGTTTTCCGATGAGAAGAGAGGAACACTACTTAATCTAAAAACTTACACCAATGAGTTTAACTCTATTATGCTATATTAATTATTTACTCTTGTTGTTATTATCTAATTAACGTGAGATTTCACTACTTAACTAATCACATGCATCGATCACTCTCACATAAAAATTACAACAATTACTTGCCAAATAAATCTTTTTGGTTTACAATGGACCATGACTATTACAAAAATCTAGGTCTATAGCCGCGTTTTTCTGCTATAGAATAGAGCTGCGTTTACAAACCCGGCCTAAGTATCGCAGCAACAAACCTATGGCCGCGTTTTGGAAAAAACGCAGCTACAAGTCAGACCTGAAGCCGCATTTTTCATAAATGCGGCTAAAAAACGCAGTTTAAAATCGCATTTTTTGTAGTGACTACTGACTGCACATATTCAACTTCCTCAAACTCTAAAGAGAGGAGAAAAACTGAAAAACTCCAAGCATTAGTTTCTAGCAAAAGAGACTAAACACTGGCACCAAACACAAATATGCATATCTCAGAGTGCTATGTATAAAAATTTAGGGCTCGTTTGGTAATGTCGTTCTAGTAACGTTATTTTTATTTTTTGGAAATAAATATAGGTGAAAAAATGTGTGAAAATACTTGTAATACTGTTTAAAAATTAAAAATTATTATTTAAGTGCATATACCAAACATTCCTTTTAACTTTTTACTACTGTTATTTTTAAACCAACAAGCTCAAACTATGTTATTTCATCCCTGACTTTCATTTTCCACAAAGTTCTCTAGGTAAAACGATAACAATAGGACAAATGGCATTGTGGGTATCCTTTTTCTAACAACGAAGTCACACTTCTAGCTTTTACCTTTTGTCTTATCTAATAATAAATTATTTTCAGAGACAGTACTCTTGATTAATGAAATCATTTCTATTATGAGCAAAGCACATTTTTTTCCTTCAAGGACCAGGACTTTTGTGACACTAATAATTTGTGGCGTCCACTATTTTGAAGTCACAAAATCAACATGGCCTACAAATGCAATTGCAAAACCCAAGTAGTAATAACTTTTACCAGTCAGAATGGTATCTTTGACAGTGTATCAATGAAGGTTATCATTTGACTCTTAACCTCTTGAGCCACTCATTACTAAAAAAAAAAAGGAAAAAAAGAAAACAAGAACTTTCATCGATTAGTTTCAAGGTGATACTAACTTGAAATACAAGCATTTATCAAATAAAAACAAAAAGGAATATGAAAAGCTTTTCGTTAATTTCTTCTCCCGTGTGTGAAGTCCTAGCCTTAAATTTTTTTTTTAATTAATTATTATTATTATTATTATTATGGACAAAAGAGAGTAGATGGGCAACCAACGATGAGCCATAATTTCTCAGCCCCACGAGGAACACTAGTGAACCTTAAGTTGTTGAGGGAGGCAATTCAACTGAGTTCATATTCGGACTTGAACCTTAGACCTCACACTCTGCGCATCTTGTGCATCACCCACAGGGACGGAACTATTCAAGGGCAGAGGGGGGCCATTCCCCCCCCCCCCCAACAAAAACCTTTGAAAAAAAAAATCTTAGTATGTGTATTAACAAAAAGAATTTTAATTCTAGCTCTTAAATTTATACTTGGCCCCCTCCCCAAATTTACAAATTGACTCAAGAAATCCAACAAATAGATAGCAAGCAAAATCTATATATAAAAAAGCACATATCTAGATAATAAGAAAAATCTTTGGACAAATCATAAATCCAATCTAAACAAAAACAATAACAACAAATTAATTACAAATCCTAGCAAAAAAAAAAAAAAAAATCTCAAAAACCCAATAACTTTTATATAATTTCTCCCTCTCTCTTGAGAGCTCTATGCCCTTCTCAAATGACTACACTCTCATAGCCATAGAGACAACTCCTATGCCACATATTGATTGCTTCATCCATACATTAATTAGACTTTGAAAATATTAAGATGTGTCAATTGACTTGCAAAACTCTTGATTATAAAATCATATTATTAATTTCTTTTCAAAAGAAAAATACAAATAATAATTAATAAATTAATGTTAATAATGCAACTTTGTCAACCTTTAGTATTGATATTCCAATTTTTTAAAATCTAAGAACAAAGAATTTTAGCCCCCCTTAAGTTTGAATCCTAGTTCCGTCCCTGATCACCCAAGACCATTAGACCACACCCCTCACTGGTTGAAGTCCTAGCCTCGTGGATTTGCTTTCTCAGCAAACTAAACATTTTAAAAAATTCTTTTGAAAATCAGTGACATCATTATCTGATTTTGCATGAACCTTTTTAACGCTAACTTGCGGTTTTCACTGTTTTGAAAATCACAAATTGACCTAACAAGCTAATGAAGGAAAAAAACATATGAACTTTACTACAAGGTAAAAACTTAAGTATTTGTTAGCTTTCCCAAAAAAATTCAAAAATATAATTGAATTGAATTTAAATGTCATTAAAAAAAAAAAACTAATATTGTTTGTGCTTCATTAATAAATAGAAACAGAAGTTTAAATTTAATTAGTGAATTTAATATATTAATTTGACCTAAAAATATATACCTAAGTTATACACTTACTATAAAATACTTACAAACTAACATGACAATTGTGATTGGTATGACATACATATAATAAAGGGTAAGATGCAAAATTGACTTTCTAACTTTATTTTTGTTCATTTTAGTCCTCTAAATTTCAGATTTATTCAATTAAGGCATTTCCGTTAACTTTTATTAAAAATTTTTGAAAAAAAAAAAATCTAGAAAATATTTTTCAATCATTAAATGAATTTTTTTTTAATTTAAAAAATTTGAAGAAGAATTTATAAAATTGAAAAAATAACCACAACATATAACAAAAGTTCATGAAAAAGCCTTAATTGAATAAACTTGAGAGTTAGAGGACTGAAATGAACAAAAGCAAAGTTGAAGGACTGAAATGAAATCTGAAAAAATTTAGAAGGTCAATTTTGCATTTTATCCTATAATAAAAATCTTTTTAACTATTTTGTCTTGTATTTTACAATCGACATGTCAATTCATAAACTAATGTAGTAAAATTTGCAAAACCCTTAACATTGGTATCTTTCACTTGTCAAATAAAAGCAGAAGGAAATAAGTGAATAACAAAAGCTTAATTTTGTTGCTCTTCTTCTGCTGCGTCCGAAATCCTAGCCTCATGCTTTCTCAGCAAACTAAACATTTCTTTTACTTCTTTTAAGCATCAGTGACATCATTTTTTACTTATTCATCAATAATTGACCTTAATATTACTGCGGTAGACTTGTTAAATGATAGGAGTTAACTCGTGTGTGTTTATATTAAATAGTAGTAAAAGTTAGATAGATCATATAAATATTAAAAATTGTGCCCCTTATTAAATGGTAGAACATGATCATTGTCTTAGAGTAATTAATGTGACCAAATTACAAACTCAGACTATCAAATGAGTCAACCCTTTATAAGCCCCTAATTACTGTATATATTAACATTGTGATTTTGATGCTTCTGTTTCCTTTTATTTGCCAAGATTCGAACCTGGCTTGTCTGTAATTTAGCCATATACCACTGCAATAAAGCCAAAGCCACATTTGACATTTTGATTATTGTTTTCTTATTGTGTTTTGAGTCTTTTGACAAATGTGATCAACTATTTCACCTGGGACTCATTAAATGGTACTTTTTTTATTTGATATTTGCTTATTTTTTTCATTTTTATTAGTTACAACGAGGGAAGGGAGGTCTGAAGACTCTGAACCCGGCTAGGATGGTTTCGAAAAAGCATTAAAAAATGCTATAGTTATTTTTAACTCTTAAGCAAAAGAAAAAAGAAATAGAACAAGATGCAAGTTCCATTCGCTGAGACTTTCTAGAATTTTTCTAGAGAGGGAAAACTATATATTTTTACATTGTAGTTATAAGAATTGTTCACTTTCTTTGAAAGTGGCAAATATTAGTCACATTTTTGCCAATAATATAAACTTTAGATGGTACTATTCACCTAAACTAATCAATGCTCTTTATAGAAATACTTCAGCTTATAAAATTCAAAAGCTGATGAATCCCTTTAATGTTGTGCTTGAATTAGCTTATTTTTATTGATTTATTTTATTAAAAATAAACTAAATTAAATTATAGTTGTATTTATTAAAAAAAAAAGATGTCAACAAATTGTATCTGATACTTTTTGTATTACAACATTTGGATGATTTTGTGAAACAGTTTATGCTTTTTAGATGCGGATTATAAGATGAGTACGATAGGAATTATTGTTCAAATAAGACTGTCAATATTAATTACTCAAACTCCCATTATTTTTTTGAATTTTTTTTTTTCATATGTACTCTACTCTATAAGTATAAATTCAAACTCAAGAGGATATTTAGGATCCGTTTGGATACAACTTATTTTGGTGAAAACTAAAAAACTAAAAACACTGTAGAAAAATAATTTATAAATGTGTGAATAGTACTGTATGACTTATTTTTAATTAAAGTTTTGGTGAAAAAAGATGTTTGTGGGTTTCATGAACAGTGCACATGACCCACTGACAGTGTCTTTCTAGTGAAATGTGAAATGTTCAAAAGGGTAGTGGGTCCCATGCATAGCGCACAGGACCCACTGGCAGGTGTGTGTCCCAAGTGAAATCAACTTCTGATAAATAAAAAAAGATAAAAAAAGAAAAGAAAAGAAGGAAACGTGAAAACTCAAAACGCAGATGTGAAATCTCTTAATCCAAACGCTTACTAAGTGAATGTTTGGATACAGCTGAAATTTTTTTTTAGCTACGTCCAGCATCTGTCAGAGAGTCCCGTGCACTGTTTACGAAATCTATAAACCTCCTTTTTCAACAAAACTTTCATTAAAAATGGGTTCTATGGCACTATTCATATTTTTAAAAATTATTTGTTACAATGTTTTCAGTTTTTAGTTTTCAATTTTTAGCAATAATCGGTATTTAAACAGACCCTAATTATAGATGTCATTCACCACCTAATCCTTAAATGGATACTTATAGAGTGAAAGTGATATTTTCCTTATCTAGGCATTGGTACATCCTCTCTGAGAGAGAGAGAGAGAGAGAGAGAGAGAGAGAGAGAGAGAGAGAGAGAGTCTCTCTCTCTCTCTCTCTCTCTCTCTCTCTCTCTCTCTCTCTCTCTCAGCTTAAGTGATATTGTTTTTGATTCTACTCATAACAACTTTCCTTTACAAAGAAAACCAGGTTTAAATTTTCTTCTCCATTATTGTAATTATCATTTATAGAAAAACAAATATGTAATAGTTACTAGTATATCAGTTTTTTTTTTTTAAATGAAAATCAAGTAAATAAGTTATTACATACAATTCATTCTCAATTGAAATAAAATCAAAGTCCTAAAAAAAAAAAATCGAAGTAATAGTTTGTGGTTAGCTTAACTAGTAAAATATTTTGTCATCCTCAAATAACAGATCTAGGATTTAATCCCAACCTACACTAAAACCCAGTTAGTATCTTGACTAAAAAAGAAAAACAATCATAATGGAATAAATATCATAAGTTGAAATCCAACGTAACAAAAGCATACATCTAGACAATGAAACATCTAGACAATGAAATAGTGCTTGACAATTAGTGGCTTAATAATAAAAGAGGGCCCATTTGGTTGGAGATTTCTAATATCGTTATTTAAAATGATGTGAAAACTGTGGTTTATAAAGTGTTATTAAAATATATGTTTACAGTATTTATAAAGTAAAAAATGTATTTAGTACCATATATGTTTTAAATTACATGTTTTAGTGTGTGAAAAAACATAAATTAATGTTTGAAAAGGAAAGCTTCAAGTATTGTTTAATCAGGTGGGCCTCATATTTTTCAAAATATTTATAAAAATGCCATTGAGCAACATTGTTTGAAATCAAAAAATAGTAAAAAAAGTTTTCTAAATCCAGTGTTTAAACATTCTAAAATGAATAACTTAACTCAAACGCACCTAAAAAAAAATGCGCGTTTGTAATAACATATCAAACAGTACCAGATTTATTCGCAATTCATTATTTTCATATGAATCCGTCATATTTTTTTCCTCTCTGAAACTTATAGGTCGTGTGTTACAATTTTTCATAGCAAAGGTCAAAAGAAGAAGAAGTAGAGATTAACCAATATTATGGAGCCACGTGGCAATATCCACCCATGGCCTCCTTTTTCATTTCGCAATAAAGCCTAGGTGGACAAGAGGAGGTATTATAGATTTTATCGCATTTTTCTCTTCGCTTCTCACTTCCTTCTTTTCTTTTCTTCCCCCCTTTTCTCTCTCTCTCTCTCTCTCTCCCTCTCAAATCAGAATCCACGAACGCACACAGACACGAAAAAAAAATAGGAGAGAGAGAGAGCTGGAAATACAGAGCTTATTATTACAGCTATAATATACCATTTCTTATTACATCTCAACACTAATTCTCTCTCTCTCTCTCTCTCTCTAAAAACCCTAATTTGGGGTCCATGAGGTGGTGGATACCGTAGATCTCAGAGACTTCGAATCTCTGAAACCCGCCCAACAAAAAAACGACACCGTATTGAAAGGGTTAAAGCAATAGCAATGGGGACGGAGCTAGGGCAGCAAACGGTGGAGTTCTCGGCGCTGGTGAGCCGAGCGGCGGAGGAATCCTTCGTAGCCCTAAAGGAGCTGGTGGAGAAGGAGAAGGAGAAGTCTCAGTCGCTGTTGTTGTCGTCTTCGACGTCGACGTCGACGTCGTCGGCGTCTTCGGGCGAAGCTTCGCAGCTGGATACGGAGAGGAAGATCAACTTGCTCAAGTACATCGTCAAAACCCAGCAGCGCATGCTCCGCCTCAACGTCCTCGCCAAGTGGTGCCAACAGGTTCTGAAAGCTTGTTCCTTTTGTTAGAGAATGTCCAATTTTTTGGATTTAGTTCGTTCTATTCAGGAAATTTTGGGTTTTTTTTTTTGTTGGTGTTTTTGGGTGATTGGTTTTGGGGTTGAATTAGTTGTTTTAACTGAATCTGAATTTCTTTTTTCATTGGTTGGTGGAAGGAGAAACAAAGAGAATTTGAAATTTTGGATTTGTGTGTGTGTGTGTGGGTGTATTGGTTTTAGTGACAATTTTTTATGAATTTCTGGTTTATTTGTGTTGGGGTTGAATTAGTTGGATTTGGGGTTGGCGGAGGAATGTGAAATTTGGTGTTTTTCTTAAATTTTTTTTTTATTGGGTTTGGATTGGTTATTTTTTTTAAAAAGTGATTTTCTTGGAGGTTTAATTGGATTTTGGTTTTTTATTTTTTTATTTGGTTGATGACGAAGTGGAGGAGGAGTAGAGAGAGTGTGAAATTTGGTGTTTTACAGCTGAAAGGGTTGTGAATGTTTGATTTCATGGGCAATTGGGTTTGAGGGTTTTTTGAACTTTGGGATAATTTGGGTCTGGTTGAATTGCATTGATTCTGTAAGAGAATGTGACTTTTGGGTGGTTTTGATTGGAATAAGTGTTCCTTTTCTTCCAGAGGAAGAATTTTAAAGAAAAGAGAATTGCTAAAACTACTGTCTTTCGGACCTGGATGGGTTGCAAATGTTTGATTTGGTGGTGAATTAGGGTTGAGGGTTTATCAATTTTAGGATAATTGAGGATGTAATTAAATTTAGCTCAATCTTTAAGAGACTGTGACTTGGCATGGTTTAATTTTATTTTGAAATGGTTGCTGAGAAGTGGAGTAAATGCAAAAAATGCAAAGAAAATTGAGTTTTGAACTCAGCCAAGTTGTGGGTTTTGGTTTAGTGAAAAATCAGTGTTGAAGAGTTATTTGTTTAGGCTAATTTGGGTTGTGGTTTAATCAGATTTGCTATATCTTTGGTTGCTGAGAAGTAGAAAGAAATGGAAGTTTGGGCTTTTATTGTTGATTTGGGAAGGGTGTTTCAGTAAGTTGCTCAATAGGGTGACTTATCAAAAAAAAAAAAAAAGTAGCTCAATAGGGTGAAATTTTATGAATTTAGGTTATATTCAATCTTATGTTAACCAATTAGGTTTGGAGATTCATTCATTTTGGTTAATATCTGTTTTAACTTTATTTTTTTATAAACAAAATGTGAAATTGGGTGGTTCAATTGGATTTGCTATTTCTTTCATTGCTGCAGAATTTGAAGGAACTGATAGAAATGGGAGTTTTAGGTTTCTCTATTGATGCATTGGATTCATTGGCTCAAGTAGGTCAATTTGGTTGAGCTTATGCTTGCAAAATATGTGACTTTTATTTGGATAATGTAAGTTTAATTGACGTTTTGGGTTTTATGCTTGGTCGGTTTAGTGGGATTCGACTTAAGAATTTTGTTTGGAAAATGTAATTTTTTCTGTCTTTTAGCCTCTAATTAGGTTAAGAATATGTGAATTTAGGTTCTTTTGTTAAATGCATGTTTTTTAAATATGTTAGTTTTCAAGATTTTAATTAATTTTTTTTTTTTTTTTTTGAAAAATGTGAATTTAGGTTGCATGTTGGGGTTTTCAACCTCTACTACTTGTGAGTTTGTCTCAGTAGCCAGCTAGGTTTAAAAATAATAATAAATTCAGCTCAGTTTTATCAGTTGACTTTAACTACTCAAATTTACATTTTCAGCTTAAATTGGTTAACTTGCTTGAAGCCATCAACTTTTTAATTGTTGAGGAAATGGATAACAAGTGTTCTTTTGAACTCGGTTCACTTGCACTTCTCAAATTCGTGATGGGTTTAGTTTTTATTTTGGAAAGTGATTAACCTATGATGTTTCATTGATGTTTTAAGTGGATAGAATTTTCTTCTCCAGTTGGTTGTTAAGAATGGAGGAAAATGAACAAATATATGAAGTTTTCAACTTTTTTAGTTATTTTGGTTGAAAAAACTTCATTTGCTCACATTCTTTATTTCTATAGAATTACAGATATTTAAAAGAGAGGTTATACAATTTTTTAAATGCAGTTTCTTTTTCGTGTGTCTGGCCTACTCTGCAGGTTCCTTTGATACAGTACTGTCAGCAACTTGGATCCACACTATCAAGTCATGATACATGTTTCACCCAAGCTGCAGATTCATTGTTTTTCATGCATGAGGGGCTACAGCAAGCTCGTGCTCCTGTCTATGATGTGCCTTCTGCTATAGAAGTCCTCCTTACAGGGACTTATGAGCGCTTACCAAAATGTATAGAGAACGTGGGTATTCAGAGCACATTAACTGAGGATCAGCAAAAGCCAGCTTTGAAGAAGTTGGACACGCTTGTGCGGTCTAAATTACTTGAAGTTTCACTGCCAAAAGAAATTTCTGAGGTAAAAGTTTCTGATGGCACTGCACTGCTTCGTGTAGATGGGGAATTTAAGGTTTTAGTTACGCTTGGTTACCGAGGACATCTATCAATGTGGAGGATATTACATTTGGAACTGCTGGTTGGTGAGAGAAGTGGACTTGTGAAGCTGGAGGAATTACGACGGCATGCTCTTGGAGATGATCTAGAGCGTAGAATGGCTGCAGCAGAAAACCCATTTATAACATTATATACAGTACTTCATGAGCTTTGCGTTGCACTTGTCATGGATACTGTCATAAGGCAAGTACAAGCTCTTCGACAAGGAAGGTGGAAAGATGCAATTCGATTTGAGCTCATATCTGATGGTAGTACAGGTCATGGAGGGAGTGCTGGTTCCACACAATTGAATCCAGACGGAGAAGCTGATTCATCTGGTCTCCGAACACCTGGATTAAAAGTTTTATACTGGTTAGATTTTGATAAGAACTCTGGGACATCTGACTCAGGATCATGTCCATTTATTAAAATTGAGCCAGGACCAGATCTGCACATAAAGTGTTTTCATAGCACATTTGTTATAGATCCATTAACTGGGAAGGAGGCAGAATTTTCTCTTGACCAAAGTTGCATTGATGTTGAGAAGTTGCTACTAAGAGCTATATGTTGTAATAGGTATACTCGTTTACTTGAAATTCAGAAAGAGCTGGGGAAAAATGTGCAGATCTGCCGAGTGGTAGGTGATGTTGTCCTTCAGTCACACTTGGAAGAACCTGATATTGACTATAGAAAGGTCAGTTGACTTTTATTATGGAATCATTGCTCATGTGTTGAAGTTTCTCATTTGGCTGAATGCCATGCGCCTTGTATTGTTTCAAATCTGTTGAGATTGTTGACTTGTTTGTAAATGAAAGTATTGCATGGTATCTCTTATGTGTTTGCAGAAGATGGTTTTGTACCAGGAAAATTCCATCATGGATCTTTCATTTATTTGTCTTCTCTTTCATGCATTTTCTCTCTAGAGCTCATGAGCTTTCCTTTTGTTTTTTGTTTTTAAAGGGATGAATCTCCTGAACTTGATTTTGTTTTATTTGAATTTCTGTCTGCAGAAGGACAATAAGTCTGGCACTAGGGATTATGAGGGGCAGGAAGTATTACGTGTTCGTGCCTATAGCTCATCTTTCTTTACCCTTGGAATTAATATAAGGTATCCTCTACCCATACAACTATAGTGACCTTCTGTGTTTTCCTATATTGACATCAGTTTAATTTGGGGCTAACTTGGTCTGCAACATAATAAAAGCTCTATTATTTTGATTGAGAAAATGAAGGAGAACTGTACTCACAATTAAAATTGATTTGGCTAGGCATTACAAAAGAAAAGCTATTGAAAAATTTTCATGGATTCTTTTTCCTTTTCCTATTCCTTTTAAAATAGTCATCTGTTTCATAGGAAAAAAGTGAAGAAACAAAAGAAAACACAATAGTCCCTTCTAAATTGTACTTTGTGTTGTTTCAGGACACAATTTCATCATTTTCTGTAGAATATCTAAGTGTTTGTGTCTTGTAGGAATGGTCGCTTTCTCCTTCAGTCATCCCGGAATATTCTTGAACCTTCAGCATTGACAGAATGTGAAGAAGCTTTGAACCAAGGAAGCATGACTGCAGCTGAGGTTTTCATAAGCTTGAGAAGCAAAAGTGCTCTGCATTTATTTGCATCTATTGGCAGGTTTTTAGGCCTTGAGGTAAATGTTTGTTCTTTTTTGCTCTCTCTTGAAGAAGAAAAGCGATCAGTAATTATACATACCACCAGCTTCATAGATAATGTGTACAGAGTCTTTCCTATTCAATAAAGATTATTACTCTTTAATTTTTTTTAAATTTAAAACAAAACTTACGACTTCAATTTGTATCCTTTAAGGTTGTATAATTTGGTTCTTGCAGGTATATGAGCAAGGTTTTGCTGCAGTGAAAGTACCCAAGAACATTGGGAATGGTTCATCTATGTTGCTAATGGGGTTTCCAGACTGTGGGAGCTCATATTTTCTGTTGATGTTACTTGATAAGGATTTTAAACCGCTGTTTAAGTTGTTAGAGACTCAGCAAGATCCATCTGGAAAAGCCCATTCTTTTAATGACCTAAATAATGTGATGCGTATAAAGAATATTGATATTGGCCAGATGCAGATGCTCGAAGATGAAATGAATTTGAGCCTACTTGACTTGGGAAAACGACATTCCTTTCTGCCTAGTGCAGGAGGTCCTAATCAGACTTCTGAACACGGTATTCTTTCTGATATTGGTCTTGAGAGTTCTATGCAGCTTGCAGAGTGTCCTCCTTCTAGTTTTTCATCTGTTGTTGATGAGGTGTTCGAACTTGAGAAAGGGTCATCTGTGCCTCCATTCTCTGTTCAGAATCTCTCTTCATCGTACAGCACATCTCCTGCTTCTCATTTTGGCTCTGCTCCAATGAATCTTCATAGTATAAAAGCTGGAACCCCTTCTCCTAAGTGGGAGGGAGGTATACAGATATCACAGATTAATAATGTTGCAAAAGTTTCGAGTATGGCAACTCATTATAATGGATCTTTGTATTCATCTGGCAATTTGAAGGGCCCTGTACAGTCCAATTCAGTTGGTTCACTATCTTCTGTCACAGGAAGGAGTGCAACTGGGAAAAAGCTATCAGCCTCAAAGTCTGAGCAGGATTTGGCTTCACTTAGATCTCCACATTCGGTTGAGGCCACAACAGATGAAGATCAGCTCAGATTGCTAAATGATACTTCAAAGGATTCAGTGTATGGGAGTCGGTCAGCTCGACTATTATCTCCTTCCCGAACCACTGGCCCTCGAATGCCTGTGCCAGGTGCAAAACCTAATGGGCTTAGAAGTTCACCTACCGGGCCTCTAGCTGGATCTTTCAGAGTTGCTGGATCGAGTTCATGTACTACAACTCCCGTATGTAAGATTCCTTCTCCATGTTTATCTACATTAAGTTGGGATATATACTTTTTTTTCTCCCAATTCAGTTCTACTCTTTAGATATCAATGTTTGACTAGAGATTGGCCTTGTTTCAGCCCATACACCAGAACCTGCAATTTGTCAAAGTCCTAGTCAAGATGTTTCCAAGCATGATAAAAATCCTCGAAAGCGTATGGTTTCAGATATTTTGAGTTCAATTCCTTCGCTTCAAGGTCTCGAAGAAAATACAGGATTTTATAAGAGAAGGAAAATCTCGGAGTCCACTCACTCTCAACAGCCTTCATCTCAGGCACTTTTATCAACAGAGATGGTTGCTAAAAGTGAAGGATATAGCTATGGGAATCTTATAGCTGAAGCAAATAAAGGCAATGTGCCTTCCAGCATTTATGTTTCAGCTCTGCTTCAAGTGGTCAGACACTGTTCACTCTGTATCAAGCATGCCAGACTGACTAGCCAGATGGAGGCACTAGAGATCCCTTATGTTGAAGAGGTGGGGTTAAGAAATGTATCCTCGAACATATGGTTCCGGCTGCCATTTGCTAGAGGTGACTCATGGCAACACATTTGCTTGCGGCTTGGCAGACCCGGAAGCATGCATTGGGACGTCAAAATAAATGATCAGCACTTCAGGGATTTATGGGAGCTTCAGAAAGGAAGCAGTAGTACAACATGGGGTTCTGGCGTTCGCATAGCCAATACATCTGATATTGATTCACATATTCGATATGATCCAGATGGTGTTGTTCTGAGTTATCAATCTGTTGAGGCTGACAGTATAAAGAAGTTGGTGGCTGATATCCGAAGGCTATCTAATGCAAGAATGTTTGCCCTTGGCATGCGGAAACTCCTTGNATTTAGCTGTTATGGGCTCTGGAGTGGCTTTACGTAGATCCCCAGGCACAAGTGTCCCTGCACATCTGCGAGGTGAACTGAATACTGCCATTATTGGTCTTGGGATGATGGAGGGTATGGAGGTGGTTGGGTTCCTCTGGTTGCACTAAAGAAGGTTCTAAGAGGTATACTCAAGTACCTTGGAGTGCTATGGCTATTTGCCCAGCTACCAAATCTTTTGAAAGAGATCCTAGGATCAATTTTGAAAGACAATGAAGGTGCACTTCTGAATTTGGACCAGGAGCAGCCTGCCTTGCGATTCTTCGTAGGGTAAGATAGTTTCCTGTTTGTTTTGGCTGTTTCTGTTCACATCTTAAAAACCTTCCTTTTTCTAAGTTTTGTTTCCCTTATGTTATTTAGAGAATGGTGCCCATGATCTTACATGGTGTGCTCTGCAAATTACTTAGTTTCAATTTCTTCATATTATCATTGATGATATCAAAATGAAAGCACAGATGTGCATGCAATTACTAACTAGTGGAATTCTTAAATTGGGCTTTTTAAGATGGAACATCAACGGGTTTATAAAAATGGGAAGATTAAAAGATTTATGGCTGTAATGTAAGGATACGGCTTCTTATATCGTTAGGAGTTTAGGATGTAGCATCCCCATTTATGGCTTAACGTCAAATCTCTTGGCATGAGGATTCTGCAGTGCTGAGACGTGGATAGTTTGTTTGTTGATCTGCACATGGTTGGCTCTGGAATATTTAGGACATAGATCATTGTTCTCTAGGCCATATCATGCGTAGATCTGTTGAAACTTGACACTACTCAACTTGAAAAATGTTTAAACATACTTTTAGTGGATTTATTTATAAATTCCAGTTTTCTCCTCACAAATTCCACCATGTTCTATGTATCAATTTTCTGATGTATGGATGTAAAACTTTTTTACAAGACACCTTCTCCATCAGTATTGAGAGACCTGATCTACTGTTTTTTTTTTTTTTTTTTTTTTAATTTGTTTGTATTATTCAACTTCTCATATGTAGTTGTTACCCTCAAATTCATTATTGTAGCTTGATCCCCACCCTTTTTGGTTGTTTTTGAATTGACTGCTTGGACCTTGTCCGCACTTTACTTCTGTTGGCAATTTGAGGTGTTAAAGCCATGAATTAGAAAAAAGAAAATTCTTGAAAGCTTGCGTTCTCATAAGTTGTTGCATTGTATAAAGGGAATGGAAGCACTCTAATGCTGCTTGGATAATGTAGAAAGATAATTGCTAATTCCTTGCTCATCGCATATGATTCCTAAATCTGATTGCCCCCCTTTCTGCAGGGGCTATGTATTTGCTGTAAGTGTCCATAGAGTTCAACTTCTTCTTCAAGTCCTCAGTGTGAAGCGCTTCCATCATCATCAACAGCAGCAACAACAACAGCAGCCAAACTCTGCTGCTGCACAGGAGGAACTTACACAACCTGAAATTAGTGAGATATGTGACTACTTCAGCCGTCGTGTTGCATCAGAGCCATATGATGCTTCACGTGTTGCTTCATTCATTACTCTTCTCACCTTACCCATATCAATTCTAAGAGAATTCTTGAAACTAATAGCATGGAAAAAAGGATTAGCCCAGGTACAAGGTGGAGACTTAGCCCCTGCGCAGAAACCACGTATTGAATTATGTCTTGAAAACCACACAGGGTTGAGTACGGAAGAAAACTCTGAGAACTCATCTGTAGCGAAAAGCAATATCCATTATGATCGGCCCCATAATTCTGTTGATTTTGCTCTCACTGTTGTTCTGGATCCTTTACACATACCTCACATAAATGCTGCTGGTGGTGCTGCTTGGTTGCCCTACTGTGTTTCTGTTAGGTTAAGATATTCATTTGGAGAAAACCAGAACGTGTCTTTTCTTGGTATGGAAGGAAGCCATGGAGGCCGAGCTTGCTGGTTCCGTGTTGATGACTGGGAGAAATGTAGACTGAGGGTGGCTCGAGCTGTGGAGGTTAATGGATCTTCGACAGCAGATGTTAGTCAAGGTAGATTGAGAATAGTTGCAGATAGTGTGCAAAGAACACTGCATATGTTCCTTCGGGATGGTGGTGGGGTTACAGCAAGCTCTGGGTCAACGTGATTAATTGGCACACTGTCAGTAGCAATATATGGTTCTGAAATATTGGTATTTGCCAGCGAGTCTCTTGGGGGTCTTGTATAGATATGTTATGGAATGTGCTTTCTTCTATTCTTAGGTAATGCAATTGAGTCGATGGAGGGACTTGCAGTGATGGGTGAATAGAGTCCAGGTAAAACGTGATTAAAGATGTTTGAATGATGAACTCACAGAACTCGCAGGCGGGGCGGGGGAGATTGACAGAGCTGACGTAGACCTCTCATAAGTAGGGCGGATGATGTTTTTGGACGTAGATCATCTGATAATTAGGGTGTAAAATGTTTTTGAAGATTAGTATATTTTGTCATTGGTAACATAATTTTGGGGCAGTGGTTTCTTTTGTACAGGTCACACTAGACAAATTAGATACGAACTTTGTAAAAAATTTGTTTCAGCTGGAGTTGTATACCCCTATGGGACACTTTTAAGGATGCTCATTTTCTCTAAAAGCGATTCAAGGATAATTAACCTCTGATTACAATTTTAGTCAAGGACTTCATTGTGGACTTCTAGAGTCCTTGTTGGCAAAAAGGTTCAAACCTAAGATGCCTTTACTCGGTGTTCTACCTCGACTAGTAAATCCATCAAATCTGACTTAAGGACTTGTACTGTATTGTAGGAGAATGATTTTTATAATATATATACTAGGGCGAGAACTTGTTCACTTTCTCAATGTTGTGTAGTGCCAAAAGCACCGAATGAAATGTTAGTTATGGAAAATTGGAAATGATCAAATGTAAGGAAAAATGTGATCATGTTCATTATAAAAACCAAATTGCAGTCAGCAGTATATAAGGATCTAGGTAACATTTGCCTTGATGGGTTTTGATAAACTTCAATATTTCTCACCGAGAATTTTCTTCCATATCAGTTTGGAAGAAATCCTTTCAAATGGTTAGGTGGCAATTCAAAAGATTTACTTGTAATCCATTTAATAATCACACGATTTCTTTAATAATTAGTAACGGATTTCAGATGCACTCTTAATAAAGACACTGACAAGAGAAACCTTTCAAGTACGCAAATATTAATGTATTTACAGCCTTCAGTCCTCTCAGCATTGCTCTTTATGCCCAAAGCTGGCTTTAGCTTTCCAAGTAGTTAGGTTGAGCTACACCTGAAATGAACGAAAAGAAGCATAATTAATTCATATAATAAGTTCTTAGCAAATAATTAAAAAATAACAATAACTATAGCAAGTAATTTATAGTCATTGATTGGGTAATGAAGCCGTAGCACAGCATCATACAGAGACCAATGATGGCTCAAAAGGCCCTTCCTTTAAAAATGGGGGTAGAAGGTCATTAATTATGTGCATATGCAACGTAATAAATATGGGAGTACGTTTGCATGTGTATAATGGAACTATCTGAAGGTATTAAGGGAATTATAAGACCCTACTGATTCATGTCAGCAGTCATTGGCCTGTGGGTTGACTAGCACTTCCTGCCTCTCCCCAAAAGGAGGGAGGTTCAATAGTTCTAGGTGAACAGCCCATGGCCTTCGATTCGGGGATACAATTGTATTGTAATCTCCACCCCAAAGATAGTATGTTGGAAATTTTAGAAAAGCAAGCAATCACATGATTTTGCCTTCGTATCTAACTTCACTGGCACAGGTGAACAATTAGTGTCTATATCATATATAATGGTTGCTCAAACATTTACTGCCCATAAGGCACAAATAGTCCCAATTTGAGCATTATAACATTCAGTTACAAAGCATTTATTTTGGGTAAGACCTAACAAAACTGTAACTATATAGAAATTCATTGTTTAAAAGAACACCTGACCATGAACAGTCAAAGACGAATAAGTGAAACCAAAATATGAGTCACATAGCATTCAAGACTACCTTCACTCATTCAAGACTACCTTCACTCATACACTGTCAGCATGAAAACTATCTGCTAATGCCATAATGTGCTGCATTAGGTTTGACATACCTGTTGCCTACTCTGTGTAATTTCCTCCAGCTTAGACTGACATGTTCACCATCCCAACAAATGCAATAATATAAAATGGAAATACAGTGATGAACAAACAGCAATGCTAAGCCAGTAAATATTTTTTGGTTAGGCTCGATATGAAATTATATGCAAAACAAAAGCCCACTAGGAAAATTCCTTGAAGAGAGTTCCTAAGACGTGCATGGTCAAGAGAAAATGCTAGAAGAACAGCATACAAAAAGTTAATTTCTCATGACCAGCAAACTAAAAATATTCCGTATCTGCATCACTGTCGTCAAAGTCAAAAAGCAAGTGTCAGGCCTCAAACGGGAATCAACATAGGTCTATAGTAACATTTGCAAGAAGAATGAAAAAGCAGGGCTGGACGTCATTTCACTTTTCATACAATTCAATATGGACTGAATCTCTTCCCATCTTGGATGCTGCTTATCTGTAGCCACAAAATCATGAAAAACTCCATCAATAACCACACTGCTGCGACCAGCAGTCTTCTTTACTCCCCTCCTTTCCATGTGTTCCCTAATCTTGTCTGAACAACTCCATCTTCCCCAGGTAGAATATATGTTGGACAACAAAACATATCCACCTGGTTCTTCAGGTTCTAACGTTACTAGCTCTCTCAAAGCTCTCTCTGCAAGTTCCATGTTTCCATGAGCTCTACAAGCACCCACAATTGATCCCCATATGGATCGACTTGGTTTCATTGGCATGTTGTCAACCACTTTTTCTGCTTCAGCCAGCCTACCTGATCGTGCATAAAGATCCACCAAACACCCATAATGCTCGATTCCTGGTTCAATACAATATTTTTCCTTCATGCTATTGAATATTTTGATCCCTTCATCCACAAGTCCACTATGACTGCAAGCAGTAAGAATAGCAACAAAAGTCACATTATTTGGCATTACATCCCCTTGCATCTCAGAGAATAATTCAAGAGCTTTGCTTCCATAACCATGGAATGCAAATCCGGTAATCATGGTAGTCCATACATTAACATCCTTTTTGGTTAGCCCCCTGAAAACCATGAAAGCTATTTCAATACTCCCACACTTGCAGTACATGTCTATTAATGCTGAACCCAAAAACGCATCTACTTTCATCTGCATCCTAACCACCCGGCTGTGTATCAATTTCCCTTGGTCCAGTCCTCCTATTTCTGCTGCAGCATGGACCAAGATTGCCATTGTGACATTGTCAGGCATAACATTATTTACAACCATGCTGCTGAATAAACTCATCACCATCATATAGTCACCCTTCTGGGAATAGCCAGAAATTAAAGAATTCCAAGAAAAAAGATTCCTCCTAGGCATTTGATCGAAAAAAGTGTGGGCAAGGTCCAATTCCCCAACCTTGGCATATCCTGCAATCATGGTGTTCCATGAAATGGTATCCTTTTCCACTAAAGCATCAAATATTCTTTGAGCAAACTCCAATTTCTTGCATTTGACATACATATCAAGTAGAGCATTGCCCAAGATCAAATTTGAAGAACTATTGGATTTCCTCTGCTCAATCCATGCATGAACAGACTTCCCCAATTTTGCATTTCCTAGCTGCCCACAAGACACAAGAAGACCTACAATAGTAAAGTCATCAGGTTCAAGACCTGAAACCGACATTTCACGAAATAGTTCCAGTGCTTCTAAACTGTATCCCCTTTTAGCATAACCAAAAATCATAATATTAAATGAGACAGCATCTAATACAGGCATATGCTGGAACACCTGATATGCAAGCCCCACAAGTCCATTCTCCAAATACATTTTGATCAGGGAGTTTTGCAGATAACCATAAGACAACAAACCCAACACAACAGCATGACAGTGGATCTGTTTTACTTCTAATATACATTGGGAGGCTTGTAGCAGGTAAAGCAGAGTGTGTTTATCTGGGTATATGCCTGTCTGGAGCATTGAATTATAGAGAGCAAATGACTGATTTGTCAAGAACGATAAGGCGTTGATCATGGTATTGTAAATGTAGAGATTTGGATGTGGAGTATAATTGTTGAAAAGGAGGAGGGCCATGTCTAGATTTTCAGGATGTGAGATTGCTGAGTATAAGAGGAGCCTGCTCATGGGAAATGTTTGCCCAATGAGATTGGTCCTCATCATCTGGCCCAATATCTGCTTGAAATGATCCCTTATGCAACATTTCTCAAGCAAAATAAGGGTAGGGTGATTGAGTTCAAGTGATACAGTTGGATCCCAGTTGATCCGGGTGTTTGAAGATGAACTAAGAAAGCGAATACCTCGGCCACACCGATGCATAAATAAACATTCAGTGAATACTAAAAAGCTCTATATGTGCTGGGAACAGAATAGTTTGTTTTATATTCAAAATAGTCTAAAATATCACCTTTTGTTTTTGGATCAGTTGTGAAAATATAGCAGTGTTGACTACTACAAATAACTTTTTCTACAATGATGACCATATCTCTATCAACATGAAATTTTTTTTTGGATCAAATGGAAAGCAATCATGCAGATTGTAGTCCCCAGCTTTAAAATGACCAATAATATCTTTAATATTGAAATTGTCACCACCTAAAAAGCCAAAGAGCATACTTTTTCTCCATGACCTTGAAGAGCTCCATTTATTCAGACACTTTCACTTCCTTGTTGAAACTTCAAGGTTAAAAGTCTGCACGTTAATACAATGCACATAGCTTTCTCAATTCTCAGGAACCCATCCTCGTGCTTGAGATGAAAACATGCAGAGCTCCACAATGAACAGTAAAAATGCTCACTACAATCCGATAGGAAAAATCAATTTCAAAAGGCAGCAGATATCATTTCTGACCCCAGGACCATATTGGGTATCAAAACAGTTGGTCAATGAATACCAACTAAGAAATCCAATTTTAAATATGCATTGAAGGCTTCTCCCACTTCTACATGGGTTATTACCATTTTTTCAAAACGGTTTTCCCATCAAACACAAACTATGCAGAATGCTCGCATTACATGAACAGTGTACACAGACATTCTATATAAATCATTGTACATTGCTCCATTTCAAAGCATCCAAACAGACAATCCTATCAAATTCACAAACAAAATCTGATTTCAGCTGTAGCTTCAAGAATTTTGACAAAATTCTCTAATTCTACATGTTCTAAAAAAAATCTTGATCCACACCCATTTCCCAGTAGAAATCACATCAGGGTCCCCAAAACCTACATTCCCAGAATTTCAATCAACATACATTAATAATGATAATTTCTTGTCTGGTCTAAAACAAAAACAGCATCTTTAATTCTGTAAAACTTAAATAATACAGTATCAAGCTAATGTAACCAAGAAATGATGTTAAACGCGCAATAATAATTCACCACTACATATGCATTATACTAAGTGTAGAAAAATCCTTGTTTCATTAAAAAACTTGTACTAATAAACTTTTAAAGAAATGGGTTAGCTGAAAAATTAAAGAGAAAGTATGATCAAACTCAAATGCTAGGAAATTATACCAAATTCGAGCTCAAACATAAGCACATGGTTTCTATGGAAAGAAGAAGAAGAAGAAGAAGAAGAAGAAGAAGTAAAACTTACCAATTGCTACTGAAATGTGTGAAAGAAGAATAAAGATCAAAGCTCTAAAATTTCAATAAGGGTTTAGATTATCTTGTCAAGAGGAATAAAGATCAAAACCTTAGCCGTGATAGAAAAAGCCCTAAAATTTCGAGAGAGTCGGGTCTAACTATTCTGATTGGGTTGGGTTTTCATTTTGGGCTGAACTGAATCACGTTATTAGATCCAACGGATGGCCCAGCTGATTATCTTATTCTTTGTTTTTTTAAATATATATTCTAATCTTTAGCTCATATATACACTTCTTCTCCAAAAAAAAAAAAGAAAAAAAAAAAAAAAAAAGGAAAGAAAAAGAAAAAGAAAAACTATTATGTGTTTAATGTTTAGATTCTATTAGAGTTTAGTATTTTGCAGGTCTTATAATGGCTATGATACTTGTAAGATTCAATTAGACATGATGACTTTAGTACTTAATTTGACATTTTGACCAAACATGATTAAAGTTTGCGAGTTCTAGCAGATCATAGAAAGTGTTGTGATTAAAAAAAAAAAAAGGAGTGATCTTAAGTCCAATATACTGAGTCTTGTTCTTCTATCCTACCGTCAATAATGTAAGTTGATTTACCACGGATTTAATATATTTGAGTAAGATTAATGTCCTGCAACTAAGAGCACCTTATATGGGCCTTCCGCCTTTGCTAAGGTTTAAAGAAATAATCTCCTAGTCCAGTGGACTTGATTTGAAATTCACTACGGTCAATGTCATTGTTCAAGCACGTTATATAATATCTGGGAAGTGGTAGTAAAATGTGTGGAATATGTAGGTTATTGAAGTTTTAAGGAAGATATTGTTCACGAAAGAAGAAAAAGAGGCAGGCAAGAAGGAATTCTTTGAAATCTTCAAGATATTGGAGGGAGAGCTTGGTGACAAGCCTTACTTTGGGGGTGAAACATTTGGGTTTGTGGATCTTTCTCTTATCCCCTACTACAGTTGGTTCTATGCAATGGAGACCTTTGGAGAATTCAACATAGAGGCAGAGTGCCCCAAGATTGTTGCATGGGCTAAGAGGTGCTTGCAGAAAGAGACTGTGGCCAAGACTCTTCCTGACCAGAAGAAGGTTTATGAATATGTTGAACAATTAAGGAAAAGGTTTGGCAATGGTTAAGCCCAAATCTGGAAGTACTTGCATTTCTTAATGATTTTGGATGGTTGTGTAATCTTGTTGATTACATTTTGTGATGTTTTAAGTTCGAGTTTGTTTTGGCTAAATAAATAAAAAAATAAAGATGGTTGTGTTTCATATGGGTCCGTGGAACTTGTAAGACACATCGGTGTGTCTGCTAAGCTTTGAATCTAAAGGGGTATTGTAATAAGAATCATACTTTGTTGTGTCTGCTGTGTTTTAGATGAAATTGTATCCTTATGCCTTTTGTGTGTGTAGACTATCGATGTAGACTATTTGTGATATAAAATGACCTTTTTCATCTAATTATTGAGCATCTCTATAACAAAATAATGATTACTCTGCTTTAAGTTTATATGCATAATTCGAGTTTACAATAAATTAGAAAAATATAAAATACTGTATTTAGAAAGAAATATAATTTCACAATAAAAGGATAGTTCTACTATATATTGTTAAATGTCATATATAGATATAGTATTTACTTGCATCCATATAATGCCATTCTCTCTTAATTACTGCATGCTCGTCCACGGTGCACTGCATTATTTATAATTCCTTATAAACGTTGTGTACGGTGTAGAATTTTTTTTTTTTACCCGTTTTCTTAAACTACCTACAAGAGAGAGTAGTATCCCACTTTTTCCCCGTATCTATAACTTAAGTGTTGATTATTGTCCATTATTATATTGTTAATGGGTGTGAGTTAAACCTAGTTTCAATTAGTTTACAATTTTAAGATTTTTTTTTTTTTTTTTTCCTCTCGTAGGCATATTAACAGCTCTCTTGTGGGATCTCTTTACACTACACAAATGAGAGTTTCTTCCTAAACTCCATCCAGAGCCACCTTGTTTCCTACAGCCTTCAACTCTTTGAATAAATAATAAAAGTAAAAGNTATATATATATATATTTTTTTTTTTTTTTTTTTTGACGAGTGTATATATGCAATTTTCTGCAAGTCAGGGTGGTCATTGCAAGTAGAGCAGCCAGTGCTACAAAGTTTAGTGAAATAATATCATCTCTGATTAGAATGAATCTCTTGTTATACTTTGTTTAAAAAAGAAATAATAAAATAAATAGCCAATCAAAGAACAGCTAAGAATAACAACGCCAGTAAACTGTTCAAAAGAAGTTTAAAACTCTTTTCTTACCAATTTCTTACGACTTTCTCCTTATAAAGCAATCAATGTGGTAAAAGGGTTGGAAATATATGTTCAAGATAGATTTATACAACTCTTTCGTGTGATTACATTATATAGCATGCATTTCACAGCAAACAAGAGAAAATTACAAACTGCTGTACAATACATTTATCTTGTTCCATTACAACATATTAGAAGTATACTTGTAACGATTACAGGGATCGAAGTATAAATTCATAATCAATGAAAATGCTATCATTATTGTGTCCCATGAATCCAGTGACAGTCCTTGCCAGCAACACCAATAACTACTATGTTTTCAGTGTTCAATCCTCCCTATTGGAAACCAACAGAGAGAAATAACACAAGTCAGTAGACAAAAGTGGGTCTAGAAATGGACTCACATCTAATTACATCATATTTAGATCGATAAATTCAAATGCATGCATATCGACTTAGCAAGAATCACTCTTCTTGTTAAATAAAATAACATATATATGAAACCAAACAATGAAAATGAAGATCAAGATGCAAGAATCAATTTTTTGGGGAACTAAGAAACACTTTGCTGGGTGGCTGCAATTGCTAACTGTAGGGTTCAAATTCTTTACGTAAACCCAAAGACAATTAATTTGTAGAGTATGGGTCAAAGAACTAGAATTAGCAAGGGATTAATAACAATGGATTATCACTCTTTCAACTGTTCATTGATCAGTTTGAATACATTGATAGTTTGAAACACTATTATTTTTCTTTTTTTTTTCTGTCATTTCCTTCTTTTTCCCCTCCCCTCTATTATATAGTTACTCTTACCCTCATCTCCATCGTCCACGTGCTCCTCATCCATGAACTTGTTCAAGTACCTGTCACGTCAGGCAGCTTCTTTTCATCTCTGTGTGAGTGGCGGTAGGTTAGGATGCACTGTTCAGAGGTCTTCTCCACATAAATGCGGCCAGAAAAGCTGTTGCAATGCATTGAATACGGTGGCAACAGCCTTTCCCTCAGATATTTCCCCATCCTTATCGTTCCTGAATAGGCTTTGAGCTTATCTTGACCAGGTGGAGTCCTCGGACAGTCATCCAGGCTTTTCCCCTACTCAATTAGTCTCCGATATCATATCAGAGCAAAACATCTTCCTCGGACAGGAGATGTCCTCCTCGGACTGGAGATATCCTCCTCGGACAGCGATGATCCTCTACCAAGAGGATTCCACTCCACTTTGGGCCTTGCATTCTCCGCATCCTTCTCTTCGGATGTGAAACAGTCCTCTCGTGGGTATTCGGCCCATTAACTTGAGCCTGACCCCCTTATCCCCCACAATAGCCCCTCAAAATTTTATTTTTTCCCACGCAAACGGGAAGAAAGAATAAGATTTTGATTTGGTACGCGGGAATGAGTGGATAAAAATGAAAATAAACTAAAACAAAAGAAACCAACAGAAGTAAAAAGTCATAAATGCCCCTGTTTACACGCATGAGATTGTGGAGACGCGCGCCTCATTATTACCGCTGTAAATCTCTCCTTCCCAAAGTAGCGCATCAACTACTTCAAGCGGCTGTGTCCCTTGCATCCAACGGTGGATTATTGATCAAACGGGTAGGGTTTGCCCTCGTAATTCGAGCGAGATGAATGATACCGCTCCATTTGTCCCATATATAAACCTCTGTAGGCAGTTACTTTTCTTACTTTACACACTTTCATAACACTCAGAGCATTCTCAGAGCCTCCGGAGAGTTCCCTTCTTCAAAAGCACTTCACGCCCACTCAGATTTCTGCGTTTTCTGCCTTCAGGATCCCACCCCAAATTACATTTCGAGTTAGGGAATTCGCTTTACTCGTGCTAGTGTAAGTCTCGGTGCCTCCTGAACCTTTCTTTCCTTCTCGGCTACCATTTCCTTCCATTAACACCATCTTCCTCACTGTTTCGTTCAGTCTTTTAGAAATGGGTAAATTCCAATATCTCGTCGATAGTCCGGCGTTGATTGAGGAGTTCAAGAGAACCCACCATATCCCACAGGGGGTAAATCTGAGGTATTGCCCCCCGGAGGGACTACTGTTAGCATGCAGATGCTTCAATCTACCTTCGCCGACCAGTTGGTCCAGATGGTCCCATAAGCTTCTGCAGTCTTCAGTCGTATGCCCGTGATCCTAGTGGTACTGACAATAGACGTTACGATTGCGTCTGTCCGGATTTCCCACCATTTTGTTCGGCCATCTGAAGAATGGTTCATTCTTTACCTTATCCAGGACTTGATGAACGGGCTCCTTGAACACGGTGTTAACTGTTTGGGTATTTGCTGAACCTGAGTGCCCAGCGAAATCTCTCCTCGGCTTATTATTATTATAGCGATCCGACCTAAAGTCCTTCCTGTCCTGGGTGATAGCCTTATCCTTACCCTTCTCCTGCTGCCTATCCTCTTCAACCCTCTTATACTTCTCAATGCGGTCCATGAGCTGGCGCATGCTAACAACTGGCTTACCGGACAAGGACGTTCTTAAACCATGATCAGTGGGGAGACCCAACTTGAACGTCTCCAAGGCCATGGCATCGAAGTTGCCCTCCATCTCGTTAAACATCTCCCAGTACCTATCCGAGTACGCCTTTAGTGTCTCCCTTTCACACATGCTTAAGGACAGAAGAGAGGATAATGGCCTGGGCACTCTTCGGCAGGTGACGAATCGCGAACCAAAAGCTTGAGTAAGCTCTTGATAAGAGTCGATGGAATCGGCCCTCAGGTTATCAAACCATCTCATGGCTACAGGGCCCAGACTGGATGGGAATACCTTGCACATCAGAGCTTCATCCCTGGCATAGACAGCCATTCTTTGGTTAAAATGGCTAACGTGCTCCACAGGGTCAGTTTTGCCGTTATAGATAGTGAAGGTTGGCTGGTTGAAACGCCGAGGCATCTCCGCTCCTTCGATCCTACGGGTGAAGGGTGACCTGGAAATCTAACTCAGGGCCCTACTCATGGCATCATTGCCCACCGCTCCATATGGTGGTCCTCGAGATCGCTTCTCACGAGGGCGCTCAGCTTCATACGAGAAAGTCTCACTGATTGGAGTTTGAGAGTTCTGCTCATAAGTGATATCCTGCCCGTCGTCCAAGTCGTCATCAGGGTGTGTCACAGTGCGTTTCCTCTTCTCATGGCGTAACTCTCTCTTCAACCTTTCGATCTCTATTAGCATGCTGTTTTTCTCTGCATGGGGGGCACGACTTTCACTTCGAGGCTGGGTTCGCTCAGTGTGTGTAGTATGCACACTACCTTCACGGTCCTGCCTCCGCTCCAGGTTAAGAAAAGGGTCAATATGTTGCGAGGCCCCAGATTCTGCCGGTTGTTGCCCTTGACCAGCCATGACCAACCGCTGCTACTCTTCCCTCACTCTCAAGCTCTTCCACAGACGGCGCCAATTGTAGGTTTCAATTTCTTTACGTAAACCCAAAGACAATTAATTTGTAGAGTATGGGTCAAAGAACTAGAGTTGGCAAGGGATTAATAACAAAGGATTATCACTCTTTCAACTATTCATTGATCAGCTTCCATACATTCCATGGTTCGTTTCAAACCCTCTCCCTCTATTATATAGCCACTCTCACCCTCATCTCTATCGTCCACGTGCTCCCCATCCATGGACTTGCTCAAGTACCTGTCACGTCAGGCAGCTTCTTTTCACCTTTGTGTGAGTGGCGGTAGGTTATGAAGCACTGTTCAGAGGTCTTCTCCACATAAATGCGGCCAGAAAAGCTGTTGCAATGCATTGAATACGGTGGCAGCAGCCTTTCCCTCAGATATTTCCTCATCCTTATCGTTCCTGAATATGTTTTGAGCTTATCTTGATCAGGTGGAGTCCTCGGACAATCAATCAGGCTTTTCCCCTACTCAATTAGTCTCCGATATCATATCAAAGTAAAACATCTTCCTCGGACTGGAGATATCCTCTTCGGACAGCGATGATTCTCTACAGGAGGATTCTACTTCACTCTGGGCCCTGCATTCTCCGCATCTTTCTCTTCGGATGTGAAACAGTCCTCTCCTGGGTATTCGGCCCATTAACTTGGGCCTAACCCCCTTATCTCCCACAAGAATATATTAACAATCAATTTTAAGAAAAAATTTATCGAAAATTGAAAAAACTGTCAAAAAGTTTGACAAAATTTTCAATTCTTAATAAAAAAATTTCTAAAATAATTTACAAACATAGGACCTTATGTTAGTAAAACTCTTGCATAAAATATAGAAAAGCTTTTGTTGATTTGTACTAGATAAAGTTGAAAGTGTTTATTGTGTAATCAATGGAGTTGTGTGTGTGTGCAGCACGCGCCGCAAAGGTGGGTTGGATTTGGAGACAAGTAGTGGAATTGGGCTCAACTAATTTTGCGGGCTTTATCGTCCCTGCCCAATAAAGAGCTAAAACTTAGTACAATCAATCGAAGTACATGACTGAATCGATTGGGCTTGAAGTGACATTCAGTGTTTTTATCGATAAAGTTCAAATGCATTGGCCTACGTACGTCAAGAAAGTGAGCAATCAGAGAAAGAGAGAGGAGAGAATAAGAGTAGGAGTACCTCAAGCTTTCCCAAAAAAAAAATAATAATAATAATAATAATAATAAAAACTATCTTAAAATTTGTTCATACCGACATAATTCTGTGTCTCATTTTCTTCTTATTTTATACATATCTTTATAATTTAGCAAGCATCTCGGTGTAAAATTACAATTTATGGTTGTAGTTTTTTTTTTTTTTTTTAATAAAAAATTGGTTTCACACACACTTCACTCATGTTTTTCGAACTACATGATTTTTCATGAATAGATTGATGAAGAAACCATGCACACAACTATTTTGCTGAAATAATGATGCTACAGCTATTATTAAGAACTTTCAAATACAAGAAAAATAATTTAAAATTTGGCAAAAGTTTTGCTTCTGTATACAGTTTGCTTGAAGTTTGTTTTCCATTTTTAAATTTTAATTTTCTAAATTATTGAAAACGTTGCACTTTTTACCCCTTTTTCATATAGAGACTAACAAATGAATTTCCTGCAAGTTTTAATTTAGAGAATTAACAATATATATATATATAATTATTTACTATATTATTGACATGATTTCAATTACATTCATTAGCAAATTAATTTATTAGCATTTTATAATAAATTTACAGTAAATTTAGCATTTTCCTAACTGGAAATATAACCAGATTGTTAAAAAAAAGTGTTGCTTAGAAATAAAACTCAAAATTTATGTAGGGTCAAGTCAACATTGAGACAACTCCTTCAGCAATTATAGTACTGTAATTCGTATTTGAGCTTGGCTTTCATTCGCTGCAAGAACCATAGAGTTAGGCCGTTATTGTTGGTTTGCTCAGGATATTGGTAAAATAGAGCACATAGATAGAGCAGGTAGCTAGGCTTACATCAGCTTGAGACTTGAAAGTCAGATAACGTGTTTAAATCAAAAGCCTAAATTGTATGGATTCATTGTTTGGCACTTTAAGCAATCTGGAAAAAGAAGTAACCTCCATTTCAATGGGATTAGGAAGGTGTGGTAGTTGAGAGACAGCTGACTAGCTTAGAATATAGCCTTTTATGTTGTGATTGGGAATCAAGTTAGTAATCCCTCCGATTGGAAGAAAATTTAATAAGGATAATGACTTCTTGCCTGAAAGTAGTATTGAATAATTATTAATCCCTGTTGAAAAAATTATCTTCCACTATGAGTTCCTTCAATGACTTATTGACATTACCATCAAATTTTACCTAAAGATTCTTGATCATGGGCTCCTGCCGTAGGTTTGGGTTTAATGACTTGACCTAAGCATGTCAGATAAGGGTTGTTATAAATCATTATCAATGGATCGAAAGCAACTATCCACACTTCACCCTCGGATGAGTGGTCGGATTATCATGCTCATCTTATCTTAAAATAAAAATTTTAAAAAAAAAAAAAAAAAATGAAGACAAAGTTCATCCCATACAGATTATTCATCACAATCACTTTTGATTAACTTTTTAAAATTATTTCTCAACCCTTAATTTTTTTTTTTTTTTAAAAGAAAAAGTTGGAGCAAAAACGGAGGGGGGCTTAGAGCAATTAGGTTTGAGGTTTTATGAACTGATTTCGACGTGAAAACTTGTCAAAATTGACATGATTCGCTTAGATCAATCGCTTCTGGTACATAAGTTATAAAAATTCAAATGGTTTGCTACATCTAAAAGCTAGATAGGCTAAATTAGTTGATACTGAAGATGATGTTATATATATAATACTTGAGATGACCTTTTGAAGGGAAGTTGGGCCAGTCGATTATTCAATTTGAGCTATTTTTTAAACAAAAAGAATCACATGTTAGGTTTGGTAAGCTACATAATCTTAGTATTCAATATGTAATAGAACATAAAAAGTGGTAGAAAATTTATGTTCCTTAATAATCTCCTTTTATAATTATTCAACTATTTCGTTTTATAAGGAGAATCATGTTTCATATCTTCCCATAATCATTTGTTGTAATAATTGAATTTAAAAAAAAAAAAACCATTTCATTTTACCAAGTTCTAGTCATTAGTCAGCATTTACAATGTCCTCTTTCCATTGGTTACTACTTACTACATATGTCATTATGCCAACATTTTGAAATTTTTTTTCACAACAGCTACCTTTCCAGGACGGTGCATGGTTTATCTAGCTGGAACTCTCTAACTTCTGCTTAAGTTAATATATATCCCATTGCAATGGCCCCACACTTTTTTATTGGATAATTTTTTTTGAGAAACAGAAAGAGACATTGGATAATAAGTGTGAAGTCACAACAAATTATTTCCTCTAAGATGTAAGGGTGGAACCGGCAATATCCCTATATTTGATGCTACAAACTAGGGAACGAAAATTGTGGCCAATTTTTCATCCTAGGATGAAGCAATTGTGCTTGTGGGCTCTAGAATTGTTCTCATTGTCAAAGAACATAGATAAAGATGTTCAGTTTCTTGTAAAAGATATTGAGAATGAGATTAATATACTGCTAATGGCACGAACCACAACAATACACCAATAAAACATAACAAAAAAAAGAGTATATATGCATATATTGATAATAACTCTACAAACCCCTTTATCTTTGAATGGATGAAGGGTCCGAAATGCATTCTCAAAAAAGAAAAAATATATATATTTTTAGGCACAGCCAAAATCCAATGGTTTATCCCTTTGCAGAAACATAGCCAAGTAAATTGAATGGCAAAGTAATTAGTGCTTGCAAGTGGAGGTGATACCTTTGCCTTTTGAGGCATAATTCTGTCCTGCGATATTCACACTTCGTGATACAAAAAGACTACTCCAGCTCCACTTCAGAACTTGAAACTGCAGCACAAAAACGAAAACTTATTCGTTTAAAGTGGACAATTCGTCCTGGAACTCATCTATATTTTCTTATAGCTTCGGTAGTAGGAGAAGAATTGGTACACCCCCAACTTATTACAAGAGTAGAATTGAATTCAAGCTCTTGCTATATCTTGAGGACCAAAACCTCCCACCACTGCAAAACGATCTTTTCATAGAAACAGGCCTAATATGCAGAAAATTTTCAATTGAAGAATGACCCATCAATCTAGGCATGCTTGAGAACCTACCATCTTGCTTTGGTACAATATCTAACTGTGAATTTTCAGCATCTTCAATTTCAATAACCAAGCTCCCTTCTGAAATAGACCTTATTACTTGTATACCATTATCCATTGAATCATCACCAAGTGCCTGAAAATCATTATTCCCACTACAATTCACAGCCTCTTTTGATGTTCTTTCACCATTAACCTCTAGTAATTCGCTTTCATCAGTTATTCCAGCCGGGTTCTCAGAGATGTCGCCATCATTCCCAGAGTTCATCATAGTGGTCTCTTGGTTTCTGTCCAAATTGTTAGCATGCTGATCCACTGAACCCAGATGACTAACAAGGTCTAAACTGACAGTATCACTCACAATTATATTGGCACGGCATAGAGGACAGTTTGTATGAGACCTCAACCAAGTGTCAATGCAACGTATATGAAAGGCATGGCTACACTTAGGCAAGAGTCTAAGTGTTTCATCTTCTTGAAACTCATTCAAACACACAGAACACTCGGTCCCTTCAATCAAACCCTCGTCTTTCTTGTACTTACAAACCGCAATCGAGCTTATAATAGACTGTTGTAAACCAACGGTGGTGATGAACCATATAGGATGATCAACATGATTCTCATCAAGAAAATCTTCATCTGTACCGTCTGATTGAGAGGATGTACGTCCATTATTTCTTCGGCTACACCAACTTGGACAAGACCTTACTATTAGAACATAGTAACTAATAAGAACAAGAAGGCCGACTAAGACAGAAAGGGAGATAATAAGGACGGTTGAGAAGTGGTGGCTTAAGAATTTTGAGCTATGAGAGGCTGTGAGAGATGGTGGTGGAGGTGGTGGTGGTGAGAAATAGCTATAGTCTGGGAAAGGTGGGTCGCAGATATAAGGGCAAGTTAGGTCACAATTAACTTCGCAGTTTGAGGATGGGCTTGTTGCAGTGAGTGTAGGGAAGAGTATTCTATAATTTCTAGCCATTGAAGGAGATTAAAAAAAAAAGCGAGTCAAGAGAGGCAGAAAGAGAAGCAAGATACATGAATGAGTGGCTCTTTGAAGAGAGAGGTGTTTAGCTTTTGTTTGAATTGGAAGGGACGAAATGGAAGACGTTAAGAAAGTTAACATGTCTCTTTCAGAGGTTTAGTGGGGGATTTTGATTTGTTTTCTGTGTTTGGTGATTGACACCAAGTTAAACCCTCTGCCTCACCATGGTTTCGTATAGGTGTTATAGTGTATTAATTCCTCCAATTAGCTCCATTCGGCATGGACCACATATAAGGTAGACACAGGTAGGGAAAGTTGAGGGAGTAGAAAGAAACACAAGTATATATGGGCGGATAATTGTTATCTCACACCTATTTAGGGTGCGGACTTAGGATTTCAAACTAAGGGGCTGGAACATAAAAAAATTCAAATTCAAATAGTATTATCTATATAGTACTAACAAAATATCAACAAAGATAAATATACAAAATTATTGTTTTTTAATTTAAAATGTAAACATCTACCAATAAAACCAAAATAATACAAAATAATATTATTTCTTAAGAGCATCAGTTGTTGCAAAAAACAAAATAATAAATAATTTTCACAAATCAAAACTTACTTTTGCTATTTTAATATAGCATTTAAAATGTTTCGTACAATAGTGTTTTTGGTATTTGGTATTCTAAATATTATATATTTATTATTTAGAATACTTGATGCTAGTACTCTAATATTGGGCTAACTAAGATTTTTTATTTTTTATTTTAAAGTTTTGTTTTTATTAAGTTTTTGAATTTGATAGTTTCTAGTTGGACTAGGCTAATTAAAATGGAAGGAGTCTAAAATTTTTGGAAGAGAGAAGCGTGACTCTAGAAATAAATAAAAAAATATAACCAATAAAAAAAAAAAAAAATGTTATCTTTGTTCTTTGGTGTAGGGGAACACAATTTTTTTTTCCTTCTTTTTCTTTGGGCATTGGGGCCCGGGCCCCCTTGGGTCTGTCCCTTCACCTGTTGATGCGTGCTCCTTACTTATAACGTTTATAGTTTAACTTTCAATGTTCACAAGATTAATTGATGTGTATGTTCAAAATGTTAAATGAATCAATGACCTATCCGAGGTGGGTTGAAGTTATATATTATATGAGTGGAGTTTTTTTTTTTTTTTTTTTTTTTTCTTCGTGAGAAACTTATATAAGTTGAGTTGAAGTTATGTTTTGTACGTACATTTAAAAATTTGCATAACTCAACATTTTTAAGTGAATTTTTACCAATCAATCGTTGGATTATACACTTTCTCTTTATTCTCTTTACATTTGTAAAATTTAAAGATGATTAAAAATCAAAACCATCTCATATTATATATATATATATTTTTTTAATTACAAATAAAACAAGAAATTATTGATCAAAGAATAACTAACATTAGATTATAAAATAATGAATTCATGCAATCTAATAATAAGATATTAAAATAATAATCTAATAAAAAAAACTTATTTAATGGTGTGACTTTCATAAATGTGTGTGTTACAACTGTGTTACGCTTAGTTTAATTTTAGTAAAACTCACACTACTTAATAATTCAAGTATTCTACACTAAAGAAAATATGTCAGTCAATACCGTGAAATCATAGATTTTCTCCATGCTCACGTTGAATTTCATATCAGAATTCTATTTACTCTTTTAGTCCATAAAGTCATGCACTTTATTAGTGTATTTGAAAAAAATGAAAAATTAAAATTTTGATTGCAATCAAGATCTTTTTGCACCTAAGTTTTGTTCTTACTTTATAAGCATTGCATCTATATATTTCACCTCGAATTCTATTAACTATTTGTGTGTACTTCTTCGCCCAAAAAAAAAAATCCTATTTGGGTGTACTTCTATGTTAGTTGAGTTGATCAATAAAATAAGTACAATTTTTTTTTACAAATATAATTTGGACTCATTACCCATGCATGATTAGTTTTAAATTGAACTGGTCAACTAGACAACCACCAAACTGGTCCACATATCAAAATTAATATACATGTTAAAAAAAATTAAAAAAATAAAAAAATAAAATAAAATAAAAAGACCTCCTGCAAATCTATGAATATTTAGTTTTACATCTCGGATTGGCAAAGATTTTATAACGTCTATATAATCAATACAAATTAGGGTATAAGGACAATAGATAGATCATAAATGCATATGTCATAGTTTTTCTAACAAAAATTATAAATTTTTTCCATTGTATTTACTATTTTGTTATATTTCCCTTCAAGTATATAAATAACCTGGCGTATATAACCAAGGTAAATGATAAATTTTTACTGGCATTTTTTTTTTCCAAAAAAATTTATTGAATTGTGATTTATGGTTTCCCTCCCTCCACTCCCATCCCTCTTTGTTCAAAAATTAATATAAGCTTAATTTTTTGATTCAATACAAATTAAACCCCCAACGTTTACTTTTCTTTCTCTCTTTTCCTTTACGTATACTATATTACATATTCTTTTTTTTTTTTTATGGGACATATCTTTTCAATGTTTTCATTTTAGTCTCACAATTCTTGGTTCCAAGTCCTAATCATGACGACTACATTCTATCCTGAAGTCGGTATGTTCTCACTTCATGAATAATAAAATTTGCCAAAAGCAATCACGTACACTTTTGTTTTTTTGAGAAGAAAAAAACCAGTCACACTTTAGGATAAGTAATAATCCAGAGAAGGACCTCATAGCTGCCGGGCAGAAGTTATTCTTATAGATAAAACACAATTGTGGGCCAATGAGGGTGGTGGTGGGACCTAATTATATTCTTCTAGTTTCATCTTAATGGAAAGTTCAAAAAAAAAATCATCTTAGGAAAGTGCTAGCAAACATAGTACTTTAAATTTCATGTAATTTCCTTCTTAAAAAAAATTAAGGGTTGTGTTAACGGGTACTGTCTGTAAGGTGCTAGTTAACAACAATTTTTTGGCAATTTTTGGCAATAACAGTAGTTTTTTTGACAACTTTTCTCCTTTTTTTTTTTTTTTAATTTTTAAGTGAGACACATATAAGAAAATCTTCACAAGTACCGCACGGTACTTATTAACATTTCTCAAAAATTAAAAATTTGTATGTAAATTTTTTAAGAAGAGGTTATTTACTTATTGGTGGGTAGGAAAATGTCACTTTCTTATGAACTCTAGGCTGGCTTTAATTTTATTTTATATAAGTTCATCGTTTCAAAAAAATTGACAACTTTTTCTATAATTATTGACTTGGATTGATGTGATTTGTGAATAACAAAGATGGTGTTGAATTTAAGAAATTGTCTAGTGGTAATGACATCTTATGATACTTCATGTTTGTAATTCGAACCTTACTTTACATTCTCTCTTTCTTATTATTTACTTATCTAAAAAAGAATTACGTTAATGATGAGTACATATGAAAATGATGCTAATCACAACTTATTACCTAGTAAGTTATGAAAAAGTTTTGTGCTTAGCAATTTTTAATATTTTTTTGGTTCTTTATATATATGCAACTTATATTTTTTTGGGTCATGCAGTCAAATAAAAGTAAACAATATACGCCCACAAATAAGTGGCCCAATCTTGAATAATGGGCTTAGAAAGAGTAAACAATGTACGAGCACAACCAATTGGCCCAATCTTGAATAGTGGGCTTCTAAGAGTAAATACTGTATGCCCACAACCAATTGGCCCAATCTTGAATAGTGGGCTTATAGATCTGGATTGCTAAATAAACTAAATTATAGTTTTGATTAAATATGGAGTTGATTGCATTTTGATCCTTAGATTATTAAAGGTTCTAGATTAATCTTTAATTTTTATTTTGAACAATTTTCACCATATAAATTAGTAACGTAACTCATCTTAACATTTATCAAATCATCAATTTAGATGAAAGGATTATATTACGACAAATTAAATTTTTTAGAATTTTAATCTTCATAATTAAAAGCTGAAAATAAAATTTAGTAACCATGGTGGACCTAAGCCATATTTTAAGGACCAAAAATATAGTTTAGTTTAAGACTATCAAATCATTTGATTTTGAGTAGATCTACTGAAACAAAAAATCTCAGCATTCACTTTTATAAGACTGGAAAGAAAAAAAGAGATTAAATTATAAATTACACCTTCTAAATTTGATATACTTTCAATTGAATACTTGTTCAGGCTTCAAATTAGCCTTTTCATCTAATTATATCCAATCTTGGTGTTAGTTTTAGCACATTTCACTTTTCAAGACAATGTTATTTTGGTAGCTGGGCTTAAACGTATGCGTTCAACGATTTAAAAGGCTGAATTTGATAGCATTTGATATTTGATAACAATGCCAAGAGCTGAGCTTTGTTTCTGTTTGACTTAGTCTATAGCATTAGGTCCTAGGAAAAGAATGGATTTGTCCTGAATTCTTCTCTGAATCCGATCATTAATTAATTTACATTACCAATCCAATATATTTTATTTTCAGATAAAAGATTGTTCTATAAAGTGTTTCCACGAATATACATTTGCGACTTCTGTTTTTTAAGTCAAGTCGTTAATTGTGACGATGTTATTTAGATAAGCATGAACCACGTTGGCAGCCAAAAGTGCAAAGATACATATAGTATATGACCTTACTCGGTTTTTTTTTTTTTTTTCCTTTTAATTTTCTATGCTGATGCTTCATGACTAAATTAGTGTGAAGGTAATAAGAAAATTCGAAGAAAACTACATGTGAGATACGTTTTTTGACCTTTGTGTACACTTTAGGCCTCCATATATAATTTAACATTCAACATAAATGACATACAACTTTCATATGGTGCCAAGACTTGAAGTTAAGAGGAGCAACTCTGCTATTCACTGTGTGTGGCGGCTTTAATCTTTGACTCTATTACTTTATCATTACGGATTTTTGTTTAAAACTTTTTAAAGGGTCACTACATGTGAGATACGTTTTCTGACCTTTGTGCACACTTTAGGCCTCCATATATAATTTAACATTCAACGTAAATGACATACAACTTTCATATGGTGCCAAGACTTGAAGTTAGGGGGAGCGGCTCTATTACTCATTGTGTGCGGCGGCTCTAACCTTTGACTCTATTATTTTATCACAAAGGATTTTTGTTTAAAACTTTTTAAAGGGTCAAGTTGTTTGTTTTGAGTAAAATAAGTTGATTGGGCTTAATTTTTTTAGTTTTATTATTGGTAATTTTTGTTGTTGGGCAAATTTTTTTTAGGCTTGTATATTTTGTTTTAGGTTTAATCTATTAGTTTTTTATTGTCTTTAAAAGGTGAAAAATGCTAAAACTACAAAATTTTTACAAATTGCTAATGTTTTTTTTTTTTGAGAAATACAAATTGCTAATGTGGTGAAAGGTTATTGGTAAGTAAAAGAGTAATGCAGATGTGCGAACTAATAAGAATTTGCTATCTCAATTGTTTGTAAAAATGTTGTAAAAAAGTTTGTGGCTATAATATTACTATTAAAAGAATTGATGGTGATGATGCTACAAAATTATACTACCTCAAATTGTCCATATGGCTCGTCTATAGAAAGAGAAGAAAGATAAGAAGAGTGAGCATAGCTAAGTTGTGTCGTCCTTTCTTTGGGAATGGACGAGTAATGTCTCATCCGCCACAAAGGACGGACGAGTAACGCTTCCTCGTCCGCCACAAAGGACGGACGAGCAAAGCATGGCCGTGTCATGGCTCGACCACCCTTAAATTAGGGATAGACGAGCCAAGCGCCCTTAACCAAAAAGGATGGAAACCTCCATTGCTCGTAAAGAGGCATCGGTTCAGATGAAACGACGTCTAAAAGAAGTTACCTCCGATTTTGATGAACTCCTTAACAATAGGAGCGGTTATCAGAGCCAATAACCGTTCCACGCACTATATAAATGTAATCCTGCGTAAAAGGTAAGGGCATTGAGACACTTTCTGGACTTTTGATCTAGAGAAGGAAGAAAACACTTACATATTTTTCCTCTCCATAAAAGCCTTCTAACTTCATCATCGGAGGGTTATAGGCCGGCCTCCACCGGTCTTCGCTCTGATTGGTTTTGGTTTTACAGGACCCAGTTCTCAGAATTGACGAAGTCTGAAGATTTCTAACCCACTGATCTTCCAGGAACATCAGATGGCATTAATTTTTTATTACTATAAAATTATTAATATAAAATATATATAAATAAAATAAAAGATTAGAATATAGAAATAATTATTTGTTAATGGGGAAAAATGTAATTTTAATGAATAAAACTGCTAAAATTAGTACCTATTAATATACTAATATTTAAAAAAAAAAATTTAGGGGTGGGCCATTGCTCCCTAGTCCATATGTAGCTCCGTCCTTGATGTTAGTATTTCTTCCATGGACAAAAGGATCATCAGACTATTATAGGAGTAGGTTGTAAAGAGAGAATGTGACATTTATTTTGAGTTTTACTAATGATGTCCGCTCTTAATGATTGTTTTTTATCATTAAACTAAGATACCAATTGGTTTTGAATGTAAGCCGAGATTGAACTCCAAAATCTCTTATTTAACTATAAAAATTTTTACCAATTAAACTAATTAAAACCCACAAATGTAACGTTGATTATAACTCTTCCCTTCTTTGGACCACATAGCTGCGATGCAGAAGTTACTCTTATAGATAAAACACAATTGTGAGCCAATGGGGGTGGTGGTGTGACATAATTTTATTCTTCTAATTTCATCTTAATGGAAAGTTCCACAAAAAAAAACAAAAAACAAAAAAAAAAAAAAAATCATCTTAGGAAAGTGCTAGCAAACATAGTACTTTAAATTTCATGTAATTTCCTTCTAAAAAAAAAAATTAAAAATTTGTATGTAAAATTTTTAAGAAGAGGTTGTTTACTTATTGGTAGGGAGGGAAAGGTCACTTTCTTATGAACTCTAGGCTGGCTTTTTTTAATTTATTCCATATAAGTTCATTGTTTCAAAAAAAAAAAAAATTCACAACTTTTTCTATAATTATTGACTTGGATTGATATGATTTGTAAATAATAAAGATGGTATCGAGATTTAAGGAATTGTTTAATGGTAATGATATCTTTTGTAATACTTCATATTTGTGATTCAAACCTTACCTCACCTTTCCTCTTTCTCATTATCTACTTATTTTAAAAAAAAAAAATGGTGTCAATAATGGACACATATGAAAGTGATGATAATTGCAACATATTACTTAGGAAGTTATGAAAAAGTTGTATGATTAGCAATTTTTAATCTTTTTTTGTTCTTTACATGCAATTTATATTTTTGGGCCAAGCAGTAAAAAAAAAAGTAAAAAATGTACTCCCACAACCAAGTGGCCCAATAGTTTTGAATGGTGGGCTTATGAGAGTAAACAATGTACGCCCACAACCAAGTGGCCCAATCTCAAACAGTGGGCTTCTATATAGTAAACTCTGTACTTCCACAGCCATTTGGCCCAATATTGAATAGTGGGCTTATGGATCTGGATTTCAAAAATAAACTAAATTGTAGTTTTGATCATCTGAAATATGGAGTTGATTGAATTTTGATACTTAGATTTTTAAAGGTTCTAGATTAATCTTTATATTTTTTTTTAATATTTTGAACAATTTCACCATATAAATTAGTAACGTAACTTATCTTAACATTTATCACATCATCAATTTAGATGAAAGGATTATATTACTCCAAATTTATTTATTTTAATCTTTGTAATTAAAAGTGAATATTATCTCTCATCAAAAAAAAAAAAAAAAAAGTGAATATTATCTCAAAAAAGAAGAAAAAAGAAAAAGAAAAAGAGAGCTTAATAAAATTTAGTGACCATGGTTTAGTTTATTTTAAGACTATCAATTCGTTTGATTTTGTGTGGATCCAGTGAAACGAATAGTCCCAGCTTTTATAAGATTGAATAAATTTTTTTTTTTTAAATATTATAAGTTACACCTTCTAACTTTGATATATTTGCAATTGAATGTGTGTTCAAATTGCTTTTTCATCAAATTCAATCCGTGCTATTAGTTTTAGGATATTTCACTTTAAAAAAAAAAAATTATCCTGACTTCTTCTCTGATCATTAATTTTACATTACCTATCCAATATACTTTTCAGATGGCCAATAAAAGATTGTTCTATAGACAGTATTTCCACGAATATACATTTGCGACTTCTTCTTCTTTTTTTCAAGTCAAATCGTTAACCCTTGGTCCCTTGTGACGATGTTATTTGGATAAGCATGTACCACGGTGGCAGATAAAAGTGCAAAGATATATATGACATTACTCGGTTCCCTTTTTTTCTTTTTTCTTTTTTATTTTTTAATTTCTATGCTGATGCTTCATGACTGAATGCGTGTGAAGGTGATTAGAAAATTCGAAGAAAATTATATGTGAGAACTTTGTGCACACTTTAGGCCTCCATATATAATTTAATATTCAATGTAAATGACATACAATTTTCCTATGATCCAATGATGCATGCTGGTGTTTCTCCATGGACAAAAGGATTATCAGACAATAATAAGAAAAGGTCATAAAGAGAGATTGACATTTATTGAGTTTTTTTTTTTTAGTATTAACTAATGGCATCTGCTCTGATAATTACTCTTTATTATCAAACTAAAACATCAATTAATTTTAGATGTAAGCAAAGATTGAACCCCTTATTTCTTATTGAACTATAAATTTTTTACCAATTGAACTAATTAAAATCCACAAATGTAATGTTGATTATAACCTTACATTTCTTTAGTTCCTTGCCATTTATTCAAGGTGTTTTGTTGCTTATAAGACTTGCTAAGCCAATTTAAAATTCAACGCTATGAAGTGTCTCTTTCACCACTATTTTCTTTTTTCTTTTTCCTTCCTTTTTATTTATTGTCTCTTTCACAATTGTTAATAAGAGTTCAAATGTTTGTCTAATTATTTGGAGAGTACCTAGCTATTTAAGTTGGAATTGGTTGTCCTTTTTGCTGCATGGAATTGGTTGTATAATTGTAAACAACATAAAGAAACACAAAAGTGCTTAGAGTTAGAGGGCCAATATTCACGTATATCCGCCCTGCAATCTTGTTGATATCAAAGTTGATTTTTTTTTCCCCAAGTTCTTTGCTATAAAAATTTTGTCTTGTTTTCTTTACTAGAGTTATAATAAAAGGGCTTGTTTATAATAATGAAAATTCGTATATTTGCTTTTCTCATTTTACTTTTCCCATTTTAAACTTTTATTACTTTATAGGAGGGAGGGAAAGACGTATAGTACCGTGTGTTTGATGAAGCATAAAGTAGAAGAAAACACAATATAGGACAAAGGGTTTTTATTCAAATGTCAAACTATTTAAGACTTTTTTTTCCCTGATAAATAAAACTAGACAAAATTTATATAGCAATGAACTTGGTGGAAAAAAAATATATATTACCTTAGATATTAACAAGATTGCAAAGTGGATTATTGAGAGGAAAAAACAAAAATTGCAGAGTGGATTTGCGCCAACCTGGGCAAAAATTTCACCTTTAGATATGCCTGAGATTCTTTTTATAAACGTGCAAGTAATTAACCTTGCTGGTGCAGAGTTTGGGGCCGGTAGGATTTGATATTATCTCTAACTATGATTTTGTAAGAAAAAAAATGGAGGTTACCTAAGACTTAGTGGTATGATTAATGAAATTAACTCCATGTTTAAGGATCAAGAAGCATCTTTATCTGTTTATCAAAAACAAAAACAAACAAAAAAAGCATTATTTTGTAATGGGGACCCATCGCTTATAGAATGAAACCTTGTAATTACGCAAATCTCAGGCTATCAGCCATCTAAAAATATATGAATCTACGTAAAATTTATGTGGGATTCATGTTATCCTTATGTATGGACAATTCATATTTTTATTTTGAGAGTTGTAAGAATTAAGCTATGATAGCCAAATAGCCTTTGAGTAGCAGGCACATATGGATCCTTATGAAACAAAAGAAAGTAACTGCCTAACTAATCTAACTCGTTAATTTCTAAACTACTATAAACTTAAAAGTAAACCAAGTTTGACATTTGTAATTGTAGATAAGGTTGCCACTTGCCAGTGTGACTTAATTAGGAGGTGTCTGATACAGTAGTCATTTTTTTTTTTTTTTGCTGAATCTGATACAGTAGCTATTGAGAATGGGACGCTCATAGTCATGGACTCATGGATACGGCTACATATTTTATGCGAGACGTGTTTCTAGTGAAGCAATTTGTGGCAATTACTAATTAGCTAATTAAGAACATCATTTATTAGTCTGAACTCTGAAATCTCAACAGCACCAGGTACAAAAAAATGGCTTGTATGTCAAATAAAGTTCACTTAATTTTCACAGAAGTGGTAGTTTGAAGCAATGAAAATTATAATTTTTACAAGAAAACGCATTCAAGAGGATGACTATTTTAGGTAACTTACCAGGGATCTCTTGCATGTCCATGACTCGCCGTATTTGCATTTTCTATAAGTTTAAGGACATTAAAACTTTTCACAACTTTTTCTTTAAAATATATATATATATATATCACAAAGGTTGATATGACCTTTTGTTATTAGAGTATAATAAAAATGTAGTTAATGATTAGAGTATAATAAAGGTGTTGTTAATGATAAATCCATGTAAAAATGATATTATTCGAATCACAATTTATTACCTTAGTAAATTAAGAAAAAAGTTTGTAATGAAATCTCTCTCGGGCATGGCATGCAACCCACAACGAGCCAATCCCTTTGTCTAAGGTTCAACTTAACTACAGTTTCAAAAAAAAAAAAAAAAAAAAAAGGTTCAACTTAACTACAACAAGCCAATTTCTATGCATTAGGACACAATTTTTGTGCTACAATTTTCATCATAACTATGATATGGCTCAATGTAAGTAGTGGAAAAAACAAATAGTGAATTTATGTGAAAGTTCTCTACTGTTCAAGTTGACAATTTCAGTAAATTGTGACCAATAATGTGATCATAGAAGAATTGAAGAAATAAAGAGCCTGGTGTAGTAGGACCATTGCTAAAATATAAAAGTATTAAAATAGTAAAAGTGTGTTTTTAAGACCAAATTTGTGTAAAAGTGTATTAAACTTGCGAGAATGCTGGAGTTTAAATAATTTTTTGGCTTCATAGGGACCCACACTCTCACTAAGAGGATGGTAGACTGCAATTGATATAAATAAAAATGATTATCGACTAGTAGTAGTCTTAATGAAAATGATATTTCACTAATTACGACCTGTTATTTCAGTAAGTTGTGAAATTTATTGTGTTTATAGCATTATTATAAGATTATAATTAAGTCAAATAAGTTTCAAGAGTGCTTATTTAATTAGTCCAATATTTCCACCCTGTTTTGCAGAGCTAGTGTCTTAAAAAAAAAAAGGTTTTTTTTAAACAAACATATGAAGCAAGTCCATCAGTTTGAATTAGTTAGAAATTTAGAACTGTTATCAATGTTGCAAGTCCAAGAGGAAAATGCTAAAATAACAAACTATTTTACAAATTATTGATGTGATAAGTGATTATTGAAAAGTAAAAAAGTGATGTATGTAATGAGTCCAATTGAGAACGAGTAACAATTCTTACTTGCCCCCCCCCCCCCCCCTCACCAAGGACAAGTAATTTTTCTATTTATTGTACTAGCTTGTCATACTTTTGTCAGATTAGGATCCGGTGCAATTGCTAAATACGATTGCATTGTGCAATTCCCTCACAACCTTTTTTGACCTTTTTACTCTTACTTTTATTCATTTTTTATATTTAATGGTTGAGATTAAATCCTACTTTTGTCATACTTTTTTTTCAATTCTCACAGGTCACGTCAGCTTTTCCTACCCCCTGATACTGATAGAGTTATACTTCTGCTCTCTTAGATGACCAACTTGTGATATATATCTATGACATGCGGTTCACTAAAGAGTTTTTAACTCTTAAAGGAATTGGACAACTCGCAAAAAAAAAAATGATAGAAATGAAAATTGATGTTTTATATCCATTGGTTTACTTATTAGTGACATTGGCATTGATTTAACCAGTTGCAACAACTACTGTTGACAGAGTTTTTCCAGCAATGAACATAATTAAAAGTCGATTACAAAAAATCGAATGAGAGATCAATGAATGAATGATTGCTTAGTCACATATATTGAGAAATGTGTATATATATATTTTTATATATATATATATATATATATTTTTATTCAAGACTATTGAGTGTGAAGAAGTCATGCAGCGGTTTCAAAATATGAAAAATCATCGAGGATAATTAGTGTAAATTAAGCTAGGTGTGAAAAAATAAATTAAAGTTTATATTTTATGTTAGATTATGTATGACAATTACATTAGCATATAGTTGTTTATTTATTTTGTTATTAATATTGATTAATAATTTTTAGATTAATTTTTTACTTTCAATCTTGTCTTTTAATCTTGCCCCCTGACCTAAATTCCTGACTTTGCCACTGGATTGAAGAGACGGCCCAAAAAGGATTTTTATCATTTATTTGCTGGGAAATTTCTATAGGAGAATATCCGAACAGAAATTTATAATAGATGCATTATTGATTTAGGATGACATTACTAAAAGTTGACAAAATCTTAGGACTAGCAGAGATTTTAAGTATGCCACCAGCCCAACATTAACAAAGGTTAATCTATAATTACAAAGCCCAGTCATCATCTCACTGCTGGATTGTGCATGCCTAATGTTGACTTAAACGTGGGCAAATAATTGTACTACAGTACAATGCCCAAGTATGAGGGCGATGGATTCTGGAATTGGTTTTTTCTTTCTTCGCATGAATAATTCATTAATTCTTCATGCGCATGTGTGAAACGGAGGTTGTAGCGAGAAGATTCCATCAAATAGTCTTGGTCAGACAAGCTAAATTTTAGTCATGGTTTCATACATAGGAAAATAATAAGTTAATCAATAAGCTCGTGAACTAAAAACGGAGCTAGGACTTAGAATTAGGGGAGATTGCTTTACTATTGGCTATATGCAGCAGTTTCAGCCTCTAATTCTGTTGCTTAACCGTTAAAAGATTTATTATTTATTATTTTTTTGTGATTTTGATGTGTGTGTTGTTGATGCTGGCTAAGGACGAAATTATTTTATTTAATTTTTTTAAAAGGATTGGGTTGTTTGTTTTGGGTAAAATTGGTTGATTGAACTTAATTGTTTTTAGCTTTACTACTGGTAATTTTTGTTGTTGAGTTATTTTTCTTTTTGGGCTTGTATTTTTTTTTATAGATTTTATTCCTATAATTTTTTATGGCTTTAAAAAAAAGGAAAATATTAGAGCTATACTTTTTTTTTTTTTACAAATTGCTGATGTGATGTGTGGTTATTAGTAAGTAAAAAAATTATGTAAGTAGTGGGTCTAAATACGAATCAATAAAAATTTACTACCTCAATAGTTTGTAAAAATATTGTAGAAAAATTTGTGATTATAACATTACTTTTAAAAGAATTAATGATATTGTTAAGGGGGGAAGTGTAATTTTATAGACCAAAATTACTAAAATTAGTAGCTATATATATACTAATATTTTTTATAAAAAAAATTAGGGGGCGCCATTGCCCCATAATGTCCAAATCTAACTCCGTCCATGTTGTGAACAAGCTCAAGCTTGCTTGACTAGAAAATGAGTCAGACTTAAACATAAAATCTTATTTAACAATAAACTCGAGCTCAACTCGTATTCAAAATAAAATTAAATGAACAAACTTGAATATTTAATACTCGGCTCGGATTGTTTTCTACCCGAGCCTCAATCATTCTTCCAAGTCACATTAATTAGCCTCAACCATCCCTCATCACATTAATTAGTCTCAACCATCCCTCCAAGTCACATTAATTAGTTTTTCCAATTCTTATTTTAACAGGCACGTTCTTGCCAATCTGTATTTCATAGTTCAAAGATCAAACCTCTTACCTCTTTCAAGTGTTCGTCTTGATTGAAAACCTGTCAGTTATTAACACAAACTTGTAAGATTAGATTGATTATCAAAGCAGCTAGCACTTGTTGTGAAGAGTTATACAAGCAGGTTCTTTATGTCTGCATCAAAGCAGCGAGCACTTATTGGTACCTCTCACAGGTTCCAATCTTTAATCCCAAATCCTTGTCGTCTTCTGCTTATCTCAAAACGCAACGAAAAAAGGTCTTTTCTTGGTACTGATCAGAGGTTACACTTTCTCAAAATTGGGCTGAGCCTGAGAGAGCTAGTTGTCAGCAAAAGAAAGATGTACTAGTTTTTACTTTTTATTCTTTGATTTTGCCTAACAATTTCTGGGTGATTTTTTTTTTTTTTTCTTGAGAAAATTTTCTGGGTGATTTTCATAAAAGTATTTTTCAGCTTAAGTAATTTTATTTGGATGTATAGGGATGTGGCTGTCCATAGCAGTGTCCCGTTAGTACCTCCAATTCCATCTAATCCAGCTTCTCCTGGTCCACAGTAAGAAAAATCATAGGTGTATAATCTTTTTGATTTGTAATATTCTTTCTTCTCTTTTTTTCCTCTATCTTGTGAGACAAATAAAAGTTTATGCCAATATCAGGAGCAGGAAAGTTTGGATTGTTGGACTGATAGCATCAGCAATTCTACCCTTCATTGGAATCAAATTTGGGCCATTACTCAAGCTAAAACGTAAGGAAACTTAACTTGTTCTCCTCCATTTTGTCAATTATAATGCATATCTGCATCACTTATGCATCTTATAGCAGTCTGTTCTAGCCGACCCCAAATTTTTTTGGAACCAGAGTTTACATCGTCATTGTTAACGGGGGTTTAATTTGGTGCTTGGATTTGACATATACAGAGGAAGTTGATACTGTGGTGGACACAGCAGAAGATGTGGCGGAGGTCGTAGAAAAGGTGGCGGAGGAAGTGGAAATAGTAGCTGAAGAAATTGCAGAGCACCTTCCAGCAGGAGGAAAACTTAAAGTTGTTGCAACATTTATTGAAAATGTAGCGGAAACAACAGCCAAGGATGCCCGGCTGGTAGAAGATGTCATTGACAAGGTCATACCTAATAAATACCCTTTTTTTTTTAAGCCTTTGTGCATAAGTCACCTCAAAAAAATCTCATTTCATCGTATTAAAAACTAATTTATTTATTATGCTATATCACATTACAATATACTTAATTTCTAAACTTTTATTTTACTCTCCAACATATTATAATAATATATTTACATAATAAAATAATAATATAACCTAAAACTAAATAAAACCCAAAAACATCATGAGAGAGAGAGAGCCTCCACCATGAGCCACATATTGTGGCAAGCCACTCATCGTTTTAGAATAGTCTCCACGTTTACCCAGCTTCCCACGCACAAGCGCATCAGAGAAAAGAAAGCCATAGACGAAGACCAAGAAACAGAGACTTAGCAGAGAGAGAGAGAGAGATCTTTGATTGAATTTACCCTTGAAAGAAACCATCTTTCCTTATCTGATATCTTTCTTCATCACCCAAATCCCATTCTCGCTAAATCAACAACCAACTAGACCCCAAATCTAATTTCTCTGTTCCATTTTTCCCTTCAATTTCATCAAGATCACGCTTCTTTCAGATCCAACTTTCCCATTTCACTTACAAACAAACAAAACTAAGGCTGCGTTTGGTTGAATGTAAAATATTTTCAGATGAAAATATTTTCAAGTGTTTGGCTGTATTATGCAAATAGTTTTAGAAAATGTTTTCATGTGTTTGATTGTATTCTGAAAATGCTATTTTTCTACTAGTTTCTTACATTTTCTCAACAATTTTCTCAGTTTCCAAACAAATTTTATAATAGAAAATTTCAATATAAAAACTTAAAAAAACAAAAATCAAAACAAAACCATTCGTCTAACTTAAACAATTCGGTCAAATTGAGAGGGGGAAGAGAGAGTGATCAAAAATTGAGGGAAAGGGACAGGTAGATCAAGAAAGAGAGAGATCGGTCATGGGTGGGTCATGGGAGACAATCTCGGCGGTGCGATCTTGGCGGCGTGATCTTGGACCAGCGTCTGCATGAGAGAAGAGAAGAAAAGGGAGATGTGTTTGAAGAGATGTGGATCGGGTATTGTAGAGGGTGGGTTTAAGAGAAATGTTTCGCCGGCGACGTGGAAGCAACGGATCGGAGATGTTGGAAGTGAGATAGGCTTCACCAACGTCATTGAGACAACGAGAGTCCGATTTAGAAGGCAACGGCAGCGGTGCAATCTTGGCGATGCGATCAGGGGTGCGATCTCGGCGGCGCGATCTCAGTAGTGCTGGGGTGTGACGAGACTGATGCAATCTGAGGTTGGGGCGGTGGCGCGATCTGGTACGAACTAGCTCACTCTTTCTACTCTCTCTTCTTGCTCTTTCTCTCTCTCTCTCTCTTTGGGTGTTTGAGTTCTGAAATCATTTGAAGGTAAAATACAAGTGTAAATGATTTTCCGGGTCAAATGGCTTATTTTACAGTCAAAGTTTAAGATTTTTCAGAAAACTTTATTTTACATGTACACCCAAACACGCTGTTGGGTGTAAAATATTTTCCGAAAATCATTTATACCCAAAACAAACGCAGCCTAAAAGACACCCATTTTCTATTTTTGTGAGACTTCACATTTATACACACATATAAACACTAGAACCACGCCGTCACCACCACCCCGATCTGCCATCAACCCAACCATTACCCACATGCCGGACCCATGACCCACACTAGAAAAATTCAGCCACCATTGCAATAAAGTCCCATCAATAAACTAAAGGAGAAGCTAGCTTTAGTCATGGAGTCTTGGTGAAAAAATACCAAAGGATTTGAAAGAGAAAGAGAGAAAGAGTGATGACATAGATGAGAGAAAAGAAAGAGAGAGTGTTGAGTCAGAGGAAAGAGAGAATAAAATAAGAATTTTTTAGGTTTACAATTGAGACAATAGTTTCTAAATTTAAGATGATTAGCAAAGTTGTAGAATTTTTTGAGTTTACAAATCATAAGAGCATTGGGCTGTTTGGATTGATAGTTTTCCACCATCCATAACTTTGTTTTCATCACCCATAACTCAAAATTGGTGGGTCCCACAGCTGAGTAGTTTGTTTGGATGTGTTTTCAGTTTTTGTTTCCATCACTCAATTTTCTGATTTTTGAGTGATGAGTTATGAAAATTGAAAACATATTTTAGATGTTTTCAAGTTATCAAAACTAAGTTTTCATGACATTTTGGTAAATAAACACACATACATGGGACTCACGGTCAGACCTTTTGCCTTTTCCAACACACGTTGTCTTCTTTTTTCTTTTCTTTTTTGTCTTTTACGCTGGGTCTAGGACGATCACCTTTCTCTATTCTCTTCTTCTTCTTCTTTTCTTTCCTTTTCACGTTGGCTTTTTGGGTTTGGTTGCATTTTTTTTTCCTTTTTCTTTTTTTTCCATTCCTTTTCACTAGGTTTCTAGGCTTGGGTTCTTTTTTTTTTTCTTTTTTCTTTTTTCTTTTTTTTTCCCTTTTAACATTGGGTTTTTGGGCTTAGGTTCTTTTTTCTTTTTTCTTTTTCCTTTTAACATTGGGTTTCTGGGTTTGGTTGCATTTTTTTTTTTTCCCATTCCTTTTCACTGGGTTTCTGGGCTTGGTTGCATTTTTTTTCTTTTTTTCTTTTTTTTTTCTTTTTTTTTCATATTGGGCTTCTAGGTTTGGTTGCATTTTTTTTTCTTTTTTTTTCCATTCCTTTTCACTGGATTTCTAGGCTTGGGTTTTCTTTTTTTTTTTTCTTTTTTTTTCTTTCTCTATTTTTCTTCTTCTTTTTCTTTCTCTATTTTTTTATGTTTTAGCCTCTATAATAATGCCAATCCGAAGAAGGAGAAAAGGAATCCGAAGAGGGAGAAAAGGAAGAAGAGAGTCTAAGTGAGGAAGAGAGAGAGAGAGAGAGAGAGAGAGAGATAATGCAGAGTCACTAAATGAAGAGAGAGAAGATCAGATTTTTTTTTTAATTAAAATAATATTATTTTATTTACATCCAAGTGAACAGTTGGTTCTATATATAAAAACCAACAGTTCACAAGTTCTTAAATTTTTTAAGAACCTAAACCTGAATTGAGCAACATTTTTGAAGATTTGATTGTAAAATAGCAACTGGAGGGTGTTTAAACCCCCTAATACTAGTGCTCTAATAATGCATTTTTTTAGTGGTTGAATGCTAAAATTTAGCATATCCGGAGTTTTACAACTCCGGATACAGATGCTCTAAGTTACCAATAGTATCAATTGCATAGTTAGGCTTTTATTATATCCTATTTCATTATCTCTAAGTTTCATTAATCACTTCTCCAAGGTTATGCAAAAAAGGGACCGCTAAAGTGTTTGAAATCGCTAAAGTGTTTGAAATAGATAAGGTTAGGTTCAACATTAACTAGGTCAAGATCCAATTTGCTTGCTTCTAATCTCATAGTATTCATTATTGCAATTTACAATCCTGTAATTTGACTAAGTCATGTAGTTAGGTTAAAGTTAGGGGTGTCAAATGGGTGGGTTTAGGTTGGGGTGGGCATAACTGGGTTGGGGACATAAAACTCATTTATCCATTATTACCCATTTAACCAATTACTTCTAACCCAAATCCAATTATTACGATTAAATCTCAACCCACCCAATTACCCAATAATCAAAATTACCAAAATGTCTCTAAAACTTGAAAATGACAAAAAAATAAATAAATAAATAAATCCTAAACCCCTCTTAAATTGCCGAATACTCTCAAACCTTAAAATGGCCAAAATACCCCCAAACCTAAGAAATGACAAAAAATACTCCTAAAACTTTATAATGAAAAAAAAAAAAAAAAAAAAAAAAAAAAAAAAAAAACAAACAAACAAAACAAAACAAAACAAAACTTGAAACCTAAAAAATGACCAAAAATAGTTAAATGTTAACTATTTTAAGAAACAAACACACACACTCACTCAAGGGAGAGAGAATGAAGTTCTAATATAAAGACACACCACAAACTCAACTCAAAAGTAGAGGTAGAAGCAAAGGACTTAATGATTGGGCTAAGTTCAATAATAGGTCACAATCAAGAGATAAATCTTAGTTTAAGGAAACTAGAGAATGCTTCTATTGTGTAAAAAAATGTCACATAAGAAAAAATTGTTGGCATTGGAATAAAGAACAGACTGAAAGCAAAGATGAAAAGAATGATAGTGAGAAAAATACTACAACTGCTATGATTGTTAAGGATGTTGTGGTGCTTTCTATTGAAGAGCAAAAGTGTGAGCATGTTGCTAATAGTGATATTGAATGTGTTGTTAATTTGATAGCCTCCCACCATGTTATTCCTAGGAAAGGGTTATTCACCACATACAAAGTAGGGACTTTGGTACTGTGCAGACGAGTAATTCCAATTACTCAAAAATTGTGGGAATTGGCAATGTGTGCATTGAAACCAATGTTGGTAGCACCGTGATGTCGAAGAATGTGCGACATGTTTCGGATTTAAGGATGAATGTGTTTTCTACATTAGCTATGGATCGAGCAAGTTATTGTAACTACCTTGGCAATGAAAGATTGAAACTTACTAAAAGATTGTTGGTTGTTGCAAGAGGACATGCATTTCGCAGTATGTACAGGACTCATGTGAAAACTCGCATAAGAAAGTGGGTGATAGCAGTAACAAGGTGTGCTGCAGAAGAGAAGAATGCAAAAAGGATAGTTGCATAGAGAGAAAGACAAGCGAGAGAGAGAGAGAGAGCTGTGCATGAAGAAAAAAATAAAGAAGAGAGTGCAAAGTGTTGCCGTTTTTGAGAAAAATAATTTGTGTGTGTGTGTGTGTGTGTGTGAGCAAAGAAAACAAGAAGTTTTTCTTTAGTCGTGAGACATATACTAGAAGATTTATTATTGTATTTGGTGAATCTCAAGTTAGGCATAAACTTGAGAATTATTGTAACAGATTTGATAATAGTAAATTGATTCAGAGTTTGTTTCGTGATTTTTCTCTTCAAAGAAAAAAGGTTTTTCACATAAATGTTTGTGTTCTTGTATGTAATTGTTATTTTGGATTTCTAATATTGGTGATAATATTATTTGGGACCCAGCAAGTGGTATCAGAGTCCATGGTAGTGTGGGGCAAAAGTGGTAAGGTTATTGAGGTTCCTTTTCCAGTTGGAGTGGGAACGAGGTGTGTATACTTTGAGTAATTTCGCAATGGAGCAATGATGGGTCCTCTTCACAGTTGGTGTGGGTATATTGCACCAAGCAAGCCTATAAAGCCCACACATATGATCTTGGAAAAGGACCAGCAAAGGAGTATTATTGCCAATGATGCTAGACAATGGTAAGGTGTGAGGTTCCTATGGAGGATAAAAGACATGCGGGGTTGACACATGAAAGCCCATGGATGATGCACTAGTGAAGGAAAAAACCCATAAGGCAAGGGAGAGAAAGTAGGAATTGTCAATGGCCCATAGAGAGGTCTTGAAACTTACAGAGAGGCAGAGACTCACACGTGAGGGGGAGATTGTTGGGTGTACACGTGTAAGTGAAGTCCCACATTAAATAATGATAAGAAAGAATGAGTGGTTAATATAATATAATTAAGCACACACCCATTAGGTTTAGGCCTTTTAGGTTAAAGTGTCTCTATATGTCATGTTAATCACTCAAGGAGTCTCTCTAAGATGTTTATCTCCCTAACATGATAAGTATGAAGAGATTATGTGATCTGAACAATAAAATTGACAAAGAAATAATTTAATACAAAGTTTTTTTTTTTTTAAATATAAGATAGAAATTCTACTCTAGCATAATCTAAGTGAATATGGTGTGAAGCTCCCTTTTGAAAACTTGAACCCTGACCGTTGCCTCGCCACTTCCAACACTCCACAAGTACTTATGCTTATAGAGTGACCATCGCGCTAAGGGTGTGCGGTGGTAATTTAATACATAGTTATTGAGTCTTGAATGGTCTAATTTGAACTCAAGCCCATATTCCCATTTTATGATTTGAATCTAAAAGTAACGGTGCCAATTCCTAAGAACTAAGTCCATATTTCCCCTTATCAGTAGAAGTAAAAGTTGTTTGTTTTACAATTTGTTTATGGAAAGTTAATTAATCAAATACAATTTGCAGGTTCGAGCAATGGAGAAGGATGCGGAATCATTCATTGCTGTCATTGATCAAGCCAAGAAGACATCTAAAGAATAAAATAACCTAAATTAGACTTGGTGAAATATGGTTCTAGGGCAGGCCATGTGAGCCTTGACTTGTACTTCCTCTGTCTTAGTTTGTTTGTCCTCTATTTTATTTTGGAATGTCTCAAAATATTATCATATTTCTAAAAGTAAAAGTTATTAATTTACTAATGTTTCTATTATACCCCTACTTTATTTTCAAAATTATTTGAAAATAAAACTAACAATTATTAAAAAAATCAATCTAATTGGGGCACCTTTTTAGTTGTCTCATTAAGAATAACTCTTCAAAAAAAAAAAGCTAATAAATTTATTTAAGGGTTGTTTTGTAAACTTATACATTTTTATAAGATATACAAGACAATAAATGATATTCTCTTAAAAAATTTGACTTTTCAAATAGGACAAACAAATTGGAACGAATGGAGTAATTTGTTGAAAAGAGACTAAAATTAAATGAGACAATATTATTAGTTCTTTTTTCTATTTGTAACTTCAATTCAATTTGAAAAACTAGGAATTAGAAAAAGCAAACTATTATGTGACCCTTGAAATTTGAGGCATCAAAATTGTGAATGATAAAGATATGAAAGATAAATAGGCATAAAATCTAAGGCATAATAAACACTTTCAAGTTTCAGCTACTTATAGAAAGCACATAAATGTGAACATTGATGGATTATCATATGTAACTTTTTTTTAATCTTTTTTTTTTTTTTGGGAGAGAGTTTCAACCTATGATGTCCGTTTCTGATGATAACTTTTTATAATAAAACTAAGACACCAATCAGTTTTTGGTGCAGATAGGGATTGAATCTCGGATCTCTTATTCAATCATCAGAGACTTTACCAGTTGAGCTAACTAGAACCCACTTTTTTTTTTTCTTAGTGCATGAAATGAAGTGTTTTTATTTAACTATAATATCTTTGGTCAAAAAAAGATATTTAATTAAAATATTTTTCAGCAAAAATTCTTGGAACTTAATTGGTTGACACCTCTTGGTATGTACATTATATCTAGAGTTCAAATCCTTTCTCTGCTTTATAAATATCAAATTATCAGAAAACTATAATATTTTTGAAAATATTATGTGGCCCGTGAAATTAATGTAAAGTTTTATCTTTGTCAGGTGAGAAATTTTTTTGGGAGTTTGTCATCATATGACTTCTAATCTTGATTTTAAAAACCAGTATGGTCAAAGAACTCGTTTGAATCTTGATTCTTAATTTAACCCGATTTTTTTATCGATTTTAGGGCATTTAACTAGACCAAACTAGTGTCCAGTTCCTAGTTGAACTGACCGGTTCAGTCTAGTTTTTAAAGCAGTGCTTGTAATATAAGCTACTAAAAAAATCCAATCAATGAGACATGAGTTGTTTGAATCTAATCTCATCAAACCAATGACTATATTTTCTTTTTACTAACTGAAACATGAGGGAAATTATTTAGTACATCCAATCTATAATATGACACCACATGACTAAATTAATTCCAATCCTAATCACACAATTTTTAGCATCAATGAAACCCAATCAGTATCGGAATTCAATAAACTCGATCCATCGAAAGTGATTCACCCAATACCATACTTCCCTAGTCACTGCTATGCCTTGTTTCTATTTCACGTGTCATCGTCCCTCGCTTTCCCCTATACGACTTAATTTTTACATGAGCTTCAATAGATTTCTTGAGGTCTCATTAAGATCTAGTAGGGATATCTAGATTTTCACCATATTCTCTAGCTATTGAGATCTTCATCAACTTACCTATTGCTACATCAACCAAATTGCCAACATTGACGAGAGGCTCGCGAGTTCAATTGATTCAACTCTCTTATAGAATTGATCAACAACCCACATGCCCACGATCGATAATAGTTGGAAGATTTTCAAACTGATGTAATCAGGTCAATCAACATGAGCTTGAACAACCTCTATTTCATCATTGGCAATTTGAGTGCACTATGTGACCATTGTTATAAACACTTTTTTTAGTTAATAAATTTATTAATCACACACGTAATGCTAGGAGAATTCTCCAAAAGGCAGGTATGACACAGTCACATACCATAAAAAGTGTGCAACAAAGAATGACCCATAATTCTAAATTTCGATAGAATATCAAAACGAGCTTATCCTCACCTTTCCAAGTGATGTTAGAAATTTTACAAATGTTACTTTATATATTTACAAATTAATGTATGAAATTTTAAAAATAACTCAAAAAATTAAATAAAAATCTTATTTATTATATTTTACTATATATTTTTTTTCATCTCTTACGTTCATTATCCCATCAATTCTACTATAGTAGTTATTGAGAATGGGATGCTCATAGTCATGGATACTACAGCTAAATATTTTATGCTAGACTTGTTTCTAGCGAAGCAATTTACAATAAGGACAAAGTTTAATTATAAAATTAGTTGTAGACTCAGACTACAACCTTACTTAATAAATAAACATTATTTCATATTTTGAAAATCTAACCGTTAAATTACATGTTCTTTACACTCTTAAATACACATGTCAAATTTTATGTCAATCAAATATTATTTATTATATGATATATAAGTTTATCTTTAATGCATAATTTTAAATTGCAAAAACGTGCAATTTAAATAATTTATTGATGACATAGCTATTGATCTTTAATTTTTTAGAAATTTTGCAAACATAGATGATATAAGAATAAAATGTAATCCAATATTAGATTTGTCAAAATTCATCTTCAATAAAAAAATATTAAATAAGGTTGTAACCTAAGGCTACAACTAATTTTAAAGTTAAATTTTGTCCTTATAGCAATTTGCAAAGAACACCATTTATTAGTCTGAACTCTTAAATCTCAACAGCACTAGGTACCAAAAAGGCTTTAATGTGAAATAAAGTTCACTTAATTTTCACAGAAGTGGTAGGTTGAAGCAATGAAAATTATAATTTTTACATGAAATCGCATTCAAGAGCATGACTATTAGGTAAGTTATTAGGAATCTCTTGTATATCCGTGACTCACTATATTTGTATTTTCAACAAGTTTAAGGACGCTAACACTTTTCACAACTTTTTTCTTTTCTTTTTAATATGACTTTTTGTGATTAGAAGAGTGTAAGTTTAAGGACACTAACACTTTTCACAACTTTTTTTTGTTCTTTTTAGTATGAATTTTTGTGATTAGAGTTTTATTTTTTTATTTTTTCTTTTTAGTGTGGGTTTGGATTTAGCGTTTCCACTGAATCCTGCGTTGCGTTTTTCTCTTTTTTTTTGCTTTCATGCGTTTGAGGGAGACAAAATTTACTGTTCACAGACAAATGTCACTATTCATGCACTATTTCAGTACTGTTCACATATTGTTCACGAGACCCACAATCACTTTATTTAAAATATATATTAAAAATAAGTCCCACAGTACTATTCACACATTTAAAAATTATTTTGCTACAATATTTTTAGTTTTCAGTTTTCAGTTTGAGTAAAAATAAGTTGTATCCAAACGGACCCTTAGTATGACTTTTTGTGATTAGAGTATAATAAAGATGTCGATAATGGTAGGGTTCATGTAGAAATGATATTGCTTGAATCACAACTTATTACCTTAGTAAATTAAGAAAAAATGTTGTGAAGATATCTTTCTCATGGCATGCAACCCTAAACGAGCCAATCCCTTGATTCCCTTCTTCTTAGGTTCAATAACGAGCCAAACCCTTAGCATAGGGAAACAACTTTTGTGTGACAACTTTCATCATAATTATAATGTGGTTGACTGTAAATAGTAGAAAAAAATTTATAAGTTTATATGAAAGTGATTATTTACCATTCAAGTTGACAATTTCAGTAGTGTGATCATTGAAGAATTGAAGAAATAAAGAGCCAAATGTAGCAGGCCCATGTGGTCTAGTTGATAAAATATAAAAATCGTTGAAAGTGTGTTTTTAAGACCAAATTTGTGCAGAAGCGTATTAAACTTAGCGTGAATGCTCAAGTTTAATCAATTTTCTGGCTCCATAAGATAAGGACCCCACTCTCTGTGAGAGGATGGAAGACTCCTCTAGCAATGTAACCATGTATGTCCTCGGAAGCCGTTGGCCCATTGAGTAAGGAAGCTCATAAATAATTTGACCATATACACCAAAAAGGCCAAAAGAGACAAGGAAAAGAAAGGTGCAATACCTAATTTTGGCTATCCTTGCGTCTGATATAAGTATAATATTGTCAATAAGTACTGCGACACAACAATTTTTTTTTCTATCTTTTATCTATAAAAAAATATATAACATTTAAAATAGTAGACTGCAATTGATATATAATAAAAGTGATTACTGATTAGTAGTTGTCTTAATGAAAATGATGTTTCACTAATTACAACTTGTCATTTTAACAAGTTGTGAAATTTATTATATTTATAGCATTATTATAAGATTATAATTAAGGCAAATAAGTTTCAAGAGTGATAATTTAATTAATACAATTTTCCACCCTGTTTTGCAGAGCTAGTGTCTCAAAAAAAAAAAGAAAAAAGTTTTTAAGATAAAAATATGAAGCAAGTCCATCAGTTTGAATTAGTTAGAAATTTAGCACTGTTATCCATATTGCAAGCGCAAAATAATAGTTCCTCCATTTCCAATTTCCATTACCAAATTTTGAGCTTTCTATAGATTGAAGAGACTGTCCAAAAAGGATTCTTATTTTATATTTGCTGGGAAATCTTTATAGGAGAATATCTGAACAGAAATGTATAATAAATGCATGTGGTTCATACCAAACTCATTTTAGCAAAGCTCAATATTGATTTAGGATGACATTACTAAATGTTGACAAAATCTTAGGACTAGCAGAGATTTTAAGTATGTCACTAGCCCAACATTAACAAAGGTTAATCTATAATTACAAAGCCCAGTCATAATCTCGTTACTGTATTGTGCATGCCCAATGTGACTTAAACGTGGGCAAGTACTTGTACTACGGTACATTGCCCAGTACGAGACAGATGGAATCTAGAATTGGCCTTTTCTTTCTTCTCATGAATAATTCTTCATGCACATGTGAAACGGAAGAAAATTATACCCAGAGGATTCCATCAAATAGTCCTTAGTCAGACAAGCTAAATTTCAACATTGCACAAGTTGATTAACTTGTGCGAAGATTGGTGGATATATAGGTGGGCATGGTTTATTATTATCTAGAACCAAAATGGACTAGGTCTATTAGAATATACAACCTCCGAGGAAACCAAGAAATTTCTAAACAGTGTTAAATCTATGTATAATTTAAAAGCAACAAGTAACGTGAAGCAAACAATTAGAGTATTTTCAGCAACAAAATACAAAAAAGAAAAACGAGGATTATACAATACTTGACCTTGAAAAGGTTATAATATTGACTCGGTGACAAATCCATGATGAAAACGTGTTTGGGAAACTATTATATATTTGCCTTAACCATTCCTCCAAGTCACATTAATTAATTTTTCCAATTCTTATTTTAACAGGCACGTTCTTGCCAATCTGTATTTCAAAGTTCAAACCTCTTTCAAGTCTTCTTCTTGATTGAAACCCTTTCAGTTTTTAACACAAACTTGTAAGATTAGATTGATTATCACAGCAGCAAGCACTTGTTGTAAAGAGTTATACAAAGTAGGTTCTATATGTCTGCATCAAAATCAATTCTTTCTTGCACCAGCACTCTTATTGGTGCCTCTCGCAGATACCAATTAATCCCAAATCCTTGTCGGCTTCTGCTTATCTCAAAACGCAACGAGAAAAGGTCTTTTCTTGGTACTGATCAGAGGTTACAGTTTCTCAAAACTGGGCCGAGAGAGCTAGTTGTCAGCAAAAGAAAGATGTACTAGTTTTTACTTTTTATAATTCTTTAGTTTTGCCTCACAATTTCTGGGTTATTTTCATACAAGTGTTTTTCAGCTTAAGTAATTCTATATGAATGTATTGGTGCAGGGATGTGACTGTCCGTAGCAGTATACCACCAGTACCTCCAATTCCATCAAGTCCAGCTTCTCCTGGTCCATGGTAAGAAAAATCATATAATCTTTTTGATTTGTAATTCTATCTTTTTTTTTTTTTCCCTCTCCCTTGAGAGACAATAAAAGTTTATGCCAATATCTTAGCAGGAAACATTGGATTGTTGGATTGATAGTGTCAGCAATTCTACCCTTCCTTGGGATCAAACTTGGGCCACTACTCAAGCTAAAAGGTAAGGAAACTTAACCTGTTCTTCTCCATTTTGTCAATTATAATGCATATCTGCATCACTTATGCATCTTGTAGTAGTCTGTTGAGGATCCATAATTGACCCCAAAAATTTCTGGGACTAAGGTTTACATCGTCATTGTTAATGGGGGGTTTAATTTGGTGCTTGGATTTGACATACAGAGGAAGTTGATACCGTGGTGGAGGCTGCAGAAGAGGTTGCGGAGGTCGTAGAAAAGGTGGCGGAGGAAGTGGATAAAGTCGCAGAAGAAATTTCAGAGCACCTTCCAGAAGGAGGAAAACTTAGAGTCGCTGCAAAAATTATTGAAAAAGTAGCAGAAAAAACAGCCGAGGATGCCCAGCTAGTAGAAGATGTCATTGACAAGGTCATACCTAATACCCTTCTTTTTTTAAAGTCATAGTGAATAAAGCACCAATAGTATCAAACTATCAATTGCATAATCTTTTATTATATTTTTGTTTCATTATCTCTAAGTTTCATTAATCACTTCTCCTAGGCTATGCAAAAAATGGACCGCTATGGTATTTGAATTGAAACAGACAGGGTTAGGATCAGCATTAACTGGGTCCATGTGATCCAGTTTCCTTGCTTCTGATCTCATAGATGCTAGCTTCTTATTATTGTAGTTTATGGAGAATTCATTCATTATTGCAATTTGCAATCCTGTCATTTGACCAAGTCTTGTGGTTAGGTTAACAATCAGTCACACGGTTATCAATGAGAAGAATACTATATAGCCTTCCACTTGTTTATTTGTATATTTTTCTAATTTTGTTTTCTAATGCGGTGCACATGACAAAGCCTGGTAATTTCATTTGTTATTGCCGTGCAGTTTCGTAGAACTAAAACATTTCTTAACAATGTTAATTTAGGTTATACATTGTATAACTTTTGGTTAATATCACATGATAAGTATGAAGAGATTACGTGATCTAAAAAAAAGATTGACAAAGAAATAATTTACTACAATGTTATTGAATGATGTAATTTGAACCAGACCAATATTCTCATTTTATAATTTGAATCTAAAAGTAAAGATGCAAATCCTTCCTAACAGTTATATATCCATATTTCCCCCAATTTATCAGTAGAAGTAAAAGGTATTTGTTTTACAATTTGTTTATGGGAAGTTAATTAATCAAATACAATTTGCAGTTTGAAGCAGTGGAGAAAGATGTGGAATCATTAATTGACCCTGTCGTTGATCAAGCCAAGAAGACATCTATTGTAACTTCAATTAAATTTGAAAAACTAGAAATTCGAAAACTAAACTATTATGCGACTCTTGAAATTGAGGCATCAAAATTGTGAATGATTAAGATGTGAAAGATATATAGGCATAAAATCTGAGGAATAATAAACACTTCCTGCTACTTATAGAATACACATAAATGTGAACATTTGGTGATGGATTATCATATTTCCCGATGTATTGGATGAATAATTGTAATTATTTTATATAAAAAATCTTGGTGCATGAAATGAAGTTTTTTATTTAACTATAATATCTTTGGTAAAAAAAAGATATTTAATTATAATATTTTGAACTAAGAGTCTTATAACTTAATTAGTTGTCATTTATTCATAGTTCAAATTCCCTCTCTCCCATTATAACTATCGAATTATCAAAAGACTATAATATTTTGAAAATATTATGTGACCCATGAAGTTAATGGAAAGTTTTCTCTTTAAAGGGTTAGAAAATTTTTTGGGAGTTTACCATTTTTTATTGTTGTAATAATCCTTGACCATCATGCTCTATACGTCATGTAATCTATTGAAAAATCCAATCAATAACTATATTTTATTTTTACTAGCGAAATTATGAGAGAAATTATTCAGTACGCCTTATAATATGACACCACATGTCCAAATTAATTCAAATCATATTTACAATCTTAATCACACCATAAACACAGCAAAATATATAAAAAATAAAAATAAAAAATAAAAAAAAATTCTCCATGCCAACATCAACTTCGGCACTGACAAGTGGCAAGTGGTCGCTAAGCTGATTTACTGTAGTCATCTCTCGCAAAGCATCTTCATTATCATTGTCAGTAGTAGTGGCATCTTCTACATGGAATGCAAATCAGTTTGAGTTAAATAAGATACATATCTATAACCTTGAACTAAATAAGATACACACCATATTCACTAAAATCTAGCAGGCATTCCTAGGTTTTCACCATATTCACTAGCTACTGAGATCTCCATCAACTCACCTATTGTAACACCACTCAAATTGCTAGCATTGACGAGAGACTTGCGAGTTCAATTGATCCATTGTCGATTTAATCTTTTACCAAATTTATCTACAACCCACATGTCTGTGGTAAAAAATGATTGGAAGAATTTCAAACTGATGTGATCAGATCAACCAACATGAGATTGACCAACCCATGATCACCCTCTATCTCATCATTGGCAATTAGGTTCACCATGTGACCATTGATTTTTTGGGAGTTTACCATTTTTTATTGTTGTAATAATCCTTGACCATCATGCTCTATACGTCATGTAATCTATTGAAAAATCCAATCAATAACTATATTTTATTTTTACTAGCGAAATTATGAGAGAAATTATTCAGTACGCCCTATAATATGACACCACATGTCCAAATTAATTCAAATCATATTTACAATCTTAATCACACCATAAACACAGCAAAATATATAAAAAATAAAAATAAAAAATAAAAAAAATTCTCCATGCCAACATCAACTTCGGCACTGACAAGTGGCAAGTGGTCGCTAAGCTGATTTATTGTAGTCATCTCTCGCAAAGCATCTTCATTATCATTGTCAGTAGCAGTGGCATCTTCTACATGGAATGCAAATCAGTTTGAGTTAAATAAGATACATATCTATAACCTTGAACTAAATAAGATACACACCATATTCACTAAAATCTAGCAGGCATTCCTAGGTTTTCACCATATTCACTAGCTACTGAGATCTCCATCAACTCACCTATTGTAACACCACTCAAATTGCTAGCATTGACGAGAGACTTGCGAGTTCAATTGATCCATTGTCGATTTAATCTTTTACCAAATTTATCTACAACCCACATGTCTGTGGTAAAAAATGATTGGAAGAATTTCAAACTGATGTGATCAGATCAACCAACATGAGATTGACCAACCCATGATCACCCTCTATCTCATCATTGGCAATTAGGTTCACCATGTGACCATTGTTATAAACACTTCTTTAGTTAATAAATTTATTAATCACACACACACAAACACAATGCTAGGAGAATTCTCTTATAGGTAAGTATGATGATACATACCAAAAAAAAAAATGCGTAACGAAGTCAAAGAAAGACCCCTAATCCTAAATTTAAATAAAACAATAAGATGAACTTATCCTCACATTTTCAAGTGATGTTAGAAATTTTACAAATTTTACTACATAAATTTAAAGACTAATGCATAAAATTTTAAAAATAACACAAAAAATTAATTACAAATCTTATTTATTATAGGTACTACTTTTAGTAATTTTAGTCTATAAAATTACACTTAAAATTACACTTTGCCATTGGTGGTTCTACGTACAATTTTGGGTGGTCACAGGACCACTCTGACTTGAAATTTTTTTTATATATAAATTTTAAAAATTTATGACTTTTTAATCTATAAAAAATATTTGCGATCACCCTAAATTTTTTTAGGCCCAACATAATTAAATTTTGGACAAAATTTGATAACAAACTTGGTTATAAACTAAGATTATAACTCTACTCAATATTTTTTTTTAATTGTACGTGAATTTTGACAAATCCACAAATAGATACTGTGGGGCCTGAAAGTCTGATAACCTCGGCCCATTTTACATCCGGCCCAAGGCCCCTGCCGAGGATGGGGAATCGCCCGAGGACGTTGTATAAAGGCCTGAGCTGTAAGGACCCCGCCGAGGATGACCTTGTCCTCAATGGACCGAGGACAACACCAAGTGGGGGAACAAGCCCAGGACAGGTTGTCATCTCCACAATAAATGCGCTCACCTAATCCCTTGACCACACTAATGGAGATGTGATTCTTGGATACGGTAACCTTGGCCACTACAAGTCACATGATTACTGATAACACAGCTGATGGGACGGACGGTCAGAAGGAAGCGCACGAATGATCAATAAGTGGAAGAAAAAGATGGTGAGAAGAGGGCTATATAAGGGGAACCAACGGAACAGGGAAAGGGGGTCGAAGGAGAGGATCCTCGGATGAACGCCGAGGAGGAATCTTGATGAATAATCTTAGTGTGCCGGCCTTCAACGGGTGGAAATCCTATTTTGGGGCATTGTCCGTTTGTTAGGGCCTAGTCCTTGAACCCACTCTCTAAAAATTTATTATTTGGGCTTGTTGGACCGTTTTTCCTTTTCATTTTAGAAGGCTTTTTCAAATTGAGTCCCTACAATTGGCGCCGTCTGTGGGGAGGACTAGGGCGTTAGCAGGCGCAACGGCTAGCAATTTCCACCGTTGAGGGCTTGCGCAAGGTACCCTGACTTCAAAAAAAAAAAAAAAAAAAAAAAAAAAAAAAAAAAAACCAACAATAACGCTTAAAAGGACAAAATAGAGACCATAAAAAAAATATATATATATATATATATACAGCGGGAACTTTCCCACTCAGCGAAATTTTGAGTGGGAAAAGGATAAAAATTTTGGGGAAAAATATAGTGACGTTTTGAAAACGTCGCTATATGTTTCCAAAAAACGTCACTATATGCATTCCCAAAATTTTTTGGCCTGTAGCTGGGGTGTTTTTTAATAACTATAGCGACGTTTTGAAAAACGTCACTATAATCAAAAAATACGCCACTAAAACTGTACTTTTTGCGGCGTTTTAGGAAACGCTGCTATTGTTTTGGGTTACAGCGACGTTTTCAAAAAACGTCACGAAAGGCTCACTCTTTAGCGGCGTTTTTTAAAAACGTCACAATATACTACTTATAGTGGCGGATTTAAAAACGTCGCCTAAACTCAGATTTCTTGTAGTGATTTATTCATAGTTCAAATTCCCTCTCCCCCATTATAACTATCGAATTATCAAAAGACTAATATTTTGAAAATATTATGTGACCCATGAAGTTAATGGAAAGTTTTCTCTTTAAAGGGTTAGAAATTTTTTTGGGAGTTTACCATTTTTTATTGTTGTAATAATCCTTGACCATCATGCTCTATACGTCATGTAATCTATTGAAAAATCCAATCAATAACTATATTTTATTTTTACTAGCGAAATTATGAGAGAAATTATTCAGTACGCCCTATAATATGACACCACATGTCCAAATTAATTCAAATCATATTTACAATCTTAATCACACCATAAACACAGCAAAATATATAAAAAATAAAAATAAAAAATAAAAAAAATTCTCCATGCCAACATCAACTTCGGCACTGACAAGTGGCAAGTGGTCGCTAAGCTGATTTATTGTAGTCATCTCTCGCAAAGCATCTTCATTATCATTGTCAGTAGCAGTGGCATCTTCTACATGGAATGCAAATCAGTTTGAGTTAAATAAGATACATATCTATAACCTTGAACTAAATAAGATACACACCATATTCACTAAAATCTAGCGGGCATACCTAGGTTTTCACCATATTCACTAGCTACTGAGATCTCCATCAACTCACCTATTGTAACACCACTCAAATTGCTAGCATTGACGAGAGACTTGCGAGTTCAATGATCCATTGTCGATTTAATCTTTTACCAAATTTATCTACAACCCACATGTCTGTGTAAAAAATGATTGGAAGAATTTCAAACTGATGTGATCAGGATCAACCAACATGAGAGATTGACCAACCCATGATCACCCTCTATCTCATATTGGCCAATTAGGTTCACCATGTGACCATGTTATAAACACTCTTTAGTTAATAAATTTATTAATCACACACACACAAACACAATGCTAGGAGAATCTCTTATAGGTAAGTATGATGATACATACCAAAAAAAAAAAGTGCGTAAACGAAGTTCAAAAANTCAAGGCCTTGCATGGTCCACAGACTCTAGCCTATGGGGAAACTAACTACTTCAAAAAGTATTCTAAGTGTTAGACAGAACCAAGTCCTTGCATGGTCCTCGGACTCAAGCCTATGGGAAAACTAACTAATTCAAAAAAGATTCTAAGTGTTAGACAAAACCAAGGCCTTGCATGGTCCTCGGACTCAAGCCTATGGGGAAACTAACTACTTCAAAAAGATTCTAAGTGTTAGGCAGAACCAAGACCTTGCATGGTCCTCGGACTCAAGCCTATGGGGAAACTACCTAATTCAAAAAAGATTCTAAGTGTTAGACAGAATCAAGGCCTTGCATGGTCCTCGGACTCAAGCCTATGGGAAACTAACTACTTCAAAAAAAAGATTCTAAGTGTTAGACAGAACCAAGACCTTGCATGGTCCTCGGACTCAAGCCTATGGGGAAACTAACTAATTCAAAAAAGATTCTAAGTGTTAGATAGAACCAAAACCTTGCATGGTCCTCGGACTCAAGCCTATGGAAAAACTAACTAATTCAAAAAAGATTCTAAGTGTTAGACAGAACCAAGGCCTTGCATGGTCCTCGGACTCAAGCCCATAGGGAAACTAACTACTTCAAAAAGATTCTAAGTATTAGACAGAACTAAGATATTAAGCGAAACATTAAAGTATAACAAGTAAAAGGGAGTATCAATCAAAGAAATAAAAGTGAATTACTGAATGTGTATTTCAAATAAGAAAGTGTGTAATTCTGTTAAAATGTCGCCAAGGCGAAAAGCGAAATGAAATGAAAAAGAAAACAAATAAGAATGTCCACACCATCAGAACAGGATAGTCCACTGAGATGGCTTACTTCCCCAAATCGGCGGGCAGCTTGCTTTAAGGAGCCTGTCGGACGACTTAGACTCACACCTCGGGACCCTGCTTCCGAGGGGCTACTTCAGAGGATCCTCCCCCACAGGAGGGATCTGAAGGGCAACAAGTGTGGCTTGAGGATCAACAAGAGGCTTCACCACACCCTGGGGCACTTCTTGACCGTCAGTTCCTGCCCCCTTCGATGCTTCATGAAGTTCAGCCCCCTCGACAGGTCTGTCAGCTGAAGATGCATCCTCGGCAGTTTTAGTTTGACTTTCATCTACCGCTGGCAAAGCGGACTCCGCCTCATAAGTAACGGGGATAACCTCGCGAATTGCAGGGGGATACACCCTCTCTGCTCTCCTAAGGTCAGATGAGGCATCAACCCCTACTTGGTTGAGGGCTTCATTCCATGTCTGGGAACAGAAGCGCCTACACACTTCAGGAATTTGAGCCTTAAAGGTAGCTTTAGTTTTAGCCACCCCCTCAGCAAAGGCCTCTTCCTCCGCTTGTTCTACGGACCGCTTGGCATTCATTCTCGCAAACAGGGCTTCATCTTTGGCCCTCATAGCCTCGTCCCTAGCGTACTCGGCAATACGTTTCGCCCCAACTGCCTCAGCCAACTTTTGCTTCAGGTCGGCGATGTCCTCCTGAGCAGCCTGCAATTGGCCTTCGGCATCCTATAAACGCTTCGTCTGGTCCTCGGCTTGTTTCATAGCAGCGGCCAGGTCAGAAGTCGCGCTATCTCTAGCCCTTGTCATCTCCTCCAAACTGTCAATCGCTTTCTTAAGATCTGCCTTAGATCTCTTAAGGTACTCACAGCCTGTAGGAACTTATCGCACTCCTTCCCCAGAGTGCTAACTCTGTAAGTTGCCTCCTCGTCCAACCTGAAAACAGCCTGGATAGCCTGCCAACCAAAACAAGTACGCCATTAAGGGGAACGGAGGTGCTAGGCAATAAAATTCAAATAAAATAGACTAGTACCAAAGGTCCTACCATGCCCAAGTATCTCTTAAGGTCGTAGGCAACCTCTTGCCCCCCATGCTCCCCAAGCTCAGCCATGTCAATGGGGAGGAGAAGGGACCTCTCAAGGGCATTGGCTACGCGAGCCCCCTCGCCTCCTCAGAAATCCCGGAGAGTAGCGTCATCCATCAAAAGTTGCCTATGGCGCATGGCAGCGGGTAGCCAGGCCTGGGGCTCGGATTGCTGAACGGTTTCTTGTCCTTTACGCTGACCACCAAGCCTCAATTGTTTAGAAGGTCAGCGGGCTTCACCTTCCTCGGGAGAGGAATGGGATCTGCCCCCTATCCACTAGGTCTTTGCCCTTTGAAGGCCTCTTTCTTTTTGGATAGGAGGACTCAGGCCGAGAGTCCGAGATTTGAGGGATGGAGGACGACCTGGCCTGCGCAGGCGAAGGCTTAAGCAGGGGTAGAGGGGTTTGGGCTGTGACTTACTCGGCATACCTTTCCCAGACTTACCTTCAAGCAGGTTAAGAAGACTAGTTTGGGGCTGTCTCTTGGAACCCATCTCCGTCTGAATTTCAACCCTTGGGGGCTGAAGGTGGCTTCGGACAATTGGGGGTCTCCCAAATCACCAGAGGGATCCTCAGACTGATCAGCTCGACCAAATACACCAAATTCTTCTTCAGATGAGCTTAGTTCGACCACTTTTTCCCTCTTCTCCAAGCTCCCTTCTTCGGCTTGTGTTGCTTGATGGGATGAGGAAGAACCTACTAACGGGATGCCTTCCGGAATAAAAGTTCCTTCGAAAAATAAAAATTTGTCCTCTAGCACGGTGCTTTGCCTAAGCCGAGGATCACGAGCCCCAATAACGTGCTTTGGGATCAGAAACGACTTCTGGGCCGGGTTACATCCGAGGATCTTATGGGCAGCTCTAACCTGATTATCGGTCTCGTTCAGAAAAAACTCCGCCCTAAGAACGGCTTCTAGGTCCTGCTTGTTGACCAGGTGAAAATGACGCACGAAGGCGTGCGGATCTGAGAAAAGAGGAACAAAACTCCTATGATCAATCAAACAAATAAGATATACGACAAAGAAAAAAGAAAAGAAGTTAGACCATCTTCTACTTCAAATACCCTACCTGGCTCTCCCTCTACTGTAGGGCAGTGAGACCTTCGTGCCACTCCCCCGACTCTATGAGAAAATCTTGAGTCAAACCCTTACTAGAATCGGGGAGGCACTGGATAAGCCGAACCCTATCGTCCCTTGTCTTCATATAGTATGACTTACCCTTCAGGTGCTGAAGATTGTAGCACCAATTCATATCATGATGGGTTAACCTCAACCCCATTTTCTCATTCAGGACATCTACACACCCTAGTATCCTAAACATATTAACGGCGCACTGGATAGGAGCTAGCCGAAAATGCCTAAGGTAACCTCTCATCACTGGCCCCATAGGGATTCTCATGTCTCTCTCTACGAAGGCTACTATGGGAATCACAATTTCGCCCTCATTCCTCTTAGTGTACCACTCTCCTTCCTCGCAATACCTCAAGCCGACATTACCGGGTATCCCATAATCAGCAATGAATTTCTCTATCATCTCTTCAAACTTAACTAACTTCTTAAATTTACCCATCCCTAGTAATGACTCAAAGACCCGAAAGAGATAGAACAAAAGAGAAAAAGAAATTAGAGAGAGAAGTTTGTGCTACAGATATAAGGAGACTTACAGAAATGGAGAGATTCTCCTCGGACAGGCTCTTTATGCTAAAAAGGGGCACTAGTCAGTGTGGAGATTGGACCAGATTCAGAATGTGCGCGCTGAAGTTCTTGAATGTACAAATAAGGAGACCAAGCGGTTCAAATGATTATTTATATTCCCAATTAAAATTAACCAGGCGGAACTTCCTGCCCATAAAGGCAGGAAATCTCCACTGATTGATTGCCATCACACCGTTGGACGTGGGGAACATGGAGCCACAGAGAATTTAATACAAACGCGTGCCGAATATCGAGGCGCCAAAAACATCCATTGGGCAGGCGAAAAGACTCCAACACTGACGTCAACCGATATTGGGCGAATCATGATAAAGGCCCGGGGATATCAAAACCTTCCTCCCCGTCCGAGAGTACGGGCAGCAGGATTTTGAGGGGCTATTGTGGGGCCTGAAAGTCTGATAACCTCGGCCCATTTTACATCCGGCCCAAGGCCCCTGCGGAGGATAAGGAATAACCCGAGGACGTTGTATAAAGGCCTAAGCTGTAAGGACCCTGCCGAGGATGACCCTGTCCTCGGTGGACCGAGGACAACACCAAGTGGGGGAACAAGCCCAGGACAAGTTGTCATCTCCACAATAAATGCGCTCACCTAATCCCCTGACCACACTAATAGAGATGTAACTCCTGGACAGGGTAACCTTGGCCATTACAAGTCATATGATTACTGATAACACAGTTGATGGGACGGACAGTCAGAAGGGAAGCGCACGAATGATCAACAGGTGGAAGAAAGAGATAGTGAGAGGAGGGCTATATAAGGGGAACCAACGGAACAGGGAAGGGGGTCGAAGGAGAGGATCCTCGAATGAACGCCGAGGAGGAATCTTGATGAATAATCTTAGTGTGCCGACCTTCAACGGGTGGAAATCCTATTTTGGGGCGTTTTTCGTTTGTTAGGGCCTAGTCCTTGAACCCACTCTCTAAAAATTTATTGTTTGGGCTTGTTGGACCCTTTTTCCTTTTCATTTTAGAAGGTTTTTCCAAATTGAGTCCCTACAGAAACATTTTCTTCTTATAACCTCCATATTTGCAAAATTTTTAGAAGATCAAAGATTAATAGCTATGTCATTAATCAAATCTTTAAATTTGAGTTTTTGTAGTCAAAATTATACATAAAAAATAAATTTATGGATAAAAAGTAAATAACATATGATTGAAATGAAATTTGACATGCGTTTTAAGAACATAAAGATTAAAGAATATGCAATTCAACAATTAAATTTTCAAAATTGACCATGTTAATCTATTTAATGAGAGTTGTAGCCTTATGGTATAGTTAAGTTTGTAGCTAAACTTTGTCCTTAAACTTTAGTTCTCTTAACAATATATTAGATCCTTACAAACAAAAAGAAAAATCCCAAGAAAATTTTTATTTAAGATTATAACTCTACTCAAATTTTTTTTTATTGTACGTGAATTTTGACAAATCCAAAAATAGATACATTTTCTTCTTATAACCTCCATATTTGCAAAACTTCAAAAAGATCAAAGATTAATAACTATGTCATCAATCAAATCTTTAAATTTGAGTTTTTGTAGTCTAAAATTATACATAAAAAATAAATTTATGGATAAAAAGTAAATAACATGTGATTAAAATGAAATTTGACATGCGTTTTAAGAATATAAAGATTAAAGAATATGCAATTCAACAATTAGATTTTCAAAATTGATCATGTTAATTTATTTAATGAGAGTTGTAGCCTTATGGTATAATTAAATTTATAGCTAAACTTTATCCTTAAACTTTAGTTCTCTTAACAATATATTAGATCCTTACAAACAAAAAGAAAAATCCCAAGAAAATTTTTATTTAACTAAAATTTTGATAGAGGTATAACTTGCAACATTGTGTGTGTGTGTTTTTTTTTTGGGTCAATATATGAAGTTCTCTTTTAATTAAATTTTGTGTAATTTAAGTTTTTTAATTACCACCATGAAAAATATTCCTGGACCTACCACTGCACTTTGCCCCCCTAAACAATATTGCTAATTCTTTTAAAAGTAATGCTATAAGTATAAACTTTTCTACAACATTTTTACAAACTGTTGATTATACATCTAAAATCTAAAAACAAAATATACAAACCCAAAAAAAATTAGTCCAACAACAAGAATTACCAATAACAAAGCTAAAAAATTAAGCTAAAATCAACTAATTTTACCTATTGAAGTACAAAAAAAAAAAAAAAAAAAAAAAAAAAAAAAAAAAAAAAAAAAAAAAAAACCCCACTTAGCGGGTAAGAAGCAACAAAACCAGAGGACAGCAACAAGTTGCCCCTCAGGCCCCCTCTTCACTCCAAGTTCGTTCTGTACCGACCTAATTCTAATCTACTCCTCCCCTCAAAAAAAAAAAAAAAGAAAAAAAAGAAAAAAAGAAAAAAAAAAGACAGTCTGCTCTGATCTCATGTACTCCCTCGCTACCCAATCAGATCATAGCAATACCTTTTATCATTTATTATTATTATTATTATTATTATTATTTTAAATCCTAATCTCCAATGGTTTATTACGGGCCACGTAATATGTTTTACGTTTCACTTTTTAAACTGGAGCGCCATCCACCATCCACGTGGGGCCCAGCTTAATTTTGGTTTCATTTGAAATCGCGCCCTAACGGCTACCCAGCCAGCCCCTCACATTTGAAAACCCAACTGAGATATCAGTATCACAAACAAACTAACAAACACCCCAACCCCCCCATAGATTGAGAAAAACAAAGAAAATTTTCACACAATCTAAAACTCTGTCGTTTCGATCTTTCAGACTTCACACCAAACCCAAACTCATCTCTCTCTCTAGGGTTTCAAAACGCTCTCGTTTTTGGCTCCCAAAACCCTAAAATTTCAATTCCCAATTGTGAAATTCTAGGGTTTTGATCGGTCCCGATAAAAAATAAAAAATAAAAAAAAAAAAATTCTAAGAAAAGATGGATCTTCCTCAAGAAATCGATGATTACATCAAAGATTCCATTGATCACTCACTAGGGCTCCCTTTACCGACTAAGACTCTGGAATTGAAGCTTAGTGTCTCCCAAGAAGCACAGCGCCGACTTCGCAACCGGTGCCTTTCCTTACAGTATAAGCTTCGAGAGAAAGACGAACTCATCGACCGCATTAGGGTTCGTACCTTTCAATTTTACCCATTTTATGTATGTATGTATGTTTTTTATTTCTTGATTTAAAGATTTTTTTTTTCCTTAATGCTTTTGGAGATGTGATTGGCTGAATTTTAATTGGTATGTATGTTTATGTTTCTGTATGTTTGTTCTGTTTGTTGATTTTTAGATTTTCGTAGTGTTTTTGAATATGTAATTGGTTGAATTTTAATTCATACATATATATATGCCCACATGGGTTAGCTCAATGTTAATTACTGGATACACAGTTATGTATGAGGCGGGGTTGTGTATCTGGGGTTTACTCGACAAGGGTGGGTACACGAAGTGACCCTGCCTTGAAGTGGTTCTTTGTCATCAAATATATAAATTTGATGTGTCTTTTATTTGATTTGAAAATGTAATTGGCTGAATTATAATTCATGTATGTATTTATGTGTGGTTATATTTATATGTATGTGTGTTTTATTTGATGAATTAAAGTTTTTTTTTTTTTTTGATGGGGGAAATGTTATAGGCTGAGGCGAGCATGAATGCTCAAGCGTTGAAAAAGTTTGTGGAGGAGAATCATAAATTGGCTTTGGAGTGTGCGAATCTTTTGAGCCAGTGTAATAAGTGGGAGAGGGAGTGCTCGCTTTATGATCATGATAGGGAAGCCTTGATGGATTTTGGGAATGAGGCTGATGAGCGTGCCAAGGAGGCTGAGATTCGAGTCCATGAGTTGGAGGAGGAGGTCAGAAAATTGTCGGAGGAATTGCAGTTCTACAAGTGTGAATGTGAGATGCGCATGGTAATTATTTTTTAATCTTCCTTGTTTTATTTTTACTTGATCTGTTTATGTGCTTATTTTTGTCTTAAATTTGATAAATTGAAAGAGAAAGGTACTTGGGTAATTGATTAATTTTGTATTTAATAGATTTGTGGGTATTTTAATTTTTTTATAGTGTGAATCAGGGAAGATGGGTTTATAAAGTGGAATTATTTTTCTTTTATTCAATGAATTGAGCCAGTAGAGAATTCAGTGTGATGCTTGTCAATTTTGTGATATCTGCAGTAAGGATATTTTGGGTGACTTAAATTCTGTCAAGTTGAACATTTAGATACTATAGTTTCTGTGTGTATTTATATGATTTGTATATGATATTTGCATCAACATAGGTTGCTTTATATGCAATGGTTTGGTGTGTATGGTGGGTGTGTGTGTGTGTGTGCGTGTTGTCTTTTCCTTGATACTGTTATTGATAGGAAGGTCCTTATTTCTCAAATAAATAAATAAAATTGTTTGTTGTTCTGATTTTCTGCATGCAAGAGTTTCACTCTTGAGAAGCTTGGTGTTCTTTCCACAGTTTAAAGTTTAAACTGAATTAAACTGAACCCATTTTTTGTTCAGTTGTATTCTTTACATTGAAATATCAACTTTGTTATCTGAATCTCCAAAATAGATTATGATTTCAATTTTTTTTTAATAAAAAAAAAAAAATTTTGTTCTGCTCATCTTTCTCTCTCTTTCACTGTTTATCTTGGGCAATCCCTTTCAGGCACTTCAAAGAACAGAAATACTTGGAAATGAATGTGTTGACAAACACAGTAAAAATATAAATTAACAATAAATCCTGTTCAAACTCAATACAATATAGTGGTTTTTAATGAAGCCATCATGTCTTTCGAGTGAAAATTATTTAGCAGCTGGTTATACCCCTAATATGATGCAGTAGTCATGAATTAGTAGTAGTCTTTTCAGTATGATGTGCTTTCAGTAATGAAAAGATGTACAGAACAGATAAGATGCAGATAGCAGGGCGCAAATCTGTTCTCAAATTGAATCAATATTTTTTATTTGATGTAAGTAGGGAGCATTTTTGTGTGAAGCTGGTTGGAGGAATTTTGGATGAAAAAGAGTGTGGTGTATTATATTATGTCTTATCCATGCAATTTTGTTTAAGGTTGAGTGCTGCTGCGTGTATCCTGTTGACTATAAGAGGTTCCCTTAATACATTGTTTTTATTTAAACTTATTCTAAGGTGAATTTTACATTGTTTTTTATGAATATTAAGGTTTTCAATGTAATTTTCATCTAAAAATGCTTGGAAGGTGAATTTGATGAGTTATTTGTGGTATGTGGGAATTGCAGTTTCAAAATATCTTAATGTATGAAATTTACTAATCCAGCAGTCATGCTGCATTCATGGTGTTTATAAAGCTAAATGATAAAAACAGTTCTCTTTCAAATCTACATAATCCCTTATGGTGTAATAACATCTGAACAGTTCTTTGACAACTGACTTTTGGTTTGCCAAACCCAGTAACAGTGTCACACATGCACAACAGAGGAACAATTCATAGTTACAGTTTACAATGACAAGTTTCTTAATGTACCGTGCAAAGGAGACTAATATCAGTGTTATATTTTTATGATAAAAAAATTTGACTTTAGTCAAAACAATTTGCTAGTAAGTTGTCTTTGTCTCTTTGATATTTCTCACCTTCTGTTTTGATAATGAGTTTGTAATAGGTAGAGCAATATAGAGAGCTTGATTTTATCTTAAATAGAATTAGGGCTGACAAACCTAAATTTTCTGTTAACCTGAAGGTTGATTCTTCTGCTGAGGACACAATTATTGAGAACAGTTTACTTGAGTCAGTGTTAACAACATTGATCAGTAAAGATGATGTTTCATCTGCGCATGCATTCTTGGAGGCCAATAGCAGTCATGAATCATGTCAAAGATTGCTTAAAATGTGGAATTGGTGAGTATTTTTTTCTTTTACTTTGACATAATTCCTCCTTGGCTGATTTATTTAGTGGTGACTTTGTGTTTGTACAATTACAATATGCCTTTAGGTAATTTTACCATCATAATTTGTTGCCCATATTTGAGTTGCCACTTTGTTACTTAAAAAACATTTTTTGTGATATTGTGGTAGCTTGAGGCCATCAACTCAGAAGATTCTATCACTGGCTGCTGAAGCAAAGACACTTGAGAACGATAAGGAACATTTAAGGATCAACCTTGCTAGAGCAGAAGAGGAGGTGAGAAGAGTAGTAAAACCCATTTGCCAGATGAGCCCCCACCCCCCGCTTCTCTCTCTCTCTCTCATTTGCATGCATTGGATTGTATGTTCTCCAAATATTCATCTAAATTATTAATGATAAAATGTAGGTCAAATTGCTATTCGAAGAAAACAATGTATTGGATGAGGAAAATAAGAGGTTGCTTAGGAAATATCAGAAAGAAAGAAGCCATCATAGTTCTAGTGGGAAACACACTGGCACTGCTTCTGCTAAGGTGAGAAAGAGAGGAATAACTTGCACAATTTTTTTTTACTTAAAAAAGAAAAAGCTTGTGTGGTGTTTTGAATCACTTCTGGTACTGTTTCTGGTCTCAGCTTTAATGTTCTATATGACTTCCTTGCAGTCAAACAAGCGAAAATCAAGCCCCAAGATAAGCAGCCCAGTTGAGAAGAAGCTTGATTTTAATGATGTGGATTTAGCAAGACATCCCCTTTCACCCTTGCGAAATAACTCCCCTGACTCTAAAATGCATAAATTCTAACAAACTTTCATGAGTAGGTTGATGTTTACTTCTTTTCCCCTTTGTAAACAGGATGGTGTTTACAATTTTTACCATTTGGAACTAATTTTTCTTGTTATTCTCTGCCGCTAAGATTTCAAGGAAAGGAATGGCTTTCTTCTTAGTCGGATTGTCTAGACTCTAGACAACACCAATCTAACGAAATTTAAGAGTACTTTGAGTAATATGTTGCTGAGAAAGATTGGAAATCTTGTCAATGTATTTTCAAGATAATACTACAAGGAAATTGTTTGCTTCCTATTAGCTCCTAATGGAGAATTTTAGGACATGATGTATCTTTCTTCCCCATGAATTCTTAAGGGGTGTTTGGTACATGTGTTTGAAAATATGAATGGAAATATGTGTGGGTAAGAAAATGTGTAGAAATGCATGTAATATTATTTAAAAACTGAAAACATATGTTGAAGTTTGTTTACCAAACAGCCTCTTAGTATTGGAAAATGATCTTGCGGTGTCATGTAATCTGTATTCTTGTTGCATGTCCCATGTGCTGCACATTTTCATATTCATATGTGATCCCTCCCCACCCCCCCCCCCCCCTTCCTAGTCTTGAGTTCAAATATGCATTCTATCTTTTATTTTAAATTTAAAAATCTCACGTGTTAGGTTTCACTTGTCAAATGAGATTTTGGACTCATACATGATGGTTAAGTGATTAAATTTGTCATTTCTTAATAATTTAAACTTTTTAACTTAAGTTTTAGTGACAAGGGGTAGTTTTATCACTTGCAAATGGCACACTCTTTTATTTTTATGGTTTGGGAAAGTGACTCACATGCACGAAGTTACAAGAGTTGCATACACTTAAAGAATTGTGGTTACGTTTTATGGACAAAGATTGCCTAGAATTTTAATTGATGTACCATACCATGCATCATGGTGTAACTCCTGCAACATTTGCATGGTGCGCCCTTGTAGATTTTGGGGTTACATTCTCTAAGAAGGATGCTCTATGCAACCATTGTAAGAAGTTAGGGAAAACTTGACTTTCACCTTGTTTGCACCAAAACGAAAAAGGGGTAGAGAATTGAGCTAATTCTAATTGAATAAACTTGCCACAAATCCATATTTTTTGAGAGGAGATGCTACATGGACCTTAGAGATAATTCTTGTACCCACACCTTTTTATTTTACATTTATTTTACCTGTGTTTTTCATTTTAGTTATTTATGTTTGATTCAATTTTTCATTTTGCACTTATAGAAATGAAGATTTTGAAATTTTTAAGATCAAACAGAAAACTGCATCAAAAATGAAAGACCAAAATAAAATTTTGAAACATTAATGGTTAATATGAAAACAGAATCAAACATGAAAAGCCAAAATAAAAATTTTGAAAAGTAAAAACTAAAATGAAAACAATTCCAAATTTTAATATTAAAAAAAAAAAAAAAATCTATGAGCTAAACGACTACGTTCCGGCCCAATTAAACGTGCCACTTAGCCAATCTCATAAACAGATGAACTTTGCTTCAAGTAGTCCCCACTTCTTATCCAATATCCAAATTCCGAAAGGGAGACACACTCTCATCTCAAAATCTCAAAGCAACACTCTCAACTTTGTACAAACAAACGTTAATGGCAGTTCTTCTACGCTTTCTACACTCTCCATCTCTAACACACAACTTCCCCACTGAACCACAACAACTCACACGCACGCCTTTGTCCAATCTTAGTACCTACAACTACAAACACAATCTCTCTCACTCCGTTTCCATTAAAACCAAAAGACTTAGTAATAGCAACTTCGTTTTGCGCTTCTCTTCTTCCACCACCCAAGAACAAGCTCAAGCTCCTTCATCTTCTTCTTCACCCAATGTTTCAACCGAAACCCAAGTATTGGGACAAGAAACTGAGGAGTTTTCACGAGACAGACTGATTGCCCAGAACGTACCTTGGTCTTGTACCGCTGAAGATGTTCGTACTCTCTTTGAGAAACATGGGACGGTCCTAGACGTTGAGGTTGATGTTCTTCTTCTTCTTTTAATTTGTTTTGAGCAATTTTATTTTGTGGATTTTGTTTTTTTGTTGGTTTTTCTGATATGATTTTTTTTTTTTTTCTTTTTTTTTGGGGTGTGGTGGTTAAGCTCTCTATGCATAACAAGGTTAAAAACAGAGGTTTGGCCTTTGTCACAATGGGTTCGCCTGAGGAGGCCCTCACGGCTCTCAATAATCTCGACTCGTATGTAAGCATTTAGGTTTTTTTTTTTTTTTTTTTTTTTTTTTTAATAATTATTTTTTTGTATTCCTGTAATTTTGCAATAGTGTTGTGTTGCTGAGATGAAAAGAATATAGGGAAAAGAAAGCAATTGGTATCTTGAGTTTCATATTTTACATCATTTGGCTACCTGAAAAAAAAATTAGCAGACTTCCTTAATAAGTGTATATGACTATTTGTCTCATTTGTGGCTGTGTTTTATGTGTTTAGCTTATTTTGATTAGTATTGAATTAAGAATTTTAACATGAATAAGTGGAAATACGGAGAACTATAGGATTTGCGGAAATTCCTTTAAAAATAGAGTTGACCCCTATTTGATGAAATGGTGTAAGAGACTCACTTGACATTGTTTTGTCATGTTTAGAGGAGAGCAATGCACCAGTAAGATAGACTTATCAAAAGAAAGATGGGGGATAAAAAGGGTAGAGAAAGACCAAAAATAACATTAATAGTAGTAAAAAATGACATTTTAATTAAGGAAGTCTTCAAATAGAATAGAATGTGAGAAAAGAATACATATGGTCAACCATGAATAGTCTGTTGAAAAATCGATAACTGACCCCAAAATCTTAAGACTAAGGCTTGGTGGCTGTCATTGTTGGCTACCTGAGAAAACTCAGCAGGTTTCCTCAAGTCAAGTGTATGTGACAAATTGGCACATTCAGTCATTTGTGGCTATTTGTCATGTGTCTAGCTTATTTTGATCAGTATTGAGTAAATAATGATCTGCAATTGTTGTATGGATTCAAAGAAATTAGTTTGGAGTCTGTAGGATGATTTATATTAGTCTATATTATGATAAATTGAGTCATTTGTTGATAAATTCTAGAAAGTTGAAGTTTATCTTTATCTAGTTGAAAGCTCATGGATAAATTTAGATGGAGATAATGAATATAGAGTCGTGGTTTCCCAAATTACAAAATGTTAGCTAGTCTAACTTGGAGCTCTAGGGTTCCCTTGAAGCAAACCTCAGTCTTCTTATTTCTCTTAACCAAATTAGAGAAAAGTAATTAAAGAATATTTCAGAAAATTAATCCACTACTAGCAAACTGTTCCACTACTCGATCTGTTACATTAGTTAGTATCACTGTGTGTGTTTGTTTTGTTGTTAGGTTCATTTCTGTTGGTTTTTCCACTATTTGGCAAAGTTTTTTTTTTTTTTTTTTTCCCTTCCATTATATCTGCAGCACATAAGGGACAAGATTTTTGTCTTTAACTTGCCATCTTGTGGAGTTGCTGGTTTTATTTTCTATTTTGCTTTCTAGGAGTTCGAGGGCCGCACTTTAAAGATCAATTATGCCAGGGCACGAAAGAAGAAACCTTCCCTCCCCCTGTGCAACCAAAGCCATTAACATTCAATTTGTTTGTAGCAAATTTGCCATTTGAAGCAAGGTCTAAAGATCTCAGAGAATTCTTTGGCTCAGAGAACAGTAGTCTTGTTTCTGCACAAGTTATTTTTCATGAGAATCCTAGAAAGTCCTCTGGGTATGGATTTGTGGCCTTCAAATACAAGAAAGATGCTGATGAAGCTCTTTCTTCTTTCCAAGGGAAGGTAATTTGGTCTTGATAACTGTGATGAATCATTATGATTTGTGACGATGACTGTGGGTGTGTTTATAATGCTTGATTGCATTCTCTGCTTGAATTTTCTAAGACTATTCCTAGTGAATATGATTGTATTTCATTTGAGAAGTTTCTGTACTGCAGATATTTATGGGAAGACCAATTCGAATAGCACGTAGTCGACAATTTGTTAAACTACGAGCAGAAGAGAATGCAGAGTCTGGAGATACATCAACTACAGAAGAGAGTGCAGAGTCTGGAGATACATCAACTGAGTTGAACTCTAGTGTGGAGCAAGCAGATACTGCTGATGAGAATGGAAAGTGAATTTTCGGAGTCAGTGAATTCGCTTCATTTTCTTCATTTTTGTGATTCAGTAGGTAAAGCTTCTTAAATTTGATGCTGCAGATAAGAAACAAATATAGATACTGATGTGGTATGCCATCAAAAACTTGGGGACTATTACTTGGATTTGTATTCTAGTTGAGCTCTATCTTGGATCCTATCCACTATTTAACAAGAGCTCATCACCTTAATACCTTGATTCAAATTCACTTGTGTCCTTTGTTGTGCTTGTGGTGCCTTCAAGTTGAATTGAAGCTCTCCTCCGTTTTTGAATATTGATTTTCATGTTTCAGCAGGCCATTTTAGAAGGATCCTCTCTCATCTTTTCCACAACTGTTCTACTTATAGCTTTTAAAATTATTCTACAGTTATTGCATCAGTAAGGAAGAGTGATTTGATTCAAGTCGAGGAAACAAAAAGATGTAGAGGAAGACCTANGTAGTTTGGGACCAGGGCTTTGTTGTTGTAATTCTTGTATATGTCTAATGTATGTTGTTTGTGCCTTTTATATATAATATATATATAATTAAATTACTTATCATAAATATATATTCATAATTTGAATTCTAGAAGATCAATATTGAAGAGGTCAACATTCCTTAACTAAAAGATGCTAGGTAGCATGCTATGGTGGTAAATTTAAAGACCTCGTTCAAGTTTCCTTTGGACTGGAATACCATCTTCACTCATCTCCCCTTGTGTAATAATGACATGAACATGTGTTGATAGTTTAGCTTGTTGAATATACTGGTGTGACATTCAGATGGTTTAGCCTGGCAATATTTGGCTCTTCTGCTTGTCTCTCCTTTTTTTCCTTCCTATAAAATAAGTCATCTTCAAGGTATATGATCTGTGTAGCTCATAGTGGGTAAGAGAGGCAAGGTGAACAGAAGTTTTTGAAATCCGATAGATTCATTCAACTGTTAAGTGTTATGCCCAAACCTAAAGAAAATTGTGTGTGTGTTGGGGGGGGGGGGGGGGCAATTTGGCAGCTGAACTTTTTCAAACAGATATTTCTGTTTGATTATTAGAGTATATAATATCTCTCTCCCTCTCCCTTGCTTGCAGGGATGTGTGTGCACACATGCTTGGATTTCGTGCTTACATATGGCGATGCAGAAACCAGTGTATTAGGGCCATTCATTTCCTGGATGTTCTTATACACATTTTAGATCTGTATTTTATTTTATGTTGATACTTCTTCCATGTTCTTTGATGTTGGCTTACCTGTGCTTATTTGTTGTAGATCATTGCTGGTTTCATGTGTGCATTTCTCTATCTTGATAGTTGATTCTGTGTCCTCAATTATTTGTTTTATGTTTTTGTTTTTCCTGCTGAATTTGTGCGTCCTCAATGTTGCTTATGAAATTTGTTTGATAACAAAGTTGACCACAGTTACACTGAAACTTCATTGAATCTGATTACAGAGAGAGAGAGAGAGAGAGAGAGAGAGAGAGAGAGACCTTTTAATCTATAGATCCTTCTGATGCAGCTGATAGAAACTATCCTCTGATGGCAAAATGTTACTCAAAGCAGAAGCAATTTAAAACTCAGATGTCCACTCCATATTTTATAGGTTGGATAACCTAAAATTTTCCAATAGCTTTTCTTCTGTAGTCAAACACCTGGCCAAAAATTTATCATTTATCAAATCTCCTCTTCTAAATTTTTTTTTCTAAGCCTTGAAAATATTATGTCAGAATCCATCATGATGTTTGTTGTGGCTATGGTAATGCGGTTGTTGGGAGGAAAAAAAAATCTGATCTATCCTACGCCAAATTATATTTACAAATTAAGCTATTAGCTCTCTCTTGTTTCCTTCCCCCTTTTTTTTTCCTCAGCTTTGAGATAACATAAGCTACTTCTAATGTGATGTTTGAATTGCTCAACTACCAAAGAATCATTGTTGTCAACTATTTGGCATTGGCTGCATTAGTCTTTTTTAACCCTCTTTTTACTTTTATGCTATTGAATTATTTTAACCTATCCACAGCAAATGTCCTTTTCCTCTTCTTTTTGGAGTTTGAGACCAGCAATGTGAAAAATAGTCCTTCAAATACAAGGGTGGAGTTATACAAATAAAATTCTAGTTTCTAAATCCACCTTTTGCTATTGTTAATGTCATATACACTGGATGTTAATTACCCATTTGCAAACAACTTGTATCAACTTCTGTTTTGAAGATAGTTTGGCTACAAATCACTTGCACACTGGGGGCAATATGTAGATGCCTGTGTTCCATGGGAGCATAGCTAGAAGAGTTTTAGAGTAGTTGCTGTAAAAAGAGAGAATATTCATACCATTATCAATCTTTTAAGTATTAAGAGTTTGAGTTTTATCACTTAGTGACATTAAAAAATCTTGGTGGATAAAAAATTATTAATTATTATTTTTTAAGTATAATTTGTTATTGTATAACTGCATAATGAACTTGTTAGATCTATGAACCCTATCCCTTCATTCGAGTGTTATAGTTGTTTGATTTTTCTGGATGTTCCTAATTGCTTAAGCATTTTTTTCTCTATTTAATTTCATCTTTCATGAATTCGAGTGTTATAGTTGTTTGATTTTTCTGGATGTTCCTAATTGCTTAAGCATTTTTTCCTCTATTTAATTTCATCTTTCATGACAAAAGTTGTATGTCCTATTCAAGAAACATAGGTAGCACATTGAATAATACATGATATTGTCCCACTGCCTTTTAAAACTAAGAGGGGCAGCAATAGTTTATAGGCAACTTTGTGCTGTACTGCTAAAACCTGAGAATAGAATGACAAAATGAGATTTCCATAGCTGATTCTAGATAGCTGGGACTGGGAGAATGCTTGTTTGGGTTGTCTTCTTAGTTTAAGTGATTGTTGGATTTATTCTATTTTATCAGTTTCATAAAATGTTATGCATGCAGAAAATGAAATCACTACACTACTATTATGACATTATACACTAAATCTTTTGACCTGTATCTTTGGAAAAATTTTCAATACTTCTGGAGCTAAACTTCCTCCTATTACATGAATGGAGCATTCTATTGTTAATTTAATTAGCGGGATAAATTGTAATATGAGAGGAGGAAACATTATTCTTGGAATACAAAATAATTAAAAAAATAATAAAAGAAAAGAAAACTAGAAGAGAAGATCCTGTTGATGTTGAAATTCTACCTAAGGATTAGATATAGCTTTGAAGACATCATATTCATGCATACCATATTCTTTTGTATTTCTTTTCTGGTCAAAATATTCGTAGTAAGTACAGGTTCATGCTACTCACATGTTTAGTTAGTTTACTTGTTCTGTCAGGCTGTTGCGTAATTAGGAGTACGCGTTTTGCAATGCTACTAAGTGTTAGTTTGGATTTGGCTGAAAGACGTTTTCAACGCGTTTGTGTTTTAAACAGTGAATTCTATGCATTGTTCATGGGACTCACAAGTCAGCAAAATTTTTATTAAAACAGGGTTCTACAGCACTATTCACACATTTAAAAATTATTTTGCTACAGTATTTTTAATTTTCAGCAATAAGTGGTATCTAAACAAATCCTAAGTCATACCTATAGTTTTCATCTATGATGTGGATGAATAAAAGGGTGACTTGCATATGAGGAAAAACCCATTTGGAATATTTGGTCTCTTGTCAATCTCCAATTTCTTTTAATTTTTATCCTTTACCTCTTTATTGGTCTCTTTTATAAGTTACAAACGGTTTAAAGCCCTGAAAAACAAAGAGAGATTTATGCAGATCACCAAATCCAAGTATGAGTGCAAGTCCTATTTGATTTGAAAAAAATCCAACCGGATAATACATCCTCCCCGTAAAGCCCTATTATCTCTGCTAGAATATATTAAAGACACTATCATAGAATAGATAAATAATGATTTTCTTTACATTCCTACATGCGTAGACTATGGTTTTGAAATATATTATGCATTTTGTTTATTGTAACACAATTCAAATAAGAAAGGTACAGTTCCTTAAAGACTTCTCCATTGTCAAACATTGGCTATCGTGTCAAACCATGCTAATTCTCTTTGTTTCACACACTCTCTCTAATCATTTTATGTTATTATCGTCATTATTTTGTTGTATGCTTTATATCTTCAACAACCCCCAGGTCCCTTCTTCCATTGAAAGAGTATTAAAAGTTGCAGTGGATACATCATACAATTCAAGTTGCCACATAACCCTTTATTGACGTGTTAGGTGCGTAAGCTTTTGCTCACTCTTTTTTTTTTTTAATCTACAAACAGACATTGACCCACTGACAGAACAATAATACGTATGTGTGGTCTACGCGTGAACTGTATGATTGTCTCGACCACATCAGAACCAGCTGACATCTGTGAGATATTCACAAGCTTGATGGCCAATGTCTAAGTAGTCTAGTAATTATATTTTGGCTAAATTAAAAAATTGAACTACGCTGTTAGCTTTCAATTTTGTTCAATACGAAACTACAAAACTACGTTGCCTTAAACTTCATTGCAGGAATAAGACACGATCGAAGATAACTCACATGAAGAAGAAGGTATGCTGCATCATTTAAGGGATGGCAAGAAAATGTCCCAACCGGGACTATCATGTTCCTCTCATTTCTCTCAATGCTGTTTGAACTGCCTCATTAAAGATCGTAAAATATTTTTATTTTAACTTTATCACATTCCTAGCCTGAGAGAACGGGACGAAGATGGGACACCCATCATCAAGCCTTTGACCTATCCCCGTCCCGTCCCGTTGCCATCTTTATTTTGTTTGTATATTTTTGTGTATTTTATATTTTCCCCCACTTCCTTGGGGGAATCCTATGAAGGGAAGTGGTGGGTGCGAGTAAAATGGACTAACCCAACAGAGTAGCTGGTCAGAATATGACAGCCCCCAAAGGGTCCACCTTTTCAATTAGGACTTGGGAGATGTTTTTGTATGCTTTGCTTTCGTTGGTTTTTGGCTTTGGACTGTGGTGGAGACCCACTTATTAGTTCAGGTTGGGTTGAGTAATTATGCAATGGTTCTATCACTTTCAGAACATGATGTACTTTACGACTCTTTTCTTCATTGGTTAGGTGTAGGGGTTATATCAGAATTGGGACATCCCACCTTTCAATCTATATATTCCACTAATAAATAATAAAATTTAGCACTAACCAATTTCATTGCCTTTATTTTCCTTTTGGCTTCAAATTAAAGGGATTAATCGAATCTCAATTCTTATGTTACCAATTTATGCCATATGTTGTACGTGCTTTTTATGGGCTGATTGATTTTAACATGTTGCGAATTTTGAATGCCCTTGAATATCTTTGATCTCTTTTTAATATTTTTAGTTTTTTTAGCAGAAAAATTGTTGCATGATTGTGTGTGATAATTTGATGATGAGTGGAAGTATGAAAGAAAAAGCACACACATGTTGCGAATTGTGAATGCCTTGAATATGTTTGATCTCTTTTTAATATTTTTAGTTGGAAAGTTGTTGTATGATTGTGTATGATAATTTAATGATGAGTGGAAGCACAAAAGAAAGAGTATACACAAACTTTACGTGGTTCGATTTAACGGCCTAAGTCCACAATGATAAAGCCTGGGTGGCTACATATTATTTTAAGCACTTATATTACAATGAACCTAATGTAAGATCAATATACTAAAAATAATCAATTAACTTAGGTTAATCATAGACAAACCTAAGATTAATATTAGTATTTTACAAGTACATGGGCCTACAAATTATTTGTGCCACTTGACCCATAATATATATAAAATTTAGAAAATTGAAGGATTTTGAAAAAAACCGAACAAAATTCTAACCTGATTTATTTTACATTCATGTCAAGAATCCTCAACACTCCAATTTTCATATTTATTTTTTTTTTTTAAAAATATATGCTTAATACCCTGGCCCTGACCCTGATATTCAAAGAATGGCTCTCCAGACATTGTCCATCAAGAAGTGGTCCTTTGAGGATTTATCTATTTCCTCAAAAGTCCCTTTAGGGCTGCCACTTGTTATTTGTTTGGTCTGAGCCGAAAGTGTAGAGACCTTTTTCAAAATTAGTCACGAAAAGGAAAATTTTAAAAATATATAAATGAAACACTTATTTCTTTTTTTCTTTTTCTTTTTTTCTTTTTAACATACGATAGGATTTAAAGTTATTATATTTCACTTTAGGATGATTACCTTTTATCATCAGGGTTTCATTTTTATGCTGGTGATATTTGATCTCAAAGTCTCGCATCAGACAAACTTAACAAACTAGAGCCCAATATTTTTCTTCCTCTTTTGAACTTACAACATGGAAGAAAAATTAGCACAGTTCAGAGGGAGAAAATTGCTTTTTGCCCCTTTCTGAAAAAAAAATCCAGCATTTTGCCTTTCTCTTTTGAAAATCGAGTTTCTGAAAATCGATTTAACCCCTATAGCGGCGTTTTTAAGGACCGTAACTCGATTTTCATAAAGTCGAGTTACATGCAATTTTTTTTTTTTTTTACCTATAACTCGACTTTATGAAAATAAGTTACAAAACGTCACTATAGGTCCTTAAAACGTCACTATAGGATCCTTAAAAACGCCGCTATAGGGCCTAAATCGATTTTCAGAAATTCGATTTTCAAAAGAGGGGCATTTTCCTAATTAGTTTGAGAAAGAGGGCAAGATGCTGGATTTTTTTTCAGAAAAGGGCAAAAAGCAATTTTGTCCCAGTTCAGAGAGATATGAATGTTATGCTTTCTACTATTTGTTACCGACATCCGCCAAATCCCATTGAAACGATTTAGAGATTAAAAATATCATTATTAGGGAAGTGAGGTAAAACTCTTTGGCAGTGACCCATCGTAATTGTTTCTAGACCCACTACAACTATAGTTGTTTAATTTAAGTGCCTCGCCAACTTTTATCGGCTGCTTTTGGCATCCCACCAAATTTAATTTCTAATTATTCTCAACTTTAACCCAAGTAGTTCAACTTATATTTGCTTTGAGATCCATGAGATCTTTCACAGTTTCACCTCATGGTGTGATTGATGACTATTTTATTTTCTAGACCACTTTATACTAAAGAGAAAATTATGTGCGTAACAGAAATATGTATAACGCCTCTGACATGTGAACTTAGTAAAGTCTATGATAGTTGTATAAGAGATCTAAGGTTCAATCTCTGCCTACACCAAAAACTGATTGGTGTTTTGGTTTGATGAGAAAGAGCTATCATCAGAAGCAGACGTCATAGGTTGAAACTCTCTCAAAAAAAAAAAAATATATATATATATATATATATAGCATCTCTAATATGGTGATTCAAAATTTATAGCTAGTAATTTTACTATAAAAAACTATAAAAAATTTACAAAATAAGGCAATAATGAATTGACAAATGTGTCTGATGCCATATAAATAATATGATGAATTAATTTCTTCATATCTTTTTTATCTTGTATTTAAAAGTAAATCTATCTTCTTTGGCAACTTGGTAAAAAAACACTAGAGGCAGTCCCCTATGGCTGTTGACAGCTTAAAATAAACTAGTATTTTCCATGCTGAGTAGTTGAAGTCAGAGATTTTATCATCACAATTGTCAAAGGCCTCTTGATCTAGTAGCTTCTTAGACACCTTCCAAAGAGGTGAGCTTGACTGCCCTAATTATAAAAACAGAGAGAGATATCATTCAATTAAGATCTTCCCTTTTTTTTGCTAAAAAAAAGAATTATAGTTCCCATTTACATGTATACAATGTCCCCACCTAACAACCCTGGCTGGTCATGGAAGGCTTTATTTTATCAAAGAAGTCGATGTCCTTATGCTTTCACAGCTCACATTTTCATTAACTTATTCACTACATTGAGTAGATTCCAAGCACATATTATAATCTTATCTATTTCATGAGCTTAATAATGTCAATCTCATTATGGTGTTTAAGAATCTCTTCCAACCAATTGTGAGGCGTCTATCATCAACTCTCTACAGTTTTACGACCATAACAGCAACATCGAATGCAACAAATTTTAGTAATAAATATTAATGGGCAAGAATGCCAAGAAAGAAAATAAGCAATTGCCTAATTTCTCCTTTCATGAACCAAAAGGTTGCACATAAAAGGATAATGTATGCTTTGGTTATGGAAAAAGTAAAAAAGACAACCAACTTTTTGGGCCAGAGGAAACTTGTAGCCTTGATAATTGATATTATTTACTTGTGAAATATGAATTTGACATTGCAATGAAGAGTTAAACCGCATTGAATAATTGTTTCTACCAAAAAAAAAAAAAAAATCAATTATTTTTTTGAGAGGAAGTTTCAACCTATGGCGTTTGCTCATGATAATAGCTCTTTATTATTAGATCAAGACACCAATCAGTTTTATGTAAGCGGGAATTGAACTCCAGGTTTTTTATACAACCATCAGAAATTTTACTAGTTGAACTAACTAAAACCCACACCAATGAATTTGACATCAATTATTTAACCACATTGAATAATTGTTTCTCCCAAAAAAAAAAAAACCACTTGAATGTTATCAATATAACTATTTTTTTACAATTTGTTTAGGCAATAAGTTATTATTAGAACAACGTTATATTTATATGAATTTACTATTAACTCCACTTTTATTATACAACAATTATAATATGAAGCCATTTATGACAAAAACATAAAAACAATGGAATAAGAATAACTTTATTTGACACCCTTATTTCTAGAAGGAAGAAGAAAAAAAAAAAAAAAAGAGATGAAAGGAGGAGGGCCCACTAACTTAAGCATTAGGTATAAGGTATGATTCAAGTAACCCCATAGAACAGAATTACCTATCATGAAATTTATTCATGAAAAGCAGGCCAAACTTTACGGACTCCGACCCCCTATATAAGGAACCCCATTCCTCAGCTACTATCCAAAAAGGCTCATTATCTTCTTCTCTTCCACAAAAATGGTTAGCTACAATGCTGGAATTGTGTGTGCACTCTTAGCCTTGTGTATGGTCGTGCCAAGCTTGGCCACTGTTTACACTGTTGGAGACACCAATGGTTGGGTCACTAATTATGATTATACCACCTGGACTAGTGGCAAGACCTTTGTTGTTGGCGACAGCCTTGGTAAGTTTTTATTTTTCAGCCCAATAACACACAAAATTTCCTTGTCTAACTGCTTCAAAAGGAACTGTTTCATGTGAAACTTTTAATTGGGTTAGGCACAATATTTCATGTGAAATATTGCAGTTCCATAGTTACCTTTTCGAATTTTTATGTGATAGTATAGTATTCAATTATGGAAATAGATGACACATATTAAAGAAATCAAAGTGTCTTATGAAAAGTTATTAGATATGTTAAGAATATAACAATGTGCTTTTTCCTATTCTATAGACAGAACCAAGGTATTGCATGGTCCTCGGACTCAAACCTATGGGGAAACTAGATACTTACAGAAAAATAGAAGTGGTAGACAGAACCAAGGTATTGCATGGTCCTCGGACCCAAGCCTATGGTAAAACTATACACACCATTATGCCTGGGTACTAGACAGAACCAAGGTATTGCATGGTCCTCGGACTCAAACCTATAGGAAAACTAGATACTTACAGAAAAATAGAAGTGGTAGACAGAACCAAGGTATTGCATGGTCCTCGGATCCAAGCCTATAGTAAAACTATACACACCATTATACCTGGGTACTAGACAGAACCAAGGTATTGCATGGTCCTCAGACTCAAACCTATGGGGAAACTAGATACTTACAGAAAAATAGAAGTGGTAGACAAAACCAAGGTATTGCATGGTCCTCGGACTCAAACCTATGGGGAAACTAGATACTTATAGAAAAATAGAAGTACTAGACAGAACCAAGGTATTGCATGGTCCTCGGACTCAAGCCTATGGAGAAACTAGATACTTATAGAAAAATAGAATTACTAGACAGAACCAAGGTATTGCATGGTCCTTAGACTCAAGCCTATGGGGAAACTAGATACTTATAGAAAAATAGAAGTACTAGACAGAACCAAGGTATTGCATGGTCCTCGGACCCAAGCCTATGGAAAACTAGATACTTATAGAAAAATAGAAGTACTAGACAGAACCAAGGTATTGCATGGTCCTCGGACCCAAGCCTATGGAAAACTAGATACTTATGGAAAAATAGAAGTACTAGACAGAACCAAGGTATTGCATGGTCCTCGGACCCAAGCCTATGGAAAACTAGATACTTATAGAAAAATAGAAGTACTAGGCATAACGAGGGTATTGCATGGTCCTCGGACTCGAACCCATGGAGAAAATAACTACCTGGAGAAAAACCAAAGCGTTACTTAGAGTCAAGCTACAATACGGTCTTTAGATTTATATTTGAAGGATAACAGATGGTTTCATGAGGCTAACTCCAGAATAGAATACGAATATTGAGCAGAATACAATAGCAAAGCAAATAAAAGAAAATATCATTATTTGAAAGCAAAAGTATTAAGTATTCAGTTCAAACGGAAAGTATACAACTCCCTTACAACGCCACTGAGGCAAGAAACAAAATGAGATAAAAGAGAAAATAAACAAATTTGTCCTATGTCGTATACTAGTCTCCTCAACTCAGTAGGCAAATTAAGTCAATAAGTAAATCAAAAGGCTTTGGCCAAGACCTAAGGGTTTAGTCTCGAAAGGTCCGCCGGAGGACTTGTCACGTCTTGTGGTATTTCCTGACCCTCGGTTATAATTTCCCCCAACGCTCTTTGGGGCTCAACTCCCTCGGTTGGTTGGTCAGTTAATGATGTACCCTCGGCAGTCTTATCGTGACTCTCAACCGCTGGTAATGAGGACCCCTCCTCGGGAGCAGCAGGTGCAACCTCGCGAATGGCAACAGGGTAATATACCCCCTCCCTCCTAAGATTAGATGAGACATCAACCCCAGCTTGGTTGAGGGCTTCATGCCAGGTCTGAGAACAGTAATGCCTGCACACTGCAGGAACTTGAGCCCGAAGGATGGCTTCAGTCTTAGCCACCCCATTTGCGAAAGCCTCCTCCTCTGCCTGTTGTACAGAGCGCTCGGCGTCTATTTTTGCAAATACCGCCTCGTCTTTAGCTCTCATAGCCTCGTCCCTGGCATACTCGGCAACACCCTTCTCATGGATTGCCACGGTCAACTTTTCCTTCATATAGGTAATGTTCTCTTTGACAGTTTGTAGTTGACCCTCAACATCTTGCAAGCGATTAGTTTGAGCCTCAGCTTGCTTCCTGGCCACGGCTAGATCGGAGGCAGCAGTGTCCCTGGCCCTCTTCATCTCCTCTAGATCCTCGGTCGCCTTTTTTAGGTCAGCCTCGGATCTCTTGAGGGTATTAGCAGCTTCCAAGAACTTGTCACGCTCTTGTGCTAAGGCATTGCTATGGCCATCGACCTCCTCGCCTAACCTGAAAAGGGCCTGGATAGCCTGCCAATAAAAACAAGTAACTCCGTAAAGAGAAAGGAAGGTATTAAGTGACAAACTTTGAATAAAGTGAATAGGTGCCAAAGGACCCACCATTCCTAGATACTTCTTAAGGTCGAGGACAACCTCTACCCCACTCATATTTCTTAACTCGGCCATGTCAGTGGGAAGAAGAAGAGATTTCTCCAGGGCCTCAGCTACAAGAGCCCCCTCGGCTCTTTGAGATTCCTGCATCGACGCGTTATCCATCAAGGGCTGATCGTGGAGCATGGGAGCGGGCAGCCAGGCTTGAGCCTCGGACTGCTGAATGGCCTTCTTACCCTTCCCTTGACCACCGAGTTTCAGTTGCTTCGGAGGCCTGCGAAACCTACCCTCCTCGGGCGGAGAATGGGATTTGCTCCCATCCATTGGCTCCTTACCCTTGGAAAGTCTCTTTCTTTTCGGGTCATGAGACTCGGTCTGAGAGTCTGATACTGTGGGGGCAGAGGACGACCTGGTTTGCACAGTTAAAATATGGGGCGGAGGTGCTGGGGGCTGAGACTGCGATTCTTCTGGTACACCTTTCTTGGAACCGCCTTCGAGCAGGTCAAGAAGATTGGTTTGGGGCTGTCTTTTTAAACCCATCTCAGTCGGAGTACCAACTCTTAGGGACTGGAGATCGGCTTCGGACAAGTGAGGGTCCCCTAGGTCACCGGAGGGATCCTCGGATTGATCAGCTAGGTCGAACACACTATATTTGTCTTTGGAAGAGCTCAGTTCAACCACTTCCCTTGCCTTCTTGGACAGTCCTTCCTCGGCCACCGTTACTTGCTGGGATGAGGAGGGACCTGCTAGCGGAATGCCTTCGGGTATATAAGACCCCTCAGTAAATGCAAAACCGTCCTCCACCACGGTGATCTGCGTAAGCCGAGGGTCACGAGCTCTGATTACCTGCTTCGGGATTGGGAATGATTTCTGAGCTGGTTTGCATCCGAGGATTTGATGAGCAGCTCTGACCTGGTTATCAAGTTCGTTCAGGAAAAGGTCCGACCTGAGAACGGTTTCCAAATCCGCTTTGTTAACCAGGTGGAAATGACGTGCAAAGGCGTGCGGATCTACGAAAAGGAAAATGAAACTCTTATGGTTAATAAGCCAAAGCGAATATGTGGTTATAAAGATAAAAATACTGAAACCTAGATTGTCTCCTACTTCGAATATCCTACCTGGCTCCCCCTCTACTGTTGGGCAATGAAAGCCGTTGTGCCACTCCCCCGACACTATGAGGAAATCTTGAGTCAACCCCTTATTGGAATCAGGAAGACACTGGATGAGACGAACCCTATCGTCCCTTGTCTTCATATAGTACGTCATACCCCTCAGGTGATGAAAGTTATAGCACCAGTTCACATCGTGGTGAGTCAGTCTCAGCCCCATTTTCTAATTCAAGATATCTACACATCCTAATATCCTAAATACATTCACGGCACACTGGGTAGGAGCCAGGCGAAAATGCCTAAGATAATTGAGGGTCACTTGCCTCATAAGGATTCTCATCCCTCCCTCTACGAAAGCGACTATCGGGATTACGACTTCACCCTCTCTCCTCTTAAGGTACCACTCCCCTTCTTTACAGTACTTCAAACTCACATTATTGGGTATATCATAGTCGACAATGAATTTGTTCATCGTCTCGTCGGAATCAATCAACTTCTTAAACTTACCCATTCCCCAAAGACGACTGAAAGTTCCAGAAGAAGAAAAGGAGGAGTAAAGTCAAGGAAATTTGGGGGTCACTAGAAGAAGAAGACTTACAGAAATATGGCGATTCTCTTCAGGAAGAGTGCAAGTTAAACTAGACGCAAGTCATACGCCTCAATGGTTGTAAGCGCGAAAATGAGGAAACCAGGCGGTTTAAACAGGTACTTATACTCCTCCTTAGGTTCCCCAAGTGTAACTGCCTGCACATAAAAGCAGGAGATCCCCACCGAACGATTACCATCATGCCGTTGAATGTGGGAAATATGGTGCCGCCAAAATTTAATGTGGGCACGCATTAAGTCTTGAAACGTAAAAAAACGCGCATCGGGCAGTCAAAAAACTGCCAGCATTAAAACGAACCGAAGTGGGCGACTCGTCTAGAGGGCCCGCAGGTATCAAAACCCTCATCCCCGTCTGAGGGAACGTGCAGCAGGGTTTTGAGGGGCTATTGTGGGGCCCGTGGGCCTGATAGCCTCGGCCCATCGTGTAGCAGGCCCAAGGCCCATGTCGAGGAACACTGACTATTTAAGGCTAGATTGGGGAAAGCCTCTTTTCCCAATCCACGCCGAGGACCTCCTCATCCTCGGCCTGACAATGATGATTTTTGGGAAAGACCAACCCCAAAGTAAACTGTCACCCTCGCATTTAATGCATTCACCTAACCCCCCTGGCCGCATTAATGGGGAGATAACCCCTTAGCAGGGTAACGTTGGTCAGAGTGAACCACTTGAGTACTGATAAGGCCTCTGATAGGACTGACGGCCAGGAGTGAGGCAAATGGATGATCAACAGATGAAGAAGGAGATAGGAAGATGAAGACTATATAAGAAATGCAAGTAAAGTAAAGAAGGGGAGGAGGAAAAAAGAAAAGAAAAAGGCCTCCTCGGCCCATGGCCGAGGAGCATCCTCCCAGTTGTATAGAAACTCTAAGTATCTTTTTATAAATAAAAGCTCATGCTTGATGAACGACGGCCAGCGCCTAAACCTTTAACCCACTCTCTATAAATTTATTGTTTGGGCTTGTAGGGCTGAAAACCCATTCATACTCAGGGTCAATCCAAATTGAGTCCCTACAATGGTGATTCAAAATTTATAGCTGGTAATTTTACTATAAAAAATTTACAAAATAAGGCAATAATGAATTGACAAATGTGTCTGATGCTATATAAATAATATGATGAATTAATTTCTTAATATCTTTTTTATCTTGTATTTAAAAGTAAATCTATCTTCTTTGGCAACTTGGTAAAAAACACTAGAGGCAGTCCCCTATGGCTGTTGACAGCTTAAAATAAACTAGTATTTTCCATGCTGAGTAGTTGAAGTCAGAGATTTTATCTTCACAATTGTCAAAGGCCTCTTGATCTAGTAGCTTCTTAGACACCTTCCAAAGAGGTGAGCTTGACTGCCCTAATTATAAAAACAGAGAGAGATATCATTCAATTAAGATCTTCCCTTTTTTTTGCTAAAAAAAAGAATAATAGTTCCCATTTACATGTATACAATGTCTCCACCTAACAACCCTGGCTGGTCATGGAAGGCTTTATTTTATCAAAGAAGTCGATGTCCTTCTACTTTCACAGCTCACATTTTCATTAGCTTATTCACTACATTGAGTAGATTCCAAGCACATATTATATTCTTATCTATTTCATGAGCTTAATAATGTCAATCTCATTATGGTGTTTAAGAATCTCTTCCAACCAATTGTGAGGCGTCTATCATCAACTCTCTACAGTTTTACGACCATAACAGCAACATCGAATGCAACAAATTTTAGTAATAAATATTAATGGGCAAAGAATGCTAAGAAAGAAAATAAGCAATTGCTTAATTTCTCCTTTCATGAACCTAAAGGTTGCTCATAAAAGGATAATGTATGCTTTGGTTATGGAAAAAGTAAAAAAGACAACCAACTTTTTGGGCCAGAGGAAACTTGTAGCCTTGATAATTGATATTATTTATTTGTGAAATATGAATTTGACATTGCAATGAAGAGTTAAACCGCATTGAATAATTGTTTCTACCAAAAAAAAAAAAATCAATTATTTTTTTGAGAGAAAGTTTCAACCTATGGCGTCTGCTCCTGATAATAGCTTTTTATTATCAGATCAAGACACCAATCAGTTTTATGTAGGCGGGAATTGAACCCCAGGTTTTTTATACAACCATCAGAGACTTTACTAATTGAGCTAACTGGAACCCACACCAATGAATTTGACATCAATTATTTAACCACATTGAATAATTGTTTCTCCCAAAAAAAAAAAAAAAACCACTTGAATGTTATCAATATAACTATTTTTTTACAATTTTTTTAGGCGATAAGTTATTATTAGAACAACGTTATATTTATATGAATTTACTATTAACTCCACTTTTATTATACAACAATTATAATATGAAGCCATTTATGACAAAAACATAAAAACAATGGAATAAGAATAACTTTATTTGACACCCTTATTTCTAGAAGGAAGAAGGAAAAAAAAAAAAAAAAAAAGAGATGAAAGGAGGAGGGTCCACTAACTTAAGCATTAGGTATAAGGTATGATTCAAGTAACCCCATAGAACAGAATTACCTATCATGAAATTTATTCATGAAAAGCAGGCCAAACTTTACGGACTCCGACCCCCTATATAAGGAACCCCATTCCTCAGCTACTATCCAAAAAGGCTCATTATCTTCTTCTCTTCCACAAAAATGGTTAGCTACAATGCTGGAATTGTGTGTGCACTCTTAGCCTTGTGTATGGTCGTGCCAAGCTTGGCCACTGTTTACACTGTTGGAGACACCAATGGTTGGGTCACTAATTATGATTATACCACCTGGACTAGTGGCAAGACCTTTGTTGTTGGCGACAGCCTTGGTAAGTTTTTATTTTTCAGATATATAAGGAACCCCATTCCTCAGCTACTATCCAAAAAGGCTCATTATCTTCTTCTCTTCCACAAAAATGGTTAGCTACAATGCTGGAATTGTGTGTGCACTCTTAGCCTTGTGTATGGTCGTGCCAAGCTTGGCCACTGTTTACACTGTTGGAGACACCAATGGTTGGGTCACTAATTATGATTATACCACCTGGACTAGTGGCAAGACCTTTGTTGTTGGCGACAGCCTTGGTAAGTTTTTATTTTTCAGCCCAATAACACACAAAATTTCCTTGTCTAACTGCTTCAAAAGGAACTGTTTCATGTGAAACTTTTAATTGGGTTAGGCACAATATTTCATGTGAAATATTGCAGTTCCATAGTTACCTTTTCGAATTTTTATGTGATAGTATAGTATTCAATTATGGAAATAGATGACACATATTAAAGAAATCAAAGTGTCTTATGAAAAGTTATTAGATATGTTAAGAATATAACAATGTGCTTTTTCCTATTCTAATATAAATGATAAATTCCAATGTGGATTTAATTAGTAAGACTAACTATTATATGAGAGGAAGAAGAAATATGTTTCTGTACAAATACTAATAATTAGCTGTGCCTTATATACCTCAAATGCAATAATCCCAAAATTGAAGTTGTAGTTATTATTTTTGACATATAAGACAGGCAAATAACAAATCTAAATGACAAATTTATTTAAGATAAAACAGTTTTTGAACCAAGATTAAACTTACATTTTTCCAAATCTTACTGTGATACTATTCAATTTTGACTAGTTTATTGAGATCCATAAACAACTTCTAATTTTGAGATTATACAAAGTTTGGTTGATTTTGTTGTTCCTGTAGTGTTCAACTATGCGAGTGGGCACACTGTTGATGAAGTGAGCTCTAGTGACTACAGCACTTGCACTGTGGGCAATTCTCTTAGCTCAGATAGCAGTGGAGCCACCACCATCCCTCTAAAAACTGCTGGGACTCGCTACTTCATTTGTGGTATTGTTGGCCATTGTGGAAGTGGCATGAAGGTTGCTGTAACAGTTGCTAAAGCATCAACCACAACACCAGCAGCTGGAACTCCAAGTACTAATACAAGTACCACACCCTCAACCACTACTCCTGCTACTACTACTACTACTCCTACCTCAACTAATTTATCTTCAGGGACTATTCTTTCTCCAATTGTGGCTGTGTTGGCTATGACTTGGTTTGCTTTTTCTTTGTTGGTTCTCTCATAAGTCTAGGCTTTTAGCCAGGTTGGAGGCAGTGCTTTTTCTTTCTTTTGGTGTCAGTCATGTTTGTATTGAGATTTTTCTTTACTTTATGAATGAATAGGTTATGTAAAATTCAGAGATTACGGAAGAGTATTTGAGTATGTAAAACCATGATGGACCGTTGAGGTTCATTCATGTTTACTGAGTCTATATTAATTTCTTGGAATCACAGCACTCACATAAGCAACACGGTACTTTTAGATGCGAATCCATACACTTGATTGTTAATGTACGATTAATTGATGGGAACACTAGAAAAAATTAGTTACTAAAGGAGGCAATTAGACTTGAAATGAATGGGAAGCTAAGTTGGTATACTCATGCAAGGCAGCTTTGTTATATTTCCAGGTCAAGAGAGTAGGAATAATTTAAATAAGTGACAAACTACAAATTATTAAGGAGTTTTCCGTATTAGTGCCGCACCTTCATATATAATTCTGTCAAAAGCTTCATAATTCAACTGAATTGTCTGATTCTTCTCATAAGAAAAACCTAAATTCAAATCCGCTTTCCAAATGAGCTCTAGCTCAATTGCATCTCTTCCCCTTGTACATTCTAGGTTGAGGGTTAAATTGTGGGTTCAAGAATCAAGACCAGTTAGTTGTGTGTTAATTACCCAAAAAATAAATTAAAAAAATTGATCTCTGTATTATATATTTATATTTACTTAATTGATTTCTTGGACTGATTACCTAGCGGAAGTGGATTAATAATGTTTATGCCATGTGTCAGTTTCTACTGTTATATTTCTTCTTTTCTTTTTTCTTACAGATTAAGAAATTTTCTTAGAAAACAACACGAAAAATTACCAATGAAATCCTGTATTTTTTCCTTGATGATAATTCTAACTAGAGCTTTAACTCCTGAGAGGAAGAGCTTACCTAACTCACTGATGAGAAGTTACATCCATGAGGAAGACTCCTAACATGAATAAAACAAATTTGCATCTCACTTTATAACTTTTTCAACCACTCCCTTCCCTTGTGGACTTTCAATGGTTGCTTTAACATCATCTTCAAAGAGCAACTTAATTAATCTTAATTTCTACTCTAACATGAAGGCTTTCCACCAACTCTGTACTTTCACTCATTCTCCACACCTTAATAGAACATATGCTTCAGTGTTGCAATCAGCTCGCTTTTGACATTTAGCGAGCAACTCTATATGAACTTTTATAAGCTCAGATGAAGATCCATTATAAAATCAACAGCATGGGGAACTAATAGGATAAATCAAAGATCAAAATTACTAACAGTCTCAATTACTACTAGCTACCAACGTCCCTCTNGTATGTAAAACCATGATGGACCGTTGAGGTTCATTCATGTTTACTGAGTCTATATTAATTTCTTGGAATCACAGCACTCACATAAGCAACACGGTACTTTTAGATGCGAATCCATACACTTGATTGTTAATGTACGATTAATTGATGGGAACACTAGAAAAATTAGTTACTAAAGGAGGCAATTAGACTTGAAATGAATGGGAAGCTAAGTTGGTATACTCATGCAAGGCAGCTTTGTTATATTTCCAGGTCAAGCAACAATATTCACTATAATAATATATATATATATATATATATTTTTTTTAGAATCATAATAATATATTTATATATATATTCCAATATTGCTGCTCTTGTACAGTACTACTCAAGTAAAGGAAAATTGAATGCTAACAACTTTTTTTTTTCAACAACTTCTTGTTATTTTGTATTTATTTATTATTATTTGATTGTGTTGCCACAATTTTTTTTTCCTTTTCATTTTCGGCAATTTAGTTGCCACAATTCATATTTTTCTCCCCTACAATTTTGGCAACTTAGTTGCCACAATCCTTTTTTCTCTCTCCTCGCTCCCTTTGAATTTCGGCAACTTGATTGCCACAGTTGGTTTTTTTTCCTTTCGAGCACTTCTTCTTCGAGCACTTCATCAATCTGGACAGTCAAATTCAGGCATAAGGAATTTCGGTAACCTCATTACCGAAATTCGATTCTTTTCTCACTTCGCTATCATATCATTTCTCTCTCCTCTCTCATCCTTTTTTTGTTAGAATTTGAACAACAAGGTTGCCGAAATTTTCTTCTCTCCTCAATTTCCTAAATAACTTTGAACAGTACTCATATCACAAATAAAATCAATTTTTTGCAATATTCAGCCAAAAGACTCCATAATTATTGTCAGATGGAGTTATAATAGTGATCCTTTATTATAAAGAAACCATTTGGAGTGCAGGCTCATATGTTTTATAAATAGTCTTTCACCAGGAGAGTTGATGTAGGAAATGTGTGTAGGCTGAACTGTTTTGGGTTTGTTTAGCAATGAGAGTTGCTCAGAACATTTAGTAGGTGGTTAGGCACCTCTACAAGAACACTAAGTTCCAAAGAAAAGCACACAAAGGCTTAAAATCACTAATTCTCAAGAATTGGTTACAAAATGAGAGTACAAGAGTACTTATATAATTTCTACAACTAACAATCATTAATATCTTGCCAAGTGTCAAACTAACACTAGTTACATCTAATACAAGTAACTAACTCATTAACAAGACTAACTAATTCAAATAAGAATGACTGCCATATAAGCTAACTGCCTTAAGGCTCTTGTTTGGACACAAAAATAGTTGTAACTAACTGTTCTCAATAGCTAAGGCTGCAAGCTAGAACTCAAACAAAGACATCTTAAAACAGCTTAGAAGATGCTCCTGCATCAAGAGTGGCAGCAATTTTTTTTTTTGCTCACCCTGATAGATGGTAGCAAGTATTAAGTTTGTGCTTAATGGGCTCAGCTGAATTGGTTTGATTGAATAATGTAATTGACGGGATTCGACCTTGGACCTAACCCACACAAAGGGACAGATCAGAGAATAGTATTGGGTCATATGGGCCATTGGTTTATATTATTAGAGCTGGAATTTGGCTTGTAGCAGGTAGAGGACATCTTGCTGTTTATGAATTATGAGTATTTGTTGTAGGTTGTGTTCTGCGACAGCGATGCAGCTTTGTCTTTTTTAGTTTTTGGTGGCTACAGCCCATGTGTTTTGCAGTGGAAATAATGCAGCTTGTGTCATTTTCGGTTCATAAATATCATGTACTATATCATTCTTTAGCTTTATTGTGAATGAACTATTAACACATTCAAGTTCAACCACCAACCACCCCCCCCCCCCCCCCCCCCCCCCCCACCCCCCCCCCCCCTCCACAAAAAAAGGAAGCTATTTTCTTTTCTTGGCAAAGAGGTGGCTAGTGCATCGCAACTGTTACTTAAAAGAAGCAATTTACGCTTCTATCATCTCTAGTATCAATGAGACTTGTGTGAATCCTTGAAGGCTTGAACACATAGTAGCATAACCACAAATTATGTACCACCATTTAGGAATGACTAATCAGCGTTGCTTGTAAAAAAATTTGCTAGGTAAGTATAGTGGGGAAGGAAAGAGATAAGGTTTGAACCATAGAAACTGAACATCATAGAGGGTGCTGTTACTTACACTAAGCTATCATTCACACCCCTATTACATCGTTGCTTACAATTTTTTGGTTCAATAGATTGTATCATAATTCATGACAAGATCAAGCTTTAAGGTTTCTCTCTTGCCTATCATATTTAATGGTCGAATACTCAAGGGTGCGAGCTTGCTGGGCTTGCAAATCAGCATTATGTAAGAGTGGGCTGCTAACATGAATTCCTTGACCCATGGGCCAGCTTTAGTAATTCAGATGTGGTAAAGCCGTGATGGACTCATTTATTCTCCTTAATTGGAAGAATGGTCTAATTCCTTTTAAGATTTAGTGGCATTTGGTTTTTGTTTTTGCTGAAACGTAAACTTAGTGGCGATTGCTGTTGTTTAACCAGATTGGGAAAACCACAATAGGTTAACCATTAAACCAGTTATTGTTACTAGTAGTTACGGACTAAGTAATAGATTCAACATTTTCCTATATTTTTTGACCATATACGAGATTGCTGAAAGATGGTTGAATTAATGATGCAGGACCATATTGTTAAAATTGAGTTTCATTTAAAAAACTGAGTGAAGGAAAAAAAATTGGAGGAAGAGATGAAACTAGCAAATACAGGAAACTCATGACTAGAGTTAGTGCATTATTGAAGAGAAAGTGTTTGTTTCGTAGACAATATCTATACCTTTTAAACATAAGCTTCGGTGCATCATGTATTAGATAAATAGATTTATCATTTATGTATCTGGCCTTGTACAGCCCACACAGCTATAGGACTCGCACATTTTGTAAGGAAAAACATGTATCAAGCGGTCTTTAATAAGGGTGAACAACGGTTAACAGTATCCTACATTCTTCACCAAGATTTCTCCACTAATAAAAAAATGTAATTAATTTATATTTCAATATCCTTCTCCCTCTTCTTAAGGAGTAAATACATCAAGTTTCCGTAACATGAGTCCTCACCCCTTAACGAAAAAATACATCATGTTTCTGTAACATGAGTCCTCTCCCTCACATGGGTAGACCATCATGTTTTTGTAACATGAGTCCTCCCCTTCACATGGGTAGACTTTTGACCATTGAATGGAAGACTCAAGACTTACTGAGAAGAAAATTGAGACTAAGACTAGTAATGAGTCAACAACAATTCTAATGTTAAGGCTACTAGTCGTATAAGTAATTAATCCCCACTTAAATGGTTAGGTATTCTCTTTTAAGTCTGTAATTTACATCATCATGATTATGAAAATAGGCCAGCCAGTGCTTTAAAGGATAAGTGTTCATTTGGAAAACATAGAGACCAAATTAAAACAATTATAATAAAACAATACCAAAATTTAGATTAATGAGAAAAATAAAATGTATAATCTAAAAAATATATAATTATTTGAACTTTTCTCTTTAAAAAAGTCTTTTTTTAATAACTCATTTGAAAAATTATAGAGAACAAATTAACACAATTTTATGAAAAGATATAGTATAATTTATAATCTAAAAGAAATAAAAAGAATTATTTGAACTTTTCTTCTTTCTAAAAGAAAGACTAGTAGTCTATTGCCTCTCTCTCTCTTGTCTGTGGCAAAAGCACATGGGGCTTCCAAAGACAGCTGTGAAAGCATGTGACTCAGGTAAAGAAGTCTTCAACTTTTTTCCAACCAAACCAAACCAAACAACCCATTACTTAATTTAAGAAAAAAACTATAACAGGGAAAAGCACACTCATATGACTTTCTCACTTCTTCTCCAGCTGTCCCCCTCTGAGACTCCACACTCTCTCATCCCATCATAAAAAGACAAAAACACCTCCACCACTTCACACCTGCCCTTCTCTCTCTCTCTCTCTCTAACCAAAGATCACTAGTCTCACTTTCTTTGTCACTCAAATCAGTAATCACTATCACTCTCATAGGTTGTAGCACACTGATAACAGTCATAATTTACAAAGATCACATGTATAAAGCAAAATCTGATACAACATACACATCCACAAAATCAATTTTAAGGTTATTTGCCAATGTTCGACATTTTAGTCCCAAAATTTTGAGGGTTAATTATGAATTTTCAACTCGTGATTAAATTTTCCGCTGCTCGTTAGTATAATGTAACTCTTCTCAGACTCGGAATCCACGTTAAACAAAAAATATGACATTAAACACAAACATATGTAAAGCAGAAAAAAAAATTATAAAAAAGAATCCATAATAATAAAAATGATAATATAATAACAATAACGATAGAAAGCAATCCACAGACCCCCAAGTGATATTCTTGAACATATATCCCACCACTATCACCGACCTAATAATAATAATGATGATAATTAAATTAAACCAAAACAAATAAATAAAAAAGGAAACCCATCAACCCTAAATATTTAAAAATAGAAACTAGTACTAAATAGAATCAAACCCTAAACGAACGCCGGCGATTTTGTGATCTAAAGCAAAAGAGCCGCCGCGAAGACGACTGAGGCAACAGATCCGGCGGCGGCGACTCTGTTCAAACCGGCACCGTTGCTGGTGGGAGGCGAAGCCGCCGGAGGCTGGCTGATCGAGGTAGGACCGGCCGGCGCTTTGGAGGATCCCGGCGCGAGCGGAGGAGCCGGAGGCGAGGTTGACGGAGTGGAGGAAGGCGACGGCGGAGGGGTGGCGGATGGAGTTGGAGCTAAAGAGGGAGTTGGTGCCTTTGTGGTGGGAGCGGGAGCCTGCGACGGTGGAGGAGATGAGGCTGGTGGAGAAGAAGTCGGAGATGGAGACTTGGTTGGTGATGAGGATGGTGCGGATCTTGGAGCCTGAGCGAGCGCCGAGGTGGCTAGCAAGGTGAGAAGCATGAGAGTCATCAAAGTAGAGGAAGCCATTGTTGTGAGAAAACAGAGAAGCCTCTACAGAGAACAGAGAGAGAGCGAGAGAGCGAGAGTTAGGGTTTGGGGTTTGTGAGAGAGAGAACGTGGTGAGGGGGTTTATATATATATAGAGAGAGAGAGAGAGAGAGAGAGAGAGATAGGAGAGTACTGAGAAGCTTCCTTCAGAGAAGTGTTTGTCTCTTAAAATTCTTATTAATTTAAGTCTGGTTAAAAATAATGAGGTGTACTATTTTCTAAGAAAGCAAAAAGAGTGTGTGGGTAATAAGATATGTGAGTGGGGTTCGTAGAACTTATCATGGACTTTTTCTTTTTGTTTTTTTCAATATTTTGCAACACATTATAAATGAGATAATGAAATTTTAGCTCAAACTTTTTGGGATAATCTCAGTCTCATTGAAGTTGAAGTTTCTTGTTTTTTTTTTCCAAACTAATTGTACTCTTGCTCCATGCTCATCCCTTACAAGGTAAAAAGAGGAAGGCAATTTTTTTAATGTGAGACAAGCAAAAATGCCTAAAGCCCTAACCGATGTAGCCCTTAGCCTTGAAACAAAAAATGCACCCACAAATGTATGGTAATATTTTAATACCTTAATTGGTTAGCACTTCCTGGTGTCCATAATATTCATAATTAAAATTTCTCCTCCCCATTTTTTTTTTTTTTTTTGAGAAAGTTCTCCTCCCCAATTGTAATTATCAAATTTAAAAATTAAAAAAAAAATTAGTATGTTATTTTTCAATAATAAATTGAACATAATTTAACCAAAAATAGTCCACATGTTTTTTGGAAAAAGAAGTGATAGACAATTTGTTTGGTACAATTTGTTTATTATTATTATTATTTTGATAATTAAATAAGAAGGAATTTGAACATTAAACATCTCCATTAAAAACATTATAAAATGTTAATTAAGTTACAAGACTCTTGATGTTTTGATTGAATTGTTGATTTGCCATTTTTTACTTAAAGCATATGAGAAATAGGAAACAAACTTAATATCATTTTGATTGAATTGCTGACTCGGGATAAGATTTCCTCTAATTGAATCATTCATTTTCTTTCAATTTTTATTTAGATACAATACTCATATGAAATTTAAAAATTCAATAATGCTATGTATCACACATCGCGCTAAGAATGAAAGGGAATTAGAAAATCTAATTAGGAGATCAGTCATAGTCGATTCAAGTACTTACCATGTAGAAATCCTCCACATATCATCAATCTGACCGTATATAATTAATGATGAACTATTTACTCTTTTTCTGGTAAGAAATTATGAACTAGTATTTACTAACTCTATAATCCCTGAATAAAATATACATAATTAAAAGCATACATAAATGATGTATTGAAAGCTCGCCTAACCTTAGAAAGAATTTTCTCCTATCTATGTGTTTTGTTCAAAGCTATTCAAAATTGAAAAATAACAAGCCAACACGTTTTATGGTCAACATTGATTGATGTATAATGATTAAGGAAAGAGTAAGAAATGGTTTATTGAATAATTCAATTAAATTTGAAAATATATTAGTAGGTCATAAGGTTGGACGGTGACTGATACATAGTGATGGGTTTTTATTGGGGCATTAAGAATTCTATGCCTACCTCCTAAAATTTTAAATTATGAACCGGAATTTTATGCTTTGTTATATTATTGTGCACGTTCTTGTTTCAATTTTTAATTAACAGTAATGGACAACCTTTTTCAACTTAAACTAGGACGTACAGATCACACCTTGAACTTTGTCTTCAATTTATTTGTCGTATTTAACCACTGTCCTTCTCAACTTTAAGTATAATAAGGAAATTAAACAGTTTGTAGTTTCTACGAAGGGTGATATTAAATTGTTTTAATTCATTTTTTAACGAATTATTTGATAATTCATTAAATAATTTGTCGGGAGCGTAAGTTATGTCATTCCACCTCAAAACTAATTGGTGATAAGAAAGATACATTCAAATTTTTCAAATTTTTTTTATAGCTTTCGACATTATACCATGTGAACCTGTTTTTAGAGTAATTGTAAAGAGCCAAATTGTGGTCCCTAACATAATTTATTTTTGATTCACATAGGAACCACCCCAGATGAGTACTGCAATGTAATATATATGATTGTATCCAGCTAATTCTGGGTTTTAATCTTACCCACTTCAATTATAATTATTGATTTCTTAATAATAATAATAATAATAATAATTCATTTGCTGCAGTTGTTTGATTCGAATGCGATTAGATTATAATGCAAAGTAAGAGCATTAGCATTGAAAAATTTCAATGCTACTCTATTTTACAATTCTAAAAAGTCACTTTATCATTATACCATACTATTTTACAATACTTCAACATCCCAAACTTCTACTTCCCTCTTTTACTCATTAAAATAATATATCTACATAATAAAATAATATATCTTAAAATTATATCTTTTCTCTCCCACGTCTCTCCTCTCTCTACATAATAAATAAATAAAATATATATATATATATATATATATTTTTTTTTTTTACAGTACTTGCTACAGTGCAATTCTATGTTTAGAATTACACTGTAGCAATATTGCAAAAAAATTGCAATATTGTTGTTTAGCATTCCCCAATGCAGATGGTTTTTGGGCTTAAAATTCTAAATTTTCCTTAAATTTGGCATTATCATTCCCCAATGCTAATGCTCTAAGAATGGTTAATTTTAGATTGATTCAAAAGAACCTTGCTTTTTCGCAGTTACATCATAAATTAGACTTTCCAATTTTGTGTGGGTGAGTTGGCATATTGTTTAGGTGCAATTTGACTTTATAATGAAAAGATGAGAGGTATTACATCAACAACATTCTCATAACAAATCATATATGGCAAGTAGTTATTGATTTTAATTTAAATCTACAACTTAAAATTACTTTTGTGCTCATTCATAACAACCAATAACAACCTACTACTTAAAATTTATTGTAAAAATGTTGTGAACATAGCATTTCTTTTAAAAGATTATCCAAAATATCTCGAAACTGAACTGAATATGATTTTGAGTTTACAATTTTCATATGAAAATTGTTTACCTCCAAACCGGTTTAGATGAAATTTCCTCCAACCATTACGTGATGATTAAAAAGGACTATTTATATGTATTTTTCATCATATGACGTTTAATGAGTTATGTAATTGGTTTAAATAATGACAAATTTTGACTACAAAATTGGTTGTACTTTAAAACTATAACTTCACTCAATATATTCTTATTGGATGTGAATTTTAACAAATTCACCATTAAATTACATTTTCTTTTTATATTTTCCATGCTTACAAAATTTCTAAAAGATCAAAAATTGATAATTATGTCATCAATCAATTGTTTAAATTGAAAATTTTTATAGTCTAAAATTACGCATAAAAAATACATTTATGAATCATATAGCAAAAAATATCTAATTGACACAAAATTTGACATATATGTTAAGAGTATAAAGAACATGCAATTTAACGTTTAAATTTTCAAAATATATAGTAATGTTAATTTTTTTTTAATTAAGTTGTAGTCTTTAGTTACAAGTAATTTTGTAGCAAAACTTTGTTTTTAAATAATATACTTAAATAGTCTTATAAATCCTCGTGTATTAAGTTAAAAGAGTTAAAGGAGATTTCTCTGAACCAATTTCTAGTTGCAATCAGTCTTTTCTATTCCAAATTCTCTGAGCCTAAACTCTACATTAAAAAGAAACTTGATTTTTCTCAACAAAAAAAAAAAAAAAAATTGATTTTCAAATCCAAAGTTGTTGAGGACCTTGAGGTTAATCACTCCCGTACAAAATTGTTAATCTTAATTGAGATTTGGGATTGAAAGATACTTGAGCTATAGACTAGTCAATGGGAGGTGGCTTTTTTTGGCTTTTCAATTTTCACTACAGTTTATTGGAGAGACATTTTGAATTATTTCTTCAAAATGGAAGCAAAACGCATTTGACGGGGTTTTTGGGTCATAAATCATGATGCTTTTTTAAGGTTTCAAATAAATATTGACAGCTTAAAGTCACGGCAAACAAAGTTAAAAAAAGAAAAATAAAAAGTATAAAACAGCATTAGAAGAAGTTAGAACAGAACAGGCATATATGACATTTGGAATAAGATACGGGACATTGGGACCCTATTGTTCCCAATTTTTAGGATGACCGAAATGAGTAGCTTTGTACTTTTTTTTTTTTTACCCCCCTTCCTTCATAGTTCATACAAACAAACTCATTGTATTTCCATGGGGAGCCATAATTGAAATACAATGAGATCTTACTCAAGCATGAATACAAATGTGTTTTTCTATTATTTCTTTTGGGTTTTTTTTTTTTTTTTGAGAGAGGGGTGAGAGAGGTTAATCCAGAGTGCATGGAACGGGAAAACTGTACATGCTCAAAAAAATGGTAAAATATTTAAAAATATCTAAATATTCTTATTTGTCAAAATATGTGAATAGGAAACATGTGTAACACCTTTTACCCTAGTAAATATATAATCTTTGGAGTCATTAATTGTGAAATTGACCAGTTGTTTTGCCTAAGTGTGAACATAAGATCATAAGCAATTTCCAACCAACAATTCTCTATTCCTAGTCCTATGAGACCTTGACTTTGAATGTAATTCCACACGTCTATATTGTGGTGTATTTGAAGCAGAGATGATAAAGACATTTGAAGCTAATTTGTTGGATGTAAAAAAGTAATCACGGGAGGGAAGAAATATTTGATTCCACTATAAGAGAGTAAAAAAGTACTAATAGTGTGTGGTCAAAGACGGAGTGTTTACCCAAAAAATAAAAAGACAAGTACTCCGCGTCTGTTTAAAGCTGTGGCTATGAAGGTAGAAAGAAAGAAAGAGAGAATGTTTGCTTGTGGGAGAAGTATCTTGTTGTCTGTCATTGGTTGTCACGATGTTAGAGTTGGACTTTGGGTCCATCTTCATGTCTTTGAGATTTTCATTCATCACTACTACTCTACACGCCTGCCATTGCTATAAATATCTCCAACGTGAACCGCACACACACACACAAAAGACCAATCTTCCAAGTTCCAACCATGAAATTTCCACTCACATTCACACAAAATGGGCCTAATGAGAAGTAAAAAAAGCTTTTATAAGAGAGGGAGAGAGAAAGTCCTTGCTTTGCTCGTGAGGGTGGCACTAAGTACTAGTAGTACCATACAACTATGCCAATTATGTATTTTATTTTGTCCAAGAATCCATACAGCTATCTTATTACATTGTTTAATTTTTGTTTCAGCATTTTTTTTAATGGAAATAAAGGGTATAAACCCTATAGGGGCAGCTAAGGTGGTTTTCTTACCTAAGCATGATCATAGTAACATCATACTCATTAGGTTTAGTGAGTCATAACTATCCCGACTTTACTAAAGCATCAATGACAACTAAGCACTTCTTATTGCGAGTGTCAAACTCAAAATCTAATACCCACCAAACCATTTTAGGAGTATCTCTAGTGACTATTGAACCACTACTCTTGGTGATAATTTTCGTTTGTGCTCGATCATTACGGGCTAGCATACTTAATTATCTCCAATCTTATAGATGCTTATCTTGCGGGTTGTTTATATAAAACCATGAGCCTATTTGCTAAAGTGGTTTAAGCAGCACTTTTTCAAATAATCTTATTTTCTTAATGATAGAAAAATAAGTGCTGAAACATAAACTGTACCAAACAGGTACAAACGTAAACAACAAATTGAAAGATGAGATGTTTCATTATAGCCTAGACAATATAGCACTCATTACCATTGCAAATATCAACCATATCAACGACAAATTGGTCTTTGCTTGTTTTACCAGTCAGCCACAACCAATTGGCATTCTTTCCTTTTAGAAGTATTAGATATTATAAACCAAAAGGCCTAAGCTTATTTTATAACTCCCATTGAATGAAAATTTTCTATTGTGTTGCGTACTAATTCAATCTTCAATAGAAAAGCTGGCGAGGTAGCTTTGATCCAATTCAACCTTCAATAGAAATCTGAGGAGGTACCTTTGATCCGTTATTCACAACAGTCGAATTAATATGTTATTTTCCAATCATAAATTGAACATAATTTTATATAAAAATAAAAATAAAATTAGGCCACTTGTTTCTCAAGAAGAGAAGAAATGGCAAATTTGTTCAATATTGTTTTGATTGAATGGTTGATTTACTTGTTTTTAGAGAAAAGAATATATAGGAAACTTGCTCAATATCGTGTTGATTGTATAATTGATTGAAGTACTTATTGTTTGAAAAAATCCTCCATAACGTAATCAATAGTTGTATCATCTATGCATAGACAATTATGACTTATTTATTAATTATATAATTTTTAAATGAATTATACATAACTAGCAACCATTTATTATTAAATAAAATTATATTTAAGAAATTTATATTTATATATATATATATATATAATATGTAAAAGCTAAAGCGTAGAATTTATTGTTAATACAATATTTTGGTCCACTTTGGTCTAATCGGTCTATTTCGGTGCATTCGGTCTATTTCAGTCTACCTCAGTTTATTTGATCCAATTTGATCTAGGTCAGTCCATTTTGGCCTATTTGGTCCATTTTGGACTAATTGTGCCTTAAATTAATTCTTTTTATAAGTTGCTTTTTCAGTTTTGAACTCAAAAAAAAAAAAAAATTTCCTTAATTTTTGAGTTGAAAAGTATGAAAATTTTAATATATTTGGGCCAAACTATTTAGTTTTGGGCTAAAAAATACAACACACCCACGTGCGCATTAGAAATTAGAGATATGAACCCTAAAAAATGATAAATATTCACAAGATTACCTTAAAATTCAAGTTTCAATAATATAGACATTATACTTGTATAATAATTTAAACTTAATGTAACCTGTAACATGTGTTCAATGGAATGAGGTTGTACATTTAATATATATATATATATATTCTTGAATATGTTCAAATTAGTCAATGGATTATGGTATATTTTAAGAAAGTCATTTTAATAACATTTTCTCAATATATATAAAATAATATTATAATATTATAATTCTGTAATTTAAATATTTTTATTAAATTACCTTTTTTTATTTACTTGTTGAATGCAAAATATATTATATGTTTCATTACCTAAAACTTATAAAATAAAGAAAATTTTAAATAACACGTGCATTACATACCCAAGAAATTTTACATTATATTTTTATAAAATAAATTATATTACACCCATGTATGTGACTAGTAAATATTGTGTGAATGCGGATTACTAATTTGACATTAAAATGCTTTTTAATGTCTTATTTTAAAAGGGGAAAAAGTTTCACGTTATAATGATTTTTAAATTGGAAAAAGTTTGTATGTTTATCTTCATGTTTAGCCAAAGGCCTTGTAGCTGAATTGACACTTCTCCATGTCCAAAGTGTTTGGGGGTCTAAGGGAAAAAGGTTTGAGCTGCGGGGTTAGCAGCATATTGTAATTATTTCTCAAAAAAAAAAAAAAAAATCTTCATGCTTAATTCAAAGAATTCATTCTCGTAAACATGTTCTTAAAAGTTAAAACTTTCATTCCAAGCTTCCATAGCTTTTCCCACAATCATCACTAGTGAAATATTAGTCGCACTGGTTTGAAATTTTGAATATAAAATTTGATGATCATACTGAAAAATCTAAAAGAGTACTTGGAACTCAAAAACTGCAGAAATTATTGGCACTAAACAAAGGACTGTGGTCATGTTATTCAAGGAACCATGGAAGCTAAAATGAGTGGGGAAAGAAAGCCTAACTACTTGGAAAGGAAATAAGAAATGGAACAACCATCTAAAGGTCATACTCCATATTTGGATTCACCTTCTTCATCTTCTTTATTTGGCAGTTGGGATGATGCATGGTAGTGATACATCCAAACTTCCTCTTCATTTCTCTCCACATGCTACCCTTCTCTTTCTTCACAGTATGGTTGCATACGCTCGCAATCTCTTTCCTTATCATATTGCATTCCTTCTCTAGCTCCATCACCTTGTTGCTCATTTTCTCCATTCCTGTCCTTGCTTGTTCTTCACCACAATCTAGCCTTGCTAGATCCTCCTCTTCCTTTCTCAACTTGTCATAAGAAGCCTGCATCTCCTTTGTGATCGTGTCACGCAGCTTCAATTGCCCTATAAACAAAACCTGCACCACAACCCTTAGCGGCAACTTTTCATTTTTGGCTGCATGTTCACAAGCTTCAGGGGACATCTTTTGGCAATCCAAAACCCGACACACTTCCTCCCTCTCTACCTCTGTTAGGTATCTATGCTTGACCAAGTAGATGTCAATAGCCTTGTATATTCCATCAGCGCCTCGTTGAGTTCCCAATGAAGCTGCAATTGACATTTCTGCTAATGAAATAAATGTGTCTGGCTTCAAATCTATGTCACTTGCAACCTCAGCTAAGAATTCTTCAATGAGTTCCGCCACTGTGATTAGCCCTGACACGTCTGAACAAGTGTAATTTGTATAGAAAACTTTCAGTATCCTCCTCACACACTCAATATCATATTGTACTTCTTTAGCATAGCCTTGAGAAGGTATTAAGAGGTCCTTGACTGTTGCCTCATCTAGTTGTTTTCCAATCCTAGTCTCAAAACAATTTCTACAATCAGCACTAGCTTCCAAAACAATTGCAGACTGAAGCATGTCAAACAATAGCGTGCATGGAATGAGTCCTCTCTCATGAGGCAGAAGCCTCTCCACCGTTTCAATGACTTCCCTATGAATTGTCATTTCTTCATATCCTGTGGATTTGTATAAAACCCATTTCTTTGCATATTTACAAAGGGATGCAGCCACATACTTTGATGGGACTCCATGCTTTTTCATTGCAACAATGATGGGCTCATATAGCTGGAGAGGCAGCATTGTCAAATCCTCTGATTTCCCTTCAAATCCAAATAGCCTTCTCCTTGCATTTGGCCTATTCATATCATCAATGTCCTCATTGTTATCAGCATGGGTCAAATTCTTGATAGGTTCACCAAGAAGGCAAGGGTCAACAAGTGCCTTTTCAATAATAGAATTTAAACAGGCATCAACTATGCCAAAATGCACTGCTTGTTGCAAAATATTTTCGGTAGCAAGCAGTGCCTCAATGGTTTCATTCCAGCTGGGTAGGATTCTTTGCTCAAAGAAGGTAAGAGTCTTGATTAAGAGATTATTTTTGCTGTGACTTTCATTCATTCCCAAGTAGTAAGCAAGGCAGGTGAGGGGTACAACATTCTCGGTTGAAATCTGCAGTTCAAACCCATGACAGAATCTGGCAATAAGCTCAAAAGAATTTGGGTCAGCTGGAATGTCTTCGAGAAAATGACAAAGATCTTCCTGGGAGTTTTCTTTAATAAATGCAGCTATTTTGCCTGATCTTGCAGCAAGAAGTTCCTACACAAATATTAATTATGAGCACTAGGGATTTTATCATGATCAAAACAAAAAGATATCATGAAATAAAAGAAGTGTAGAGAAATGATGGGAAAAAAAAAGAGAGAAATATTTTTCTCACTTTGTCCAAAGGCACACCATGGACATGAAGAAGCTGGACACCTTTTGAAGATGTAGACTTGGACAACCTGAGAATAAGAAGGGCCGGGGGGACAAAACAGAAAGAATATTACAAACGAATTTAGCAAATAAAAAGATGGAGCAATAACGCTCACTTTTGTTATACACTAATCATAATTTATCACCTCAATAGTTGTGAAAAAAATTATGAAACTTGTGCCTTTGTACTATTGAATGAAATATTAATTATAAGAGCATTCTCATTGAATAATGCAAACAAATCACACTTAAAACTCAACACGTCAGCTCATCATTTGATATTACTGTAGCAACAGTAATATCTAAAGACTCTAACAATAATGTATTTGATTTTTTAAATTATTTTATACACTCTCTCTTCCAAAAAGAAGAAAATAATAATAATAAATTATGTGAGAGAGAGAGAGAGAAAATATATCATTTTCGCGTGATGGGTTGTAAAATAAAAAACAGGATGCGGGGTGTGCTTTTAAAGTGGTAATGTAAAATAAATAAAATGTGTTTTGGCAGTGCAAAATACATATATTTTTAAAGAAGCTAATGGGAATGCTCTAAGGGAGAGGGAATCCTTACCGAGATGATTCAGCTGTTTTTTGTTTGTTGAACATCTTGTGATACCTCCACTGAATACTACAATTAACAACGCCGATCACTGTGAGAGTTCTTAGTAAGCACTGCTGGCTATGAAATAAGCTATGTTTCCTTCACAATTGACCTATATCTCCAACCCTTCAAAAAAAAAAAAAAAAACACTAAACTTCAGTAGTTCTGTTTTATTAGTATATACATTCATATCCAGAAAGCCATGGGACATCAAACCATGCACTGTGCAGAGTTAATATCTTCCAAATTAATAGCAACTACAACGCAATTGTATGTCTTGCAAATATTTAATGTTTAATGTTTTCAAGGTTATATGAGTGTCATAGCAGGTATGCATTACCTACTATTAGTGTTGAGACTTGAGAGAGAGAGAGAGATGGGAGGATGTGTATGATTCTGAATTATAACCTCTGTTTCAAAATCAAACAATGATAATCTCAATAAGAGAAACAAAATCAGAAAGCAGAAAACCACATACAGAAGTTGAAAACTTTGAGAACCCAAAAGACCCACCAAGTAAAAGTAGAAGGTTGAGTGAGAGCAGGAATCATAGCGATGATCACGATGAAGCTTCAAAGGTAATTCGAGTAAGTGAATGACTATGAATCTATGATAATCTTAAATTTTTTGAGTGATTTGTACGAGTACAAGAATGGAGATGTGTGCTAATGGATTACCGAGAAGCTAGAGTATGAGGTTGCCAACTTGCCAACGGTTAAAACTTTTGAAGTAGTTATCCGAAAAATAAGTTTAAAATGACCTAAAATATAGGATTTTGTTACTGGTTTACTGTTTGGAAAAAAAAATTTTGAATTTGGATTGGTTTTAGTGCTTATCCTATCTTATGGAGGTGTTTGGTAGAGTAATTTGAGTAATGTTGTTTGTAGTTTTTTAAAATACGTGTAGGTGAAAATGTGTGTAAAAATGCGTATAATATTGTTTAAAATGTAAAAATGTGAATTTAAGATGGCTTGCCAAACAGGCCCTTAGGTCTTAGATTAAAAAAGAACATTGATTTTTTTTTTTTTTTTTTTAAGAATTCTAGTTAAAAATGGGTGTTGGATTTTTTTTTAATAAATATTTTTTTGGAACAGTTAGAAAATAGGTTTTATTATTATTATTTTTATAAAAGGTTTTTTTTTAAAACGTGGTTGCGGGATTTTTTTAATATAAAATTTGGAAATAGAAAACGTGGTTGTTGTTTTATTTATTTATTTATATATAAGGTGAGTGTTTGGATTAAGAATTTATCTTCTCAAAAAAAAAATGAAGAATTTAGGATAAAACATGGATGTTTTAAAATTTGAATTTAAAATAAAAGGTTTAAAGAAATAAAAATAAAAATAAAAATAGTAAGCCACACTGAGAAGAGAAGGAAAACTGGAAAAGCCTTCAATTTACTGATTTAGGATAAAAAAAGTCTAGTACCACAAAAAAAAAAAAAAAAATGCACAACTTTTGTCATAACTCTTTATATGGCTAATTGTGATTGATGAAAAAAAAGTGGTGAACCCATGTAAATATAGGCTTCTAAGGCTGAGCCACATAAAATCTATTAAATTCCTTATCTTATTTATTTTCTTCATAACACATTTTCTAATATGACATCGAAGTTATGTCTAATTTTTTCTAACCAAGAATGTCTTTCACAGTTTCAAGTTTCCCTATCAAATAGAAAAAAGAATGTCTTTCACTCCCTTCTTATACTTGAAAGGAAAGGATACTGCATCAGCCTGCCCATACCATAATTGACTAATGCTGGTGGTTCTATGTTGAGAAAGTATCTCGTGCGCCGGTCTCATGGGAGACATGGGTCTCATGAGACCCGCGCATACAAGATTTTCTGAAGTCCCACTGGTTCACCTTCTGGTCTCAGGTAAGCAAGTGCACTGGTACAATGAAATAAAGATGCAGGTTCAATGAGGCAGCCCTAATTCCTTTCCTCAGGAAAGAAAAGAAGGCAGCCCAACTCCACTTCTCTCTTAGAGGTTACCTTCACTATGAATCCAATGCTACCCAAATCAACGGCCCAAAGAGTTAGCGTTAAATGGGTGCCCGCTAGGGTCACTGTCTTCGCAAATTCAAAAAATTGCAGATTCAATAATTTTTAGAGCAAGGTTGAGTGGCAGTCTTTCCATAGCTCATTTCATGTACATAGCAAGCACTGGAGAAGAGAAAGGGTCTGCAGTAATTTATGAAACATGAAAGATACAACACTTAAAATTTTGTATAACTTATTAGACCAACCAACCATGTTGGTAGTCATGATTGGTGTATCAACATAATTAAGCGTATCCTAAGTAAGATTGCCAAGTTCTAACTTGTTTCTTTATGTTGATACAAGGTTATATCCTAAATAAGATTTAGCAAGTTTTAAGTTGTTTCTTTATTTTGGTACAAGGTTTATACTTTCTTCCTCTCGAAGAGTATAATACAATTACGAACTAGATGCTTGCTTACTGAAAATTCTGCTTTGGGATTATTGCATGCCTGCATTCCTTCCATGGCATTGTTTCATCCACATCTTTAGTTCCAACGATGTCCTGGATGCATGGAACCTTAATCTTCCTTCACGTACCAACTGATATCCAGATCAGAACAGACTGTTTGAGAACTTCATTAGCAAGTAGCTCCTGATATCATCTCATAACTTTGCTTCAAGAAGAATTGAGGAGAAGGGAGCAACATTATAGGTGCTTCCAATGCCTGGGACGCCATCAGTGACAAAGTCATCAGGAGACTCAAGATTAGTGTCTACCTGCAAGTCAACAACGAGGAATATTAGTCAATATAAAATCATTAATTTAAGGCATCCTAGAATTTTTGCAAAATAATCTTCCCAAAAATATCCCTATACAGCATAGCTTTGTCGGGTGGATTTTCCTCTAATACAAGTATCCTTTCATTGAATCAAAGCCAATAAGATTCCATAAACCAGAAAATCTAATTCAGAGTTTCATGAGTCCCCAAAGACAAAAATATATTAAATGCTAAATAAAAGAAATCAAATCAGATGGAAGAATAGACAATTAGGGATCAAGTAAGTGAAAAAAGTTCTAGTACTAATGTACTATTACTGTGCAGTCAAGCAGACTTGTGGTCTAGATGTGCTGAAGATCAATTGGTTCAAAAATGGATTCACAGAAACGAATGGAACAACAAGAACATGTAAACTGGTGAGCAATCACAGTGCCATCATGCAAAATTGTTTTTGCAATACAATGACTAACAAATTTATAGAATTGGCAGCCAACTCTAGCAAGTAGATATCCCATGCATGATGGTTAGAAACAACAAATGGAAATCTGGTGATTTTGAAGTGCATTTCCAAAGCACAATATTGCAAAATATGCAGTTAACAATCCACAACAGTAAAAAGTTTGGCATATGCACCAGAGGGGCAGAAAAACTAACCACACGAAACCAACTCTTGTTTACTGGAGGTCGGGGTATTGAGGCTCTAACAGAATAGTCATGAGCATTGAATGCCAAATAGATGTCTCCTCCATTATTGTCATGAAGCCTGCAACAATAATATTTAAATAAAATTTCTCTCCGTCATGTTTCAATTTGGAAATATGGAATAGGTGTATGTTTCTAAAGCCAACTAAATTCTTTTTTGTATCATGAAGTCATTTTGTGTTCATCAAATATACATATTTTACTCAAAAGATACATATAATTTCTTACGTAAATGCGAGAAATCTGCTTTCATAGTTGTCCCAATTGTCTTCATGCCACGTCACATCACCCTAAATAAAATAAGCGTTCCATAAGCCTTACAAGAACCAAGTACTTAAATATAAATGGACAATATTAACTTGATTCATATAAGAGAGAAAAGAGATTACTTTGTTGAGAAAATTTTCCCGATGAAATACATGATGTGTTTGGCGAAATTGAATGGCCTTTGCAAAAAATCTGAAAAGACTACTCTTCCGTGTGTCCAACTGTCTTACCAAATAATTTAATAATTAGTCACCATGTGGATTGAGGCTATCAAAAAGAAAGAATATAATACAGAAAATCACCTGTCCCCATTGGAAATGGTTAATAGTAGTATCATGCCCATAACTGTTGTTATTTCCATAGCGAGTATGCCCATATTCATCCCCCATTAGCATCATCGGTGTTCCCTAGTCATATGCACTCACACAGTTACATCATTGCTGCAGATTCACTGCTAGCATGAAACATACCATAGAAAACTCGCAACAAAGTTGCTAAATTCCAAAAATGATGTTTTAGTGATAAAAAATGGTTGAGGACGGGGGTTTTCAAAATTTATTTAATACGCAACAATCAGCATAAAAAAGAAACATCAAATAAATAGCCAAGACACATAGAAAAGACAAATGAAAAGACTTTCAAATATATTTACCTGAGATATCATTAATGCCAAATGGAAGTTTTTCATTTGCCGGGAGCGTAAAGATTTGATACTGATATCATCAGTTTCTCCTATCAAATCAACAAAGATCAAAACAGTGAATCTAGAAATGAAGAAAAAAAAATCTAATATATCACACAACATCATCAAATAGGTTCTAAGTTAGACAATTGAATAACCCTAGTGGAGGTGACCCTTGTTGTTAGACTGTTAGTTAACACACGAGATGCAGGGCCCATAATTGACCCCACCTGCCACCCCCCCTCCCTCCCAATCCCCCCTCCCTCCCTCCCTCCCTCTGAAAATCAGATTTACAGATGTTAGTGCATTTAGCCGATTGCGATAAAGACAGATTCAGTAGTAATTGGTTACTCTAATTTAATCATCTAATACCCTTTAAAAGTAATAATGAAAATTTATAAATTTGGCAATGCTAGTCAATACAAAGACAACAACATGAACCAGTTGCAGTATCCAAAAAAATAGCAATATGGACTTGTCAAGAAAACCACAAAGCATCTCTGGTTGCAGTATCCAAAAAAATAGAATATGGACAGGTTAAGAAAACAACAAAGCATCTCCAGTAAGAGATATATGAAACATGATTGCAGTAATAAACCATTCTTGGAACAATTGAAACATGATCAGTAGTTTTGAAAGTTAACGTATGCTTGTGTAGTGGTGTGATAGACAAAAGAGAGACTATATGGACTCTTATCATATCACTTTTATATTCAGAAATCAAAACTACAACAAATGATTAATATTAAGAAGCATCAAATTTTTATATTACCTTCAAAACCACAATTCCAGCTAAAATTATCATTGCCTCCATCATTTCCACCTTCTCCATTAGCATCATTGTGCTAAAAAACCAAAACTTTTAAGGAAAATACCCCCATGCTATAGGATTCGATAGAAAATAAACTGATGGATTGAAAATTTGAAGCTACCTTGAAGTTGTATGAAACAAGATCATACAGTGTGAAGCCATCATGTGCAATGACAAAATTGACACTATGATAAGGTTTGCGCTTATTCACCTGTAAAATCAAGCATAAAAATATAAGAACAGTAGCCACAGCTTGATTTAAGTAAAGTCAGTGAGATAATTTTCATAAAAGAACTGTAAAAACCATCTCCTAAAAGCTCAAGCTATTCAGTATGTGAGACAATGATATCTACCAAGCTTACACACACTCTAACACTAACACTAACACTAACACTAAAAAGAACAATTTTGAGCCGAGGGGGAAAAAAATAATGTAGAATTTCACTTAACTTTCAGTTTCACAGTAATTATAATGGGGAAAAAAATATTATTATGTACTACTACTACAAAAGTAGTCTAATTCCTAATAATATTCATAGCTAGTAGCACCAAGCACTAAAAAGCCCATCCATGCTCAACAAAAACAATATCCATGACCAAGACCAGAATATATATATATATATTTTTCATATTTTTTTTATATTTAAATTCCACCATATCTTGGCCCCATATCACAATAAGGACATCCCGTATTTAGTTATAAATTAAAACTAACAAGTTGCATGACCAGGGATGCTATAGAAACAAAATAATAATAACAATAATAATAAATCTCCCCCAATTCAGTCATAGAATATCATGACAATTTGATCATTATAGAAAATAGGGCCTTTTGACTCTAAATAAAATCAATTGTTTGAGCATGGGTAGCAGTGTGTTAGACACTGTGGTCATGAGTATTTAGTCTATGACTTCAGCAGTCTATAGATATTAAGGTGACAGTGTTCATCAAGACAGTTTGCAGAAAGAAATTTATACTATTTGGGAAAAAAAAGGGGTAGGCTAGTTCTTTGAATTTGAGAGTATTTTGTGTAGAAATGAATTTTAATATGCCTCCAAACACCAATACTGGAAATAAAGTTCTTCACGTCAGTGCTTATATTTGTCCAATTTTAATAAACATCTTACCATTAAAAGAATATGAGATTATGATGTAATTAAAATTAGGCCTAATTCTGTGACTAGTCAATGCCACTCATCAGTTTCGTATTTTGCAGAAAGATCAATCATGTAAAGTTAATAAACAAAACTAGAAAATGGAATTAGACATACAAGTAGGAAAATAATAAATGCAAACAAAATGATGCTTACTTTGTAAAGGTCAGCAGATCCAGAAACACGAGTTGCAAAACTCCCCTTCATACCAGTGTCACCCTATATTACAACAGAGAAAAAATTAGAAACCGGAGCAATGACATGTTAATGATATAATTATTCTTTCTCCTAATTGGACTTTATCATGTGTATGCTAAAACGTCATACCTAGTGTACAAGGCTCCCACTTTTACAGGGTTTGGGAGATTTTTTTTTTTTTTTTATATTTAAATTCCACCATATCTTGGCCCCATATCACAATAAGGACATCCCGTATTTAGTTATAAATTAAAACTAACAAGTTGCATGACCAGGGATGCTATAGAAACAAAATAATAATAACAATAATAATAAATCTCCCCCAATTCAGTCATAGAATATCATGACAATTTGATCATTATAGAAAATAGGGCTTTTTGACTCTAAATAAAATCAATTGTTTGAGCATGGGTAGCAGTGTGTTAGACACTGTGGTCATGAGTATTTAGTCTATGACTTCAGCAGTCTATAGATATTAAGGTGACAGTGTTCATCAAGACAGTTTGCGGAAAGAAATTTATACTATTTGGGAAAAAAAAGGGGTAGGCTAGTTCTTTGAATTTGAGAGTATTTTGTGTAGAAATGAATTTTAATATGCCTCCAAACACCAATACTGGAAATAAAGTTCTTCACGTCAGTGCTTATATTTGTCCAATTTTAATAAACATCTTACCATTAAAAGAATATGAGATTATGATGTAATTAAAATTAGGCCTAATTCTGTGACTAGTCAATGCCACTCATCAGTTTCGTATTTTGCAGAAAGATCAATCATGTAAAGTTAATAAACAAAACTAGAAAATGGAATTAGACATACAAGTAGGAAAATAATAAATGCAAACAAAATGATGCTTACTTTGTAAAGGTCAGCAGATCCAGAAACACGAGTTGCAAAACTCCCCTTCATACCAGTGTCACCCTATATTACAACAGAGAAAAAATTAGAAACCGGAGCAATGACATGTTAATGATATAATTATTCTTTCTCCTAATTGGACTTTATCATGTGTATGCTAAAACGTCATACCTAGTGTACAAGGCTCCCACTTTTACAGGGTTTGGGAGAGGCAATTGGAAGACAGCCATACCCCAAACTTTGGAGAGGCTGATTACAGGACCCATCTAGATAGGACAATTAATAACATATAGTACTATTATAAGTGATAAAATTAACCTGTGTCTAGACTAGTTAAAGCTGTGGCTTCAAACATCTAACAATTTCATTAAAATCAATTTGAGTTCCCTTCTCCGTGATGATTGTCGAGTTTGGTACCAACATGGAATGGTGTTTTCTCTGTAATGCGTATCATCTAGCCTTTAATCAAAATGTGCAAACATACCAAGCAGAGAGCTCCACTGGTCTAGACAGACAGTCTTTATAGAAATCTATCTGGAATTCTGGTGTACCCTGCAAAGTTAAAGTGCTCATGTGGAGGGCTTGCCCCAAAATTTTGCCTGCCAAGCTATCACTGGTCATGGAGAAAGTTGTATCAAATCCTCTATGTGATTTATGTAGGAGGGAACCTGAATCTGTGGGGCATGCTTTATGGGGTTGTCCTTGGGCACAAGTTATTTGGGCGACTAGTTCTCTGGGCTTAGGCAAAATGCCATCTGTGAAGCAAGATTTTTAACAACCGTGGAACAGATACTCTGCCGCCTGACAAGGGATGAGACAGATTATTTTACAGCAATCGTGCACGGGTGGAGGGTATTCTAACTGATCCAGTATTATGGTGAGAGATTTTGAAGATTTCCCCATAGCGGCATTGAGTAGGAAAGAAAGACGAGAGAAGTGCTGCAGAAGCTGAACTTTTGGCAGCTCAGAGGTCTATTCTTTTCACAAAGGAGATTGGTCTGCACCATGTATGCTTTGAAGGTGATGCAAAGAACATTATCACTGGCTTAGACAACATAGCATAGGATCTATCACCTTTGGGCCACATTATGGAAGAATTGAAGCTAGAGCTCCAGACTTTTGCAATCTGTAGTGTCCACTTGGTTCCACAAGCAGCAAACAGAGCTGCTACTACTTTAGCACAAATGGCGTGTAATATACCTTTTGAAATTGTTAGGTTAGAAAAGGTCCCACCCGGATTGGGTAGTATTGTTGAATCTGCTGTATCTCCTTGATTTTATGCAATGAAATTTCTAAGTTTCTCATCAAAAAAATCAATTTGAATCTGAAACCTCTGAAGAAAATTAACCCATTGTTTGAATTTGCAATTGATACTAGGAGATACTTTTGATCATATAACTGAATTACTATTCATTTTCAAACATTTCATACTTTTATATCAGCTGTTTACATTTCATTGTTACTTTAAAACTATTCTCAAAACTAAGGACAACAAGATATAGACTCATCTACATAGGATAATTACTCCCTTTTAGCATTACCTTAATATATCTTCTTATGTCATCACGGTATTTCCCATTCCACTCAGCCCATCTGTATAAGAAACTCAAAAATAATGGAAGTCAAATATTTGTACCAATAAGTAAGGCACAGTTGCGTACAATATCTTGCTGTAGGGAAACAACTCCAAACTTAGAAGATCCGAGTCAAATGTTGATTTATACTATTTATTACTCAAGGAGGTGTCACCCTACTCAGAACAATCACCAATGTTTGTGCTCTTAGGCGCCAGCATAACTTGCTTAGCCAGTCAACTGGCTTACCCAGCAACTAAATCTCAAGGGTAGGGTCAGTTGCCCATAGGTTTTAGCGACAATGGTGAGTCCAAAGGGCTCTTCTTTAGAAAGGTTCCCTATTTTATAAATAAATAAAAAAATATAAGTGCATCTGAACACATTCCAGGAGTAAACAGTTCAGATACTGATAGCGGTTAGTCCTAGTTCACAAATTTTCTTCAGTAACTTAGGTCAAATTCAATTACATTTGGTGTAACTCTTTGTTCATTTCACACTGCTTAATAACTTTTTATTCAATTAACATTTTGAAAACCCCACCATTGGATTCATGTTTTAATTGTAATTGATATGCATTCCAAATTTCGTATCAATACAATGCTATTTACCATATGATCTATAAATTAATGATCTACTTATATTTTATATAATACAAAAAATTTAAATTTAAACATTTTATAGATGAAATATTTATAAATCCTAATCACGTTGATATTTTGCAAGAATGAAGGAGATATATATAGACAATGTTATCCAAAAACGATTGTGTTAAAATAATGGTTAAGTGGTTAAACCACAATTTCCTATCAACTTAACATTTTGGATAAATAGCAAGTATTCTTAAATTCAAACCCTGTATCCACTCTACTTCCCATTTAAAAGTTAAAAATTCCACAAGTTGGACCTCAACAAAGCAACAGATTGTCATCTGCTCAAAATGTAGTGATAGATTCTGAATACCTATTAATTTTGTTAGAATAATGATTGATGAGTATATTCATATTTTCCTAATAGCTTAAGTTTTTTGGATCATTGGTAGATAAAGTTAAATCCATTCTACCTCCCATTTAAAAAGTTAAATTTCATGTGTTGGGCCTCGCTTATTAAAGGGAATGTTACAATAATGGTTAAATGATTGAATTCACTGTTTTTTAATAGGCTAAACTTTTAGGAACTGTGCTAGTTTATCACATTTGACAAATACCTTCCAAACACCACCCCCCCCCCCGGGGGCCAAACCCTTGTTTTTTTTTCCTAAAAAGATGTAAGTTACCTGTCCCAATTTGGAAATCCTCCAACAAGATAGAGACCTCCACAATCCCAAGGTTCTGCAATAATCTTACACCTTGATAGGACAGAATCTTTCGCAATTGCCTGGCCCAATAAACAATGATAGGATTAGTCACTAAACCAAGATACCATCTCTTTATGCAGTTCTACTAAAGTATGTAGAAGGAAACTCTGCATACACTGTGCAGTGCTGTTAAGAGTAAGAAGGAAAAACTGTATTCTTGCCATATACAATGCATTCATTTAAGAGAAAAACAAAGTTAAAACTGACAAACAACCGTGGATTTGTTTTGGGATTCACATTCACCAAGATGTAAAGAATTTAGAGAATTTTTTATTAATCAGAACTCAGCAGTACATAGCATTCTTAAATTGAAGATTTAGTTATGAAAGAATTAAATCAGTATATCAAAAAAGCATAATTTGAGGTACACAATTAGTAATTGAAATATAGTAATCATTTTTCTTGAAAAATGGTATGTCTAAATGTGTGATATCCACAAGAACGATTTTGAAATGTATGTGATTAGGTATTTACAGCTGCATCCTATTGCTGTTGTCTGGAATTCTTCTGTATATATAAGATACAAAAACTCTTAAAAACCAGACTAAAAATTTACTTCAGGATAACGTTTATGATAATATGGAAAATGTATCTGAGATATCACAAAACAATTTTCTTTCTTGTAGAGAAATTTCCACTACTTTACATCTTTCCTTAAAGTATCCTTAATTTTCATAAAACTGCTGTGTTGCATTCTTCCCTGTGATAATATATATAAAGATTCATATAATTTTTTACCCTAATTATTGGAGGTGCATTAAGTGGGGAACCGTCTGTTCCTCGACAAAGGACACTAGCAAGGTCAAACCGGAATCCATCTACATGATAATCAACAACCCTGCAAATTGGTCAAAGAATGATGAACTTGAGATGTGAAGTAGAAATTCAGTGGCCGGCAAATCAACAAACAAATACAACATATGCAACAGCAGAAAACAATATGTCCATCAAAAAGAAGCATGGGGTCAGTTTAATCAAATATTAACTATTTCCCACTTCCAACAATTTATTCTGGCTTAAGATAACAGTAACAACAGATAATCCTCTTGAAATTGTTGACAGAATGGAGGAGGATCACCTCTTTGTTTAATATATTGAAAGAAAAGATTCTGAGGTTCTCAGGGATGACTGGAGGATACTGATCAAACTAAATCAAGTATTCAACCCATCTACTGGTTAGTCCAAATTACTAGTTGGACTTGACAAGCTTCAAGAAGAAACTCTGCTAACAAATCTGGATAACAGTGCCATTTTATGCTAACAAGTTGCTACAAAGTACTACATGGTACACTTCAATGAGCAAAACAATAAAAGATATGGTTCAACCAAAGAATAAGAGTAATTTGTTATCAAATGGTTGGTGAGGAGTTGACTTCAAGAGATAACAACATAGGAGTTGAATTCTTCCAATAAAACAAAATATATGCCATTAAAAATGTGCTACAAAATAATTTCTTTATAAATTTTTGCATACCAGTGTCTTAAGCTGTCAAGAATCAGCTCCATGACCACGGGATGGTTACAGTTTAATGTGTTTCCTGGAGACCAAAACAATATTGCACTGAGAGAAATTTATATGTTCACAAGAATAATTTTATATATTTGTTGGAAATAAGTAGCAAAGGAATGCATATCATGCTTTCAGCACAACAATTTTATGTAAAATGTAATTTGGAATATTGTTCTTCAAAGCAGTACACAGCTTAACATAATGGAGCTGGCCACTGTGCACTTTGAAGCAGAAAACAAATCACAGCAATGAAAGATGGTATGCATCCAAAAAGGAATACCATAGTCCAAAGAATCTAAAGAAATTTATAATTTACTTTTTGTAATATGTTGAAATTTAAATCCATAAGGAAAAGGAGTAAGAAAAGAGCCAAAAAAGACATTTGGATTACCACAGCCAGAGAAGTTCAGCAGTTGGCCATTGTTGTTTACATCCAGCATGTAATAAACCTGTAGATCAATTGGTGGCATATTAAAGAAAAAAAGGATAAATAAATAAAATATTTTTTAATTTATATTGATAAGTTACACATGCACCCATTGGATCCTAAACCCACGGCCTCATCCTCGAACCCATTCATTATGTAGGGAGGAATCACCTTTTGAGCTAGAACTCATTGGCAAAAATCTAATAGAGATACTATATGTCCCCCTATCATCTCCAATTACATACAAATAATATCTGTTTTCATTTCAGCCACTGGTTCATGGCCTTCACCAATTACAGAAGTCATCTTACAATTCACAAAATTCCTACCTCAATTGTTCTATAGAAAACTAAGTATGAATAACTGGTTATGTCATGGTACACGACTGTAGCCACATAATTTTTCTTCTTCTTCTTTTTTCTTTATTTATTATTATTTTTTTTTAATATTATAGGTAATAGTAGCCATGTAATCAAATCATATTATAAATTAATACCTTGAATAATTTCTCCATATATAAAATAGGCATGAAAGTATCCCAAACATGTAGTAAAACATAAAAGCATCCAAGTGCTTGTAATCACAGAACATTAGGAACATGATAGTGCAAGACTAGTAAAACCTCACAACATAAATGCAAATCACCTTATTATCTATGCCACGAAACGAAGTGGTATAAGGATTGGCATCGTCGGCCTCATTAGTATGATTAAAAACAACATCCAAAATGACCTGTAGAAAGGAAAAACCTCAATGCAGTCTTCTGTCATAACAAGTATTTGAGACTTCTAAACAGGGATACAACAAAAAAGAAAATTACCATCAACTAACAATATTACATATTTTACTTTTTGGAGAATGAAAGACACAATATACCTCTATCCCAGCTCCATGCAAAGCTTTGACCATTTCTTTCAACTCACGGGAAGCATTAAGGGGTCCTCCACCATCACTAGCATAGCGACTCATAGGAGCAAAGAAATTTATTGTCGAATAGCCCCAGGTATTGATCTTCAAAAACAAGAGTCCCCAACATATACTGTCATGAGAAAATGATATGGACATATAATCCGCCTCCCTCCCCACCCAAAAAAAAGGACTAAGATTAAGATTCATGTTCAATTTGCTTCCACAAATCAAGTAAAATATAGAAGGGGGAAAAACTCAACTTAGAAAACTACACTACAGCTTTGCTACCAGCTTTTATTGTCTTAATGTACCCTGTAGTGCATCCCACTTGTTACCCTCCTATATGTCTCCACGGGGCATTGACTTAAATTTAGTGGTTACACAGAACCAGCTCTTAGAATTAATTTCTAAATTAAATATGCTTAGCGGTTCTTTGTTAGTTGATTATTATTCTCTTCTTTGTTAATAGAATTATTAGAATACCTTTTGAATTGGTTTATCATTCAAAAAAAATTATTAGAATACCCAAACAAAAGAAGCACAAATAAAGATTATTCAGGTCTTTACCTTCTTTTTCTTTCATTTTAACAGGATTGTCCCAGTATTAACTAAAGATTATTGTTTTGACTCTCAAGTTGATGTTATCTCCTAATTATAATGATGAGGATTCCATATAAGTTTAGTAACTAAAATAATTCAAAGAAACTTGTTGCATTTAGAGATGAATAGAACCTCCAAAGAGAACTAAGTAATTGATGGTAATGTTTTCTACACCATTTGAGTCAGTGTTTCCAGTTATATCATCTCTATGATTTAAAAAATTGCAGATATATGTTATTCCAAAGTCAACTCATTCAAACACCAAATCATAATCTCAAGGACTTGGCATTCCTGTCATGTATAATACCGAATGATAAGATAATGTATTTCCTACAAATTAATATGAAGTTCATACAAATTACGATAGTGCTCAGTGATTTAAACATGCATACGCCAAAATATACTTTCCAGCATTAAAAAAAAAATGTATATATATTCTCAGCAGTAGTGTGTTATTCCAAATGGAAAAATTTGTACATGATGCTACCATGGCATTGCAATCATTCAGAAATAAGTACGTAAAAAAATAAATTAATTAACAAAAAATTTTCACTCCAGTGTTCCACAACCTCATTGATCCAAATGTAGTGGAACTACAGACCAAAATCAAAATATACCAAAATCTTTGCATGAATAAATTAAGTTTTGAATTTTTGAATGCTTAAGCAATAAAATGAACTTAGTAACATTGTTATAAATTATAGTTTCTTTCAAATGCATTAACATCAATAAAATGAGATCTGTATCTGTCTATCTACTTACAGAATAAGAGGTGAGAGGTTTTAAATTACCAGGTGATCTCTAGGATTTGGCCGCCTTTGAAACTCGAACTCATCAAATTCAAAGACAGGCAGCAACTCCACTGCATTGATACCAAGTTCTAGAAGATGCGGTATCTTCAAATTAAAACGAGAAAGGAAAATGTCATAAAATATTATTTATCAAATGGTCAAACAAGAACTAATATTTACGTACCAAACTTCAAAAAAAGATTATTTAGCTCCAGTCACTTATATTGCGATTCCTTCCGTTCAATCCAGTGCACCCCCAATACCATCTAAGCTAGCTAAATACATGTCACTAGTTTCCAGTCTCATCAGGATTTTGTGACAAGCCATTTAGGTACTCACTCGTCTCAAAAGGTCTTTAACTATCTACTTTAGTATTTTGGGAATATCTGAAGTTTTGGTTCTATATATATATATATATATATTTTAAACGCAGAGGTCGATAAATAATTAATATCCACAGTTCCACAGAAAGTGACTACTTGTAAATTAAAGGGTTAAATGCAGATAACCACCCTAAACTATGGGAAACTTGCAACGTACAACACAAACTTTAAAAAGCCGCAATAAACACCCTAATTAAACCAAATCAATATTAAAGTTAACGGTGACATGATTTGTACTTGACCTGAGTAGTAGGTAGGAAAATAAAGGCATTATATGCAAAAACACTAGTCAATGATACAAAAACCCAAAAATACACAGACACTCACACTGGCAGCCACCCCACCTCCACCTCTAAAAACCACCCTTACCCTAGAGCAAAAACCATCAAGCTAACCAAACTTTGGCAAGCTGTCACAAAGAAACCAAGCTGTTGTGAGTCCATCACCCAAAACTACTTTACACCATCAAATTGCTGGCAGAAACCACTGAAACTTCAAATCAACCTAAACCCAATCAAAACTAGAGAAATGAGAGAGTGAAAGAGAAAAAAACACTACAGGATCTTAGCAGTGCCTATGCATGACGTTTAGGAGGGTGTTGTCATTTGCTATCACTGATCATGAGCAAATCATGCAACTGTTAACTTAATACTAATTTAGGTGGCAGCGTCCTCATTGTCTCATTGATCTAATTAAGGTGTTGACTGTGACTTTTAAAGTTTGAAGCACACATTGCCAGAACTCCAATAGTTTAGGATAGCTATCTACATTTAACCCCAAATTTAAAGATTGCTCAGGGAGAGAAGGCTCCTGGTCAACTAATCTTTAAGAAAACAAAAGCCCCACACCTAAACTTGATATCAAAAGATATGCTTGGTCAATGTTTTGAACATTATACCATGATTCCAATTCAACCTATATTCATAATATATGCTCGGTCATTGCTTTGAACATCTCAAGTCCATGATGGACACCCATACTCATGCCTGTGTCAAAGATTGTTTCTTGCAGAATGACATCTTTCAAAAGAAAAAAATTTAATAGAACTGTTAAAATTCTCTCATTTATGACATCTATGGTTGCTAGAAGTTCAAATTAAAGACATCATTGAATCTATTCAAATACTATCTATTAAAATGCTATTCAGTTCAAATGATATACCATTACCTTCTCAATCACACCAAGGTAGCTCCCTCGTATCTTTGGATCCAACTCACTAGATTCATCAAATGTAAATGCACGAACATTCATTTCATATATAACAAGATCTTTCTGCAAAAGCAGCAGCAAATATAATAAAGGTTGAGATTTTAAAGAACATACTATCTAAGTTGGACACAAAAGAAAGGAGGGTGTCTAATTATCAACTTAAAGCAAGTGAAAAAAATAATGATTTCAGCTACAAGCACAAAAAAAGCTTCAAAAGGTGAAAACAAAAATACAAATTTAGTTATCAAGTTACTGCTTATCAAACCATAATTTGGAACAGGAGAGTGAGTGAGTGAGAGATTGTCATCTAATAGGACAATTTATCACCTCGGGTATATTTGGAAGCTTGTAGGTCTCTCCCCAGTCAAAGGGCAAGCTCTCAAAATCATAAGTTCCAAGAAAATTAGAAAACTTTTTGCTCGCATCTCCAAAATATCGGCGACCCTCAACTAGCTTTGCATAAGGATCTAAAAGCACAATGCTGCTGTCAAATCGATGACCTCGATGCCAATCACGAGGACCATCAATGCGATAACCATAGAGAACATTACTCCGAGGCAAATCCTGAAGAGAAAAAACCATCTTAACATATCTTTTACATGAGTTAAAATTTCATTATATTACCATCTCATGGGACCAGATAAAAGCAGTCTTGGCAGTCAGTAAACCCAAAATTCATAACTTAAACAACAAAAACCCATTTCACAATAACCCATTCAGGTTTGTTCACTCCAAGGCATGCTAAACCACTGAAATCAAACCTTCAGCACCAGAAAAATATTTTGCACAGATTAGGCATCTTAAATTTCTTATTATTTTTTAAATGAAATTCTCATATACATAATTTATACACTGATAACTCAAGCAGCAACTTTTTCCAGCAGATTTTGGCAAAGGAATATAGAGTAATCAATATATATATACATATATATAAAACCAAAGCTTCTAAAACTTCCACAATTTTCCACATTAGCACAATATTAAAAAAAAAAAAAACTTTTCAAACTTTTCTAAAACCAAAAATAAAAACATAAACACAAAATACTTTTCTAAAAACCGATAAACTACTCTGCCGTTCCCCCCACACACAACCTTCTCCTTCCTCTACCTTCTCCTTCCTCCAAAACGCCCATGCTCTGCCGTTCCCCCACATGCAAAACGCAGCTCAACGGCTCCACCTTCAGTCCAAAATGCAAGCCACCACCAGCCCTTCTCTCCAACAACTCAATGGCTCCACCTTCTCCGGCACCACACTCCTCCAACTCTACATTTGTCGGCCCTACCCATCTCTCACTCAACAGTTTCTCCCCCTCTCTCACCCTCAGTTCTTCTCTCCCACAACGCTGTTGACACCTAGGTTTCTACCACCGGGTTTGTTGTTGGGTTCTACCCCTATCTAATTTTTATTTTTATTTTTGGTAGCTAATTTAAGTTTGGGGTGAGTTTGTAGAGAAATTCGAGTTTGGTTTTGAGAATATCTGCTTATACATGGTTGTATTTTGATTGAAATCAGAGAAGCCCCAACACCCCGAGGCAGAACAACCCCACTTGAGGGTGTGGCTGAAGAGAACAGAATCCCAACCCTTCACCCTCAAAGTGTTTGACAAAATTCCTGAGCCAAACTGAAAAATTTGGCTTGGAGGCATGATGCTTCCTTTCCTCTTTCTCTTTTGTCTTAATTTAAGTTTTTTTGTTTTTGTTTTTGTAGAGTTTCCACGTCGTCTTCTTCTTCCTTTGGATTGGATTTCTAGTATTGGTCTTCACTACTCATTTGATTTGTTGAGTTGATTTTGCTTTTGAGTCTGTTTGAACTGTATGTATATTTGTGTTCTATTTGTGTGTATATGTGTACATAATATGTATGTATTTAAGCTTCGCTGAAATTAATGCCATGTGTTTCATATTGTTCTGTCGGTTTTGTATTCTGTGACTAGGTTTCCATGTTTGTATGGTTGGCTTCAATGTTTTGCTTAATGAAATGATTTGGGACATGAAATTTTCTAAACTCTATTTTTAGTTTTTAACTGCCTTGATTTAAACCTTTGAGAACTTCTGATTTGTTCACTTGTGGTTTACTTTTATGCCAAAATGAGTTGTGCTTAGAAAAGATGTATTTTCTTTTGGGGAAAACAAAGATTCTAATGTAAAGTTCACATCGTTTGTAAATCTCTGTAAGCTGAAATTTATTTTAGTCTACCACCAAAAGTATTTAAGTTTTTTTTTTTATTTTGGGTTGATTGTCTTTGATTTAGATATTTGGGTTATTGGTTTTGATTAAGGTTGAATGATGAAGATGGAACTGTAGTAGGATGATCAATTTGAAGAGCTATGTTATTCAAAATCCAATTTTGTTCAACAAATTCACTAGATTTCCTGCTTTGTCTTTTTGTAATAGTCTCTCTCTCTCTCTCTCTCTCTCTCTCTCTCTCTCTCTCTCTCTCATGTTTTTATTGGTATAATGGTTGAAAGAATGATATAAGAATTGGTATCCTTTGTGAAAATAGCCCAACCCTAATTGTTTGACAAAATGTCTCAATGAAATTAGAATTAATGTAGATTAAAGGCTTGGTAAAAAATTTACATCTGTTTTGTGAAAGTCCCCTATTTTGGATTGGTAAAAATTAGATGTGAAGAATAAAGGGGTTTTTGCTGAATTCGTTTATTTTTGTTTGTGTTGTTAGGAAGTGGAAGGATATTGTGGATGAATGGGTTGAGTTGAATCAACCTGGGGAACACACATCCTCTACTTTAATGGGTAACACTGTTTGTACTATTTGGAATGAATTTAATTTCAGTTTCTCTTTTGAGTAAGTTAATTGAGTGCAGATTGCATTATAGAAAGTAAGTTAAAATTGATAATTGTTGTTGGCAACTGATGGAGACTCACCTCAGCAAAAAGTTACTCAAAATGGTTATTAGTTGCTATAAGTTGATTTTTTTGGGTTATCTCAGGTACTGTTAGTGAGAATTTGTATTGCAACTCCTAGCTAGAACTGTGAGTTATAATTTTGTAAATAGAGAACTGTAAGCGTTTAGAATTTTGGTTAAGAGTAATGATTTTTACTGATAAGTTCTTTGGAATTTTGGTTTTCTTTTTAAATGTTGAGCTTTTATTTAAGCAATCATTTTGACTTCACTACATAAAATTATTTTAATTTGAATATATGTAGCATGAAGGGCAAAGCTATGTAATAGCACTCTAATGCTATGCTTTGGATATCACCTTATAATGCTAGGTTCTATCTAAAATTTTCTTATGGAATAGATGTATTGAACACATCTTTTATATGTATGTGGGATTGACCTATGTAAGCTATGTTTGGTGTTACTATCAGTTACATATGGCTTGTTCTTAATGAAAGATTATTTCAAGGCAAAGTAAGTGGGGTTTCTATATTGCTATTTATCTCTAAGTTGAGGACTTCTTTCATTGTAATTTTGGATGGTCCTTGCTTCATGTTGAACGAAATTTCTTGAATTTGCTGCAAACCTTGATGGGTATTGCTTAATGAAAAGTTATTTGTCTCATATATGTGGTCAACTGCAACTATCACGGCCATTGCTCTTGCACATGGAGGGGTAAGTCCATATGAGTTCAATTTTATTTATTTTTCATCTATCTTTTATAGCAAGGTTAGCAATCTGACACTGACCCAAAAAAAAATTGAAATAAATATGACTCTAGGCTTACTTTGTTTTGAATATTTTTAGTTTTTTTTTTTAAAAATGTATATGATATATGCTCACATTAATGATTTTTTTATATAGCGGATAATCTGTTTGTGTCTTTTTAAGAAATTTCAATGAGTAATATAATATTTTTTTATAAATCCATTCCTATTCAAGAATTATAGGAGCATAAGTATAGTGATGATCTTATTTTTGTTTCAAATGGTAATTCATTTAAGCTTGAACATTTTTTTATAGGGACTAAGGCTTCACAATATTGAAATTGTCAATTTGAAAGAAGCATACAAGAAGAATTTATTAATTCATAAGAAGCTATATTTGGTTTTTGATTTAGATCATACGTTGCTAAATTTTATTGAGCTTACAGATATGACATCAGAATAAGATATTTAAAGAAAAAAATAGATTATTTGCAAGGTATTACTGTTACCTTTTATGTTTTATTACTTTGGTAGTGTGCTTAGCATTTTGTATATCATTTTTTTCAAGTATCATGGTGACATTGCTTCTTTTTTTGCTATTGTAACATTGTCATTTTGTAGAACTTCTTTTAGAAGTCAACATAAATGATTATCGTTAGGTTCTAAATCAATAGTTCTGAATCTGTTGATGAAAGTTTTATTTGAGTGTTTTCAGTTTGTCAATGGAATGTTTTTTAAGGGGAAAAAAATTAATGTATGATAGTCTATCATCCTAATATGATGCCACTCAATTTATTTGGTAGTTTAGACTTTAGAGCTCATTCATGATAAAAGTCTTTCTAATTATAACTGAGATTATGCTTCGACAAGTTTCCAATTATTTGAAGTATGTATAGTTTCATTCTCAAAGGTTCTTGCTTCATCATATTGAACTCGACCTGTTTGTGTTTTGAAATTTACTTGAATTCTTATTAAAAGCTTGGTTTTGTATCTACTCTATGTGAAACACCGTAAAGAAGTAAACTTTGACTTTTTAGTTTTAAATTATAATTTTTAACTTTTGTAGTCAAACTAAGAAGGGTGAAGGAAAATTTTTCTAAAAAAAAAGGAAAAAGGCTTATGGATTTTATGAGATGTATATGCGTTGACTGTAATTTTTATGTTGTAGAATGATGAAAATAACTAAGGAAAAAAGGACTTTGTTTAAGATCCACTTGAAATAGGGCAGAAGCCTAAAGGTTGCTTCTAATGTTGCTGCACTTGGATGATTCAAAAGCTATGTAGACATGTGCTTATGCATTATATGTGATGTTTTGTTTGGCAAAATTTACATCTTTGAGGTTCTTCAATAAATGATTATTATTTTCTTTTGGAGTAATGTGGATGTGTAATTGTTATTTATCTTAATTTCTACCTATAAAAAACATATCATATGAAGGATTTGCACTTGATCCATTAAGACCAAATTCGAACATGCAAGTGATTTTGCTGCCAATAAAAAGCTGGACAGTTTGTAACATGCAATTGATTCTTTTACCCAATTTTGTAGTCCAATTTGCAAATGATTCTAATTGTAAAGCTTGACAATTTGTAACTTGCTTTGGATCCAATATATATATATATATATATTTTTTTTTTTGAGTTGATCTCATTTTTAGCAGCTTTCCCGTGCATTGCATGGGTTAGCAACTAGTTTACTTGAAGACAATGGAATATACAAGACCTCCTTTGGAACCACCGTCATGTCCACAGGTGAGCTAGTTATAGGAGCAGACTGGCACTCTCCCCTCTCTAATCTAAACAAACCAAAGATAAAAGAGAACACACACATGGATGTACACCACAGCTGGTGTAAGAATTCAAAAATGAGACCATAAATGCATTAACCTGCAGTAGAACATTTATCGTAATTGACTTATACACTCATATAAATAACAAGCAATACTATAGGTAGCCACATAATGCAATTTTGAGACATCAAAACAACATTTCGTAGGCATGAGATCCAGTATAAACACTAATGGGAATGTGCGCATGGACATGTAAAGACTATAGGCAGGCACAGACACTGCCACTAATAGGCAGACAAACTTAAATTTCCATTGCCATGAAGAAAACCATTAAGATACCCCTAGTAAAGCAAGTTGATATAGAACAGTTAAGGAAAGCTATCAATGTCGACCAAAGACAATCAAAGAAGTGTAAAGCAAGACTACCTCAATACATATGTGCCAAATGTCTCCTGTTTTGTTCACGTGAGGATCCAAAGTGAGTTCCATCATTTTACCATCCCACCTGCCAAACTTTCCAATCAATCAAGAGAATTTCTATTATAATCAGGGATCCTACACTAAGTGTATAAAGAATTCACAAGATGACAATTACAAATAATTCTGATACATAGGCCCCTACCCTCACAAAGAAAACACACATAGTTGCACACACAAAGGAAACTTCAATTGCATCTTGAAAAAAACTTATCTCATGCACACAAAAGATAAGAATCAATTGCATCTCAACAAGTACCATTACGGTAGAAGCAGTATATAGGAATTAGGAAATATAAAAAAGGTAGAGCAAACGTGACTAAATGACATCAACTTCAGAGAATCTGTAAGGAACTCTTGAATAAACCAAAATCTTTTACACAATAAAACTGACAAGTTGAGATATGTCCAAGTCTCTCCCACATCAATCATCTTCCCAAAACCACTCTTACTTCATTTTAACCTACAACAAGATTCTTCAGCTTTCAATCCCTTCAAATCTGCAGAGTATTTGGCTAACCACATTTAAAGTAGTTATGAAGCTCTTGTTCACCAATTATAGGTTCATAGACTTGCTTTCACCTTCCATGCAAAAATCCCCATGTCACTTCCATGGTAAACACATACCAATCTCAAAGGTATGAAGCCTGGATCACCAACCCTCATAATATACACAAGATATCACCAACCAGACAAATATGTTTGTATGTATATATGTAACCAAATTATATAGTAGTTACAAAGCTCATGTTCATTAACCATAAAACCATAAGTTCATAGACATGCTTTCATATTCCATTCAATAATCTCCATGTCACTTCCTTTAGTAAAGCCATGCTTCTTCATTTTTTCATAAGTAATAATTAAACTTTAATGGAGCCATACCAAAGTCTACAAGTTTTTAAGCCCAGATCACCAACTCTCATAATACAAACAAGCTATCACCAACCCAACAAGTATGATATATATATATATGTATTTATGCATGTATGTATGGATATTTTTATCACCAATACATATATGACCTTATCCATACCTTATATATAAGAAATCCGTACTTTCTTTTTATTCAAATGCTCTTTCTTTCATTAGTTTAAAGAATTAATACCCAAAAGGAAAGAGAAATTGTCAGCAGAATATCAATGCATAAAATTTAAGGTCTCAAATCTCAATCACAAAGTATGCTTACTACAAGTTTAGAATGCATTAAAATTAAGTAATTTAAAATGGTTAAACCTGAAGCGAATTTGACCCTTTTTAACACTGAGATGCACATCCCAAACTGAATTTTAACCTATTAATTGAAAAAGAAATTTCTTTTCACCTCTCAGGAAATGATAAGCAAAGGGTGACAGCAGAAGCATGCTGTGAAAAAATAGCAAAGTTGATCCCACTCTCAACTTCTGATACACCCAGTGGAAATGCTTGACCTGGGAAAATTTTAATTGATGGTGTGGTCTCAGACACTTGAGGGGCTTCTTCCTACAACCAAAAAAGGTGAATACATGACACTATGAATTATTCCCATTTCAGTGTAAAACAAAATTCTGATACACCCAAAAACTGCATGTACCGAATCTCAATTGAAAATTAGCAGCACAGAATCAAAAGATGTAAGCACATGAGAAGACATTGACAATTATTTTATTTTAGAGAGGCAGGAAAAAAGACATACTTTGACTACAATATTCCCAGCTAAAAGACTTACAGCAGTAAGTCTACCACAACAAGAGGTTTTAAACCTTACAGAATCCATTAAGAAAATCACATATAATCATAACTAAAATATAATGCATTCTCTTTGTCATTCTCATAAAAACCCAGTGAAAGTCACTGTGATGATTGACAAGACCTCTAACACTTATTAGAAGACACCTTTGCAAAAGGATTTTTGTATAGTATCACCGTACTTCTCCACCTATCACTTTTTCAGTCATAGTCATACCTTTCTCGCTTTGTAAGACCCATTGTTCATTCTCAATGCTTTACATATTCAAAAAGTGCAAGCTGATAGAAAACAAAGGTCAACACATACATATGCAAATAAAAAGTACCTCAAGTACACGTTCTTGGGCACGCTGGCCATAAACATTTGTCGTCCAATGCTTTACATGGCCCCCTGTCTAACTGATGCCAAAAGTCCAGTCAAATCTTGAATTAGCACACAAAGTTTGGAATAACAATAATAACTGATATTCATAAAAGAAATGACTACCACACATCACGTTAAAACACATAAACACACGCGCGCGCACACTTTTTTGCACTGAAACCGTGACTTCACTTGAAGTCACAATTTCAGTGCAAAAGTGATGTGTGCGTACGTTTATGAGCTAAGAGGTGTGTAAAAAACACCACTCTATTCATAACCATAGAAAAATAAACTTGCCTTACTGGAAAGTCCCGGTGCATTGCCACCTGATGCTCGCTTACTTAATTTCAATCTGATGGAGATATAACCACAAGTCAAGCAAGTTACCTAGTTTTTTTTTTTTTTTTTTTTTTTTTTGGGATATGTAATAAGGTAAATACTCACAATCCTGAGGGGATTTCCTAGTTAATTACCTGCTTAAATCTTCAAGCCAACACATAATAACAAAAAAACAGATTCCTAGGCCAATGAACACTGTCATATTCTAACTTAACTGGCTGCCGATGACGTGAATAGGATCCTATCCATTCCAAATGAAATTGAGAAAGTACAGTTCATGGTGCCGTGTCATTTGAAATTATTAGATTACAATATCCTTAGGCCCAAGCCTAGTTGGTCTGTTGTACTTATTGTACCTTATGATTATATTATGTACTACTGATTCTAGACTCTGCCTATATATTGGCCTATTCTGTACATTGTATTTGACCTTTTGATTTGTAATATCTAATCCAAACCATGAAATGAATCCATTTCAAATAGATCTCAGGATCGATCATTAGGTCTTATTATTAATTCTCAAAAGAATTCAAAAACTGCTCACATTTAAAGCAAGAATCCCTAAGAATTTAGACTCTAATCTTATACTTCAATTCTCTAAAACCGTATGCACTGTTTAAAAATAACAGAAAATAACGAATCAAACTGTATCAAATTTTCTAACCAATATATTACTCCTCAGTCCTCACGAACTTAGAATCCACTCTCAGAAACGTAAACACGGCCAACGTATTTAGAAGAAAAATAGAAAAGAATGAAGCAAAGTCGAAGCTGTAATGAATTTTGTAACATCGATTTTACACGCACAAGAAGTCAAGAACTACTCGTATATAATATATAGTCAAAACTCCTTACGAACTTAGAATTCACTCTCATAATTCTCAACCAAAAAAAAAAAAACGTAAACACAATCAACGTGTTTAGAATAATAGAAAAAAGAATGAATCAAAGAGCGCACACACTGAAATTGAATCAAATGTTAAAAAAAATAATAATAATAAATCAGAAGCATAAACACTATAATTGACCTCATTTCGGAGACATGAGAAGGTCCAATGCAAGAACGAGAAGTGTTGTTGGACATAACTGAAGCGATCAGAGAAGCTTTGGTGGGATTGGAATCGTAGAGAAGTGGATGATGATGATGAAGGAGCATAGTTGAGCTTTGGAAGCGCTCAAGGTTGAGTTGAGGCAAAAGGAAAAGGAATTCGAATCTGAAATTGTGAGAGAGAGAAAGGGAGTTTTTGGGTGTGAATTTGAGTTTGAGTTTGAGCGAGTGAGAGTGAGTGAGTGAGACATTTTTGTTTGTTGATCTTTTGGAGTCATTTTTTGGTTTCGAGAGCGGCATGGAAGCGGGATATCCAGCATTTTCATGTCTGCCACGTGAACGGTTACGAAATAGTTGGCTCACGTGCATAGACACGTGTCTTTGTCCTTTTCCTCTTCAAATCATAAATATCCCACACCACTCACAAGATCAATATTTTATTTTATTTTTCGAAAAAAATAGATTTTTTCTTTTTGGATAAAACAATAATAAACTTTATTTATTCAAAATCATGCTACTATAGTTAATAGTTAAATATTTTATGGAAACTTAATACCGAGTAGAGTGTAGATCGAAGTGAAATGGAACGTGTCTTTGTCCTTTTCCTCTTCAAATCATAAATATCCCACACCACGCACAAGATCAATATTTTATTATTGGACAATGTATGAAAACCCAATTAAGGTGGGTGGAGGTGGGGTGTTGAGAAGTTGCAGTGGTGACTAATAAGGCGAGTTTGTGAGGAAGCTAGGCAGCACTTTGAGCATGGTGGCTGAACTTTGGGCCTTGAAAGATGGGCTCACCATGGCTAAGCAAATAGGGATTGGAAACATATGTATTGTAATGGATATTGAGTTTATTGTTTAGCTTGTTTCAAGGCTTTCAATGGTCAATCTAATGCTTGAACCCCTTTTATCTGAATGTAGGAACTTGATTCAGACGTTCCCTAACTCTTCAGTGGTGCATGTGTTTAGGGAAGCGAATGGCTGTGCAAATCGGCTTGCAAGGGTGGGGGTTGAACTTGATGTAACTGATTTTCTTTTTTTGTTTAACCCACCAGATGTGGTGGTTGAGATGTTGGCTAGTAATAAAACTGGCACTATCTATTGTAATAGACTTGTTGTTCGTTAGTTAATTCTAAGCGTCGTTTACCAAAAAAAAAAATTATGGGGCCCAAAAAAAGATTTAATATTTAAGTGATGCACATGAATACGAATTATAATTTTTGGTAAATTACTGGTCTATTTGGGATCCACTTATTTTGTTAAAACTAAAACTTTTTTACTGGAAGTATTTTAAATAAAAGTAAATGTTAGTTGAAATAGTACAATGGGACCTATGAATAATATCAAAAAGTACAGTGAGACTTATAAATAGTAACAAAAATAAGTTGAATAATAAAATAAGTTGGCAAAAAATAAACTAGCAAAATAGACACTATATACCATTTTTAATTTGGATCATAATCTTTAATTTAGTGTCAATTTAACCTCTACTATTATACTTTAGATGGAAATTTCTTTTTTTTTTTTTAAAGAATTGAATAGAAAAAGTTGACGTGTCAATCAAAACAATAATTTTTTTTTTAATCCAAATTAAAACTCATGAGATTTTACCAACTAAACTCATCTCCATTTCCTCTCCCTCGTCCTTAAAATCCGGCATCCGAAGTTGCAGACAGCAGCAAGGGCAACGACGTGTTCTGTGATCTCTTCTGGCATAACCAAGTCTCTCTCTATCTCACAATTTCTCTCCCTCTCCCTCTCTCATCCTTACTTCATGTTTGGCTCCTAAAAATTCAATGAAATTATTACAATTTATTTTTGTTTTTCTTGAGGAATGATTTAGTTAGTCTTTTGCTGCTTTTAATTTCGTATTTTCATCATTTAATTAGTTCAAAAGAATGTACTGTCTGGTCTGGAAAGGTCTTCTTCTTCTTGATGTATTTTTGCAGTAATTAATCAGAAACTCAGCTCTTTACCGATCTTGTCAACTCTTTCTCATACAGTAAGTGTATCTTCTTCTACATTTATTTTTCTTTTTGGGTACTCTCTCTGAATTGTAATGGTTTGTATGTTGTACATGCTGAAAAATAGTCACTTGAGTACCCTAAAAGATTCCTTCACTTTGCTTATGAATGAAGGTATGAACTGGAAGAGGTTGCTTGGCCAGGTATATATATATCCTACTAGGTTATGTCCTGAATACATTTTTTTCTTTCGATTATTAATGCAGGATTTGGATACAGAAATAGTTGTAGCAACAGCCAGGGGACAACTTCAGATCAGATGCAATCGCTATCTCTACTAATCTAGTTGTTGATGAGAAGCAAATGAATGCACTCTTTTAAATATAGCATTCTGCCTGACCATTTTAATTAAGTGGTGGCAGCATACGTATTATGTACAATTTATTGTTCTCATAGATCACCTTTGAAGTTGATGAATAGGTAAGAGCAGTAAATAACCAAATATTTTTTTGAGAAGAAAGATATCTTGATCATTTTAGTAAGCTGTACTTTGAAACTAAATTGTTATGGCAGTTATTGTGGATTTTTTATGGCTGTTCATTTGAAACAAGATTGTTATCTATATGTGCTAGGTTAAAAATGACGTCAAGTAGCTCATACAGAAGCTTGCAGAACAATGATGCTCGGTGTTTTTTGTGGAGAGTGAGCCTAAAAGAGATGAAATTGTGAATGTTGGCAGACTTGAATGACTTACACCCAAAAAAACAGAGAAGACTAATGTACATAGTTTAGATGTAGGTGATAATGGAGTCAAACTAATGAGACTACCATAGTTTATAAGGTAGTGTGTTGGATAGATTATAGACCAACTAATGTACTATTTTCAAACGATGTCATTTTGAGTTTGCACCATCAACTATGGCAATCAATTACATGACTTGATTATTCGTGCTTGTTCTTTTCAACTTTATTCATACTCATTTTTTGGCATTAAGAAGTACCAAATTGCAACGACAATAAGGAAAATATACAGGATACGTAAAAACCTGGGTATCATAAAATGACACTGAACAAAAACATCCATTCAAACCTGTTGGCAATCATCCATATTTAATGGCATTAAGAAGTACCAAATTGCAAAGACAGTAAGGAAAATATACAGGATACCTAATGACACTAAACCAAAACATCTATTCAAACCTGTTGGCAATATACATAAGGAAATATACATGATACATAAAAACCTGGATATCATAAAATGACACTAAACAAAAACATTTATTTAAACCTGTTGGCAATCAGCTAGAGTACTCAAAAGTCAAATTACATGACACATCAAACTTGTCAATACACAACATAACTTAAAACAAACATCCAAAGTGCATAAAACAAACCAGTAGTTGACTGAAAACATAAATCCATAATAGCACATAACTCAAAATAAATAAAAATTCCAACATGTCTACAAAATGAACATATTCCATGCTTAGCCACGACACCTTTTTCATACTGTGCTTAAAGATGACAACCATATAACCATGGTAAAACAACCTATAATTATAACCAATATAATCAAAATATTGACTAAGGAAAAAGAAAAGCAATGTAAAGAACAATTAACCGAGTGATAATTTAAAACACATTGCCTTGCAATGAATGGGAAGAAAGGCTAACTTGAATGACAGATACAATGTCATTCAACAATATCAATGATGATTAGAAAGCAATGATATTAACAGATTCAAGATATAAAGGAAGGGTTCCGCAATTAATTATTAGCAAGAACTACCTATCAAAAAAAATATATTAGCAAGAACCACTTAAGAGTCACAATTAATTTTACAAGTCATGAAAAACTGGAATAACATCATAGTAATTGAAAGAAAAAGTGATTTCAAAGTGAGGGAAAAGCAAGAAAAATTGAAAGAAAAAAGATGTGATATGAAAAGGTTCAGATATTAGAAGACAGCAATCCTAACAAAGGCATATAACATAGCTCAATCATCCATGGGATGCTCGTCTTCTACTCCACTAGCATCAGTCATTTGGTCATCCTTGAGTTTGCCACATACATTACATTCCATAATGTTAGAGGCAGTACCATCATCCTTGGGGGGCAAAGGAGCTAGTGTGCCCCAGCAATTCTCTCTATCACACATATATCTAAGAAAGAAATAGGCATGAGGGAAATCGGTATCCCCTTGTCCTTTAGAGGATTCCATTTGGTCATGGTCGTCCTCATCCATCATTTCCTCCTCCTCCTCCTCTTCCTGGACAAGATCCTCATCATCATCATTGTCGTCATCATTTTCATGATCAGACCAATTGGCTTCAACATTGCAGCGGTCACAATGACAAGCGAAGCCATAGTCCTCCATCAACCTTCTCTGCCTGCTGGCATAATTCTCGTTCACAGGGAAATAGCTTAAGCAGATCTCCCTGCCTTGCGGAACATCATGTATCATACGAACAACAATGTCAGTGTTGCGGTCAGGAGCAGTGTCAACGTAATCAAAACGGCAAGCATTAGGAAGGCAGTCATGGTTGAAGAAAGAGGCATTCGGGTAGATACCATAAGCTCGGACAGAACGTTGGCCAGAATTACGCGAGGAACAAGGCTCCATAAGGCCAAAGGCATTGAGCTTGTCCTTGGCAAGCAAAGCAGCAGCGAGTTCTAACGAGAACGGAACTGGAAGAGTAGAAGGAGGGGGGCAGAGGGAGGAGATGAGGGAGTGCAAGAAATGGGCAGCGGTAGTATCGGCGGCGTCAGGGGCGCCTTCGAGAGAGAGCAGAATCTGAAATTGGGAAGGGGAGTAAAGGGCAAGATGGTACGCCGCCACGAGGAAACGAGCCTGGACTTGTTGTTCCACTGGTTGTTCAAGTAAAAGAGGGGCGCAATCTCGGAGGCGAGAAAGGGCTTGGCATAGCCAAGGAGAGTGGGATGATGCAAGCGCAGCTGAGAGACAGTTTTGGCTGCAGAATACATGGTGATGGGAACAAGAAGAAGAACAAGAAGAAGAAGAGGATAAGGTTCTAAAACAGTTGGAACAATAGACGGAGGATGGATTGATCAAAGGAAGAGCAGAGTAGAGGAGGATGGGAGAGTCCCTGAGAACAATTTCGCCAGCCTTCAGTGGCTGAGACGCCACCAGACCTCTCCCTCTCCCCTCTATCTCCGTCCTCTTCAGAAACCCACTCGACATCTCTCTCTCTCTCAAGCCTGCCTCATTCTTGGTCTTGTGATCATCTGCTATTGTAAGAATGATGTTATAGGAGATGCAGAAAAAAAATAGTTGATTACCTGCAAAAAAAGCAGAAGGGCACAAAATCAATTTAAAACACTCCGGAAACAATGTTGCGAGAAGAAAAAGAAACGCTTGCTCTTTAAACTCAGGCAATGAACAAGAAAACTAAAACCCAAAAATTTTACAGATAAATATCCATTACAAATTCAGAACAATTATACCAATAGCAGAAAACTCTTCTTTTTTTCTCACACAGAAAAACTATACTAGGATCAAACGCGTTTCAACTAAGAGAGAGATATTATACCAAAATCGGCATCACCGTCGGGAATCACCTCCGGGCGTCGCTGCCGTTCCTCACCGTCATTCACCAAAATCGTTCGTGCTAGAGGCTAGGGTTTTTGATACTTACCAGTTTTTTTTTTATTGGCTGACCGGCAGTACATGTGGCATAAAAATGATATTTTATTTTTGTTCGCACACACAATATTCAAATATTATGGACCAAACTTTATTTAAATTTTGTGCGTTGAAACATTAGTACTCCATTTGTCAATTAAATTTTGTACATTAAACTATTTTTCACTAAAATATTTTTACTATTCTATTTTCTTTTCTCTCTTTTTATTTTATATCATATTATTTTTGTTTGCAAACTTTACCGTAACTTTACCGGTCCTTTATCTTTTTTTTTTTGGGTAAACCAAGAGATAACATAAACTTAAGAATTTACAAGTCTATTACAGTGCAAATTAGCCTTATCAGCAGCTAATATCGCCTCCACCACAGGCGGTGGGTTACAAAAAGTAGCAAAACTATACATAGACTGTGCTCCTAATTTAGCCAATGCATCAGCGCATTGGTTTGCTTCCCGATAAGCATGGATCACTCGCTTGTTTGGGAACTCCTTCAAGAGAGTCTTGCAATCGGTTAAGAGAGGCTCCATTAAAAGATTTTCAGATTCATTGTTCATTAGAATAACAATAATCAAAGCATCCAGTTCAATTATTAGGTGCTGAATTTCCATTTCCTTGGCTAAAATCAACCCATCTCTAAGGGCCCACAGCTCAGCCAAGGCACTATTAGTGAACCCAAGCCCTCTTGCAAAACCTATCAGCCAAGACCCATTATGATCTCGAATCAACCCTCCTCCACCTGCTCTTTCCGGACACTTCATAAGTGAACCATCAGTATTTAATTTCAACCAACCCCTCGGTGGCTTCTCCCAGCCCACAGGAATAATGGATTTTAGTTGTTTGGACTTAGTATCAAGCCCAATAGAGAAGAATTCAGCACTGCCCTTTAAGCATTTCCTCCATACCTGAGCATCCACAGTTCCTGACCGAAACAGAAAGTTGTTTCTGTGAGTCCACAAAGACCACAATCCCATAGGAAATAGCACCTTCCAAGGAATACCTTTAACAGTGACGTTCATATCAACCTTACAATTGAGTTCCATCCAATCTTTGAAGGGAAGAGTGAATGAATTTCTGATGCAGTGGGGGACTTGTAGTTGCATCCAGAATTGGCATGCAACCTCGCAGCTTCTGAACAAGTGTTCTATGTTTTCGTTAGTGGATCAAGGATTAAACCTCTTGAACCCAGCACCTGAGCCGTAGGAAGGCTATCATGAATACATAGCCATAAAAGGAATTGAATCTTAGGGAGAGTTATAGCTTTCCATATCCATTTAAAAGGCAACGTATCCAGGTTCAGGGGGTTTAACCCCTTTGCAATGAGACATGCAGCTTGAATAGAGAAAGAACCATTACTGGAATAGTTCCACATGAGGCTGTCACAAGCTTGAGGAACATAAGAGAAGGGTGTGGCCTTTATGGTGTTCAGCACACTTGCTGGGAGTTCAAAGGAGATGCTTGATGGCTTCCAAACATGATTTGCATCAAAACATTGCCTGACAGACAACTCTTCTTCTCCACGAGTTAGGGGTCCTTCAATGAGCTCTCTCAATCTCCCATTAGGTAACCAGAAATCCATCCACATATTCACTGAATCACCATTTCTAACTGTCCACTTTAAGCCTTTCACATATATAGGCCCTCCTTTTTTGCAAGCTGCCCAAATCCGAGAGCAGGGCAATTTTCTTCCTTCTTCAGTAACTCTGCTGGGACAGAGGTATTTTGCTGACAGCATCCTTGCCCAAGGCTTCCCTTCTTCATTAGCAAGCCTCCAACAAAGTTTGGCTAAGAATGCTTCATTTCTGTGCTTCATTGAATGAATCCCCAAACCTCCCAAATCTTTGGGCAGCGTAACAGTACTCCACCTAACCATATGCATTCTCCTTCTTTCCTCAGTTGACCCCCAAATGAAATCCCTCATCATTTTGTCAATGGAGTCACACACTTTGGCTGGGAGGCTATGGCAATGCATGTAATACTCTGCGATTGGGGAAGCAGCAGATTTGGCTAGCATAAGTCTACCAGCTTTTGATAGCAATCTGGATTTCCACCCAGCAAGCTTACTTTGGACTTTGTCAAGAATAAAGTTGAAAGCGTTACCAACTCTTCCTTTGTGAATGATGGGAAAACCCAGATATCTACCAAGGTTATTTGTAGCAAGGATCCCCAGTCTCCTACACATAGTCCTCCTCCTCCTAGCAGTGACATTGGAAGAGAAGAAGACTTTAGACTTATCATAGTTCACCTTCTGCCCAACCAGGTTACAAAAGTTATTAAGGACTTCCATAATGGCATTGCAATTCTTGGAATTAGCTTTGGCAAAGAGCATAATGTCATCAGCAAAGAAAACATGGGAGAAGCTAGGCCCACTCCTGGAAGCTTTGACCATATCCCACTTATTTTCCTCACACATTTTGGTTATTTGAGCCCCGAGAAACTCCATGCATAAAAGAAACAAATAGGGCGAAATGGGATCTCCTTGCCTAATTCCTCTTGAGGGACAAAAGGATTGGAGTTTGCTTCCATTAAAGAGAAGAGATGTTGAGGTTGTAGACACACAGCTTAGGATCAGCTTAATGATGTTCTCAGGGAACCCAAAATGAATGAGCACCATCCTAATGAAACTCCATTCTAAGCGGTCATAGGCTTTCTCCAAGTCTATCTTCACCACCATATACCCATCTTTACCTCTCTTTTTTCCAATGGAGTAAATAAGCTCCTGAGCAATGATAACATTATCTGCTCCTCTCCTCCCTTCCAGAAAGGCAGCTTGCATAGGAGAAATGAGTCTAGGCAGTAGGGGTTTGATCCTTTGAACAAGGATTTTAGAGACAATTTTATAGACAGTGTTGCATAAGCTTATAGGCCGGAATTGGCTAACTGTCTCAGGTCCCAGTTGTTTGGGGATCAAGGCAATAAGGGTTTGATTGAGGTAATCGGGGATTTTTTGACTAGCGAAAATTTGCTTCACCTCATTCCTCATTGATTCCCCGACCACAAGCCAGAACCTTAGAAAGAAGCCAGCATGCATCCCATCACTACCCGGTGCCTTGTAAGGCTTCATGGAACTGAGAGCATCCCAAATTTCTTTGTCAGAAGGCATTATCCCCACAGAGTTGGCTTCATCAACCTCAAGCCTCATGCACCACTCTGAATCCCATCTTTGAACCAAAGGGCATGCAACTTGGTCTGTCTGGTATAACTTTACAAAGCTTCTGTTAAAAACTTCTTGAACTTGCTCTACATCATGAATCCAAACCCCTTCTTCATTCAAGATGCTGATAATTCTATTCTTACTCCTTCTGACCAAGGTAGTCAAATGGAAAAAGGAAGTGTTTCTCTCTCCAAAAATGGTCCAATTAACCCTAGATTTCATTGCCCACAAATCCTCTTCCAGCTGTAAAATCTCATTGTATCTCTAGTTAGCTGTTCTTGAAGGTCAATCAAGAAGCTATTAGGATTATTAGCCAGAGCACGCTGGGTTCCTAATAACCTTGCCATGATTTGCCTCTTCCTAACAAAGATATTGCCAAAGACTTCCTTGTTCCAAATTTGGGCTTTATTAGTGAATCTGGTGATTGCTTCAGCTAGATTAACATCCATGTCAGCCCAAGACTCCCTAACAATGACTGGAAAATCATTGTGACTCAACCACATAGGTTGGAATCTAAAGGGACGATTGGATGCATTAGTCAGATTAGGGCACAGATTAAGCAAAAGAGGGCAATGATCAGAGTTAACTCTGGCCAAATGGGTAACCTTAGCTTCTGGGAATGAGGATTTCCAGTCAGGATTAGCCCAAACTCTGTCAAGCCTACATTGGATAAGACCCCCCAATTCCCTCTTATTAGTCCAATTGAATTTTGGTCCTGAGAACCCAAAATCCATCATTTGACACACATTCATGCAATCAAGAATAGCCCTTACTCTCCTTTGACAGATAGGATTACCCCCAGCCTTTTCTTCCTCAACAATAACCTCATTAAAGTCTCCCATAAGAGCCCAAGGGAGATCATGTAAAGTGGCTATCAATTTAAGATTATCCCATAACATGCATCTCTCAGCAAACCTAGGACTAGCATAAATGGCACTAACAATCCAGCTAAGAGATTGAGATCTTACCCGGATAATGGCATGGATCTCCTGTTCAGTTGAGGCCAGCACTTCCACATGCACCAAGTCAGTCCTCCAGAGCATCCAAATGCCTCCAGCAAAACCAATAGTATCAGCTACCACTGAACCATCGAAAGGCAGGGACTCAATCATCTCCACAGCCCTAGCACCATTCATTCTGGTTTCAGTGATCACCATAAGCATTGGAGCATGCCACTCCACCAAATCCATCACTGTCTTCCTGAATTGGGGTTTCACAGCACCCCTACAATTCCAAATCAGGATATTCATCATCTTAGATGGGGTTTTTGAAGGATCAAAAAGCATTAAGGAGGAAGAATCCTCAATGTCTCTCAATTTCCATGCTCCCATCACCTCTGCCTTGCTCACCAATCTCTCCCGGAACAGAGTGATCGAGTGGTGAATTATTCCCCTCTCCTTTATTGTTGATTTGGTGAGAATGGTGCCTGAGATCATGTTCTCTGCAAGTTGGATCATCTTCACCCTGTGCAGACTCCCCATCATAGAGCATTCCACAGGCTTGGTTTGAGGAATCTTCCTCACAGAGATCACCGTTTCCAACCATTTCTTCTCTACCTCGGTTAGAGATTTTTCCGAGGGCTGCACCTTTGAACTTGTCCCTAACGAGCTTGAAGTTGTTGGTGGAGGGAAATGAACCGCTGGACTGTCCGTGACAAACCTCCACCTTTATCATTTATTATAAACTATGATATACAATGATAATGCAAAAATATCAACAAAAATAATAAATAAGTTAATTCACTTTATTTTGGTTTGTCGGTCCATTTCGGTCCAATTGGAAGGATTTTTTTTTTTTAAAAGGATTTGGAGGAGAGAGGAGAAGAGTGCTTCTACTTATAATAATAATAATAATAATAATAATAACTGTCAAATTTGTCCTTATGATTTCAATTTATATATATATATATAAAACTGTCAAATTTGTCCTAATGATTTCAATTTATATATATATATATATATTAAATAAAAAATTAATTGAAAGAGCTTTGAAATCATTAGCTTGTGTGGGTATTATCACACTCCTAGCTATATAAGTGATTGGGAAATACATAAATATTATTGGACAAACTCATAAATCTCGAATTAAAATAAAGGAAAAGTTTTGAAATTAAACAAAAAATAAAAGAAAAGACTTTGAGCACAAATGGAACATCATAAATTGTAAGTTCGATAGTAAAAACAATTATCATGAAACGAACATCATTATTTAAATTTTATGGTAATTATAAAGAAAAAGATTATACTAAATTTAGAAGTTTATATATAAAATTTTAAAGGAAAATTAGAATTATAATTGAGAAATTTATTTATTTATTATTGTGGAGCCAGAAAATCAGGCAGCCTCGGCCCACCTCAAACCAGGCCCAGAGGCCCATGCCGAGGATGCATGTGGGGTCCAAGGATAAAAGTACGGCGTCCGGCCCCCAAGGAACATATCCGAGGACGACCCCGTCCTCGGACATCTGAGACCTTGGAAGTACACGAGCACCACTCGACCAAAGAGGGATCTTCTTGAATGTCCGAGGAGGAAAGGGCAAGCGCCACGCGACGGCGACGGGAGCATGGTGAAGGAGCAAGTCTAAGACGAGCTGCCACCTCCACATTAAATGCCTTCAACTAACGTCCTGGCCGCATTAATGAGGATAGGACTCCTGAACAGTGCTGTCTTGAGTGCTGCAACCCACAGGAGGAATGAGAATGCAGCTGATGGGATAATCTCTCAAGTGGTGACTTGGCTGATCAACGAATGTAGGGTTGGGATCAGTTGAGAGAGGTGTATATAATGTAAGGAGTCTCTCTTGGAAGGGGGACGAAAAATCTGAATTAAGAAGTACTGTAGCAACTTGTATTCTCTCAATCCTTGTAATCAATCTTCAAAGAAATAAGAAGAACTCCAAGCTTTGGAAGGCAAGTCCGAGGAGCATTATTGTGCATCCTAATTTATGTTTAGGTTGATAAACCCACATGCAACCATGCATGGCAGTTGTATTCCTTACTAGGGCCTAGTTCTTGAGCTTGCTCTCTATAAATTCATTGAAGGGCAAGCTGGGCTTGGGTCCACTCTCTTAACCCGTAGAAGTGCTCAAACCCAGTCCCTACAATTATGTTATTGATATATAAGAACATCATTTATATTAATTGTTATATTAGTTTGTAAGATATTTATAATAAAATTAATGATCATTTTAACATTTTTTTTTCTACTTTATATGATAATAATTGATGTGATATTCGTATGGTGTATATAATTTAAACTCACTTGGTAAGAATTTACCATAAATGCGTGTTTTGGGTTAGTTTATTTTTAAAAAGATGGTAAATTATATTTTAAATCCTATATCTTAGTGGTGGTTTCAACTTTCAAGCCTTTATCAACGACCTTGTAAAAGAAATTTATCAGATTATCCCCTTAAGCCGAATCCACATCGCCAACACAGCTGATCTCTTTTTCATTTGTTTTTGGGCCAGAATATGACACAGCTACAGCTTTATAATGGAACAACAGTTTCTAATTTAGTTTGTAATGGCTAAAGTAGCATCACACCGCAAAGAGAGAGAGAGAGAGAGAGACAGAGAGTTGTATTCGTTAAAGTTTGATAAATAGTTGGCCCAACCAAAAAAGAAATAGATAATTGTATTCATTAAAGTTTGAAAAATAGTTCGGCCATTAAAGTTTGATAAATAGTTGGCCCAACCAAAAAAGAAAGCCACAACACTAATCACAATCAGGTATTACGCTGCCTACATCAAAATATTGATTGGTGTTTTAGTCTGATAATAAAAAACTATCATCAGAAGCGGACGCGAACTCTCTAAAAAAACAATCAGGTAAAAAAAATTACAAGCTGTTGACAATTGTTACTGTATCATGCAGATTTTCCTCACAATTGTGAATCGCCACAAAAGCATCAAATGAGAAAAATTGGAATATGACTTGAGAGGTAGAAACATTTCATCATTGAACACTGGACGACAAATGAATATGCTTCATTACACGCCTCATTTGGCAGTATTACTCTTCTCCCTCTAATTATGTGCCCACAAAGCTAAGATTTAAAAAAAAAAAAAAAAAGATGGAGAGCATATCAGTGAAACTATGACACCATGTCCTATTTCAGAAAGATATATCGACAACCCATAGCCCCACTGTAAATAATAAACTGAAGTTCCACGATATGACAGTGTTGAGTAGAAAACAACACCTGCACAAACCCAAAACCTAATCATGAATATGTTACCGAGCATGTCAAGACAAAATAATCAACCAAAACTACATCAAATAGAATGGAATGATGCAAGGAAAGCCACGCGCATAAAATTGTAGAGATAACAGTTGATGATCAAGAGGGAAATCTGCTTCCGTCAGCACCATTTCAAACACAGTTTTTTGAGGCATCAATCAAGAAATTTGCACTTAAAAAAGAACTCCAATTTCTCCTTTCACTTACAAAGTACAATATGTACCTTCCAAAATGTACATAAGGTTATCAACGTGATACTGAAACAAATGTTCTCAATTCTATGACTACAATATTCAAATACCCTACCTGTTTGATCTTAATCCTTCCTTTTTTTTAATCTCCTTCATATCATCAAACAATTTGATTGTGAGAGCAGGCAGCTTACCCTCATAAAAAAAAAATGAGAACTCTTCCTATATATGTTATTTTCTTCAAGAATTAAAGAGGTTAGCATAAAAATTTCAATGTTTCTATCCAGTGAAAAAACAATCACCTGCATCACCATAGTGCTGCTGTCAGCTAACTTCAACTCATGTTTACCATAGTGACCAGTAATTTATAGAGGCAAAGGAACCCAGAAATTAAAAGCAAAAGCCTAAACTAAATCCTCTAATTGATTTAAGAAGCATTCAGCCAACATCATTGTTTCCTAGTTACTTTGCCCGTGTCAAACTACACGAGAGTAACCATGCTTTATGAGGACACGGAGCAAAATACAAATTCAATTTAAATATTAGCATATTCAAGGCCACAGGGGTAAATTGTGTGGCAGGGTGGCAGCTATGACACATTTAATAGAAAATGAGTGATTAGAAGAATAAAAGATAAATCTTAGCAATTGAATAATGACAAAGAATTTGTCAGCGACATAAATCATGTTTGTTCTTTACCTTGGACCTTAGAGGAAGCCTGATGGCCATGAAGAACAGGATATTGCTAACTGCTAGCATTGGGACAAATTCTTCCATGTTACCAGAGCAAATTTTGTAGCATAAAGCCCTATTTAATTGTAACAGATGCAGAGGCCACTGCAGCCTCTGCTATTAAGGAGACAGGGTGACGAGCCTGCAGACAGGCACCTATATCGAAGGGGTGCAACTCAGAACCATCAAAAATAAGATTAACACCAGGAAGGGTTACTTCTCTGCTGTCAACTTCATCCGGTTCAACTTTTACTGAACTCACAGTATGTGCTTCTTCAATGGGCCTTGTGGCAGCCTCATAGACAGGAGTTAGAGCATATGATCTGCAAAATATCATTCAATAATTATATTCAAGATATCATCAAATCAGATCAGAATAGCAGCATAAGAGTACCAAGAATTCACTCCCTACCAATGTTAAATTCAACAGGACAAAACAAAAGAAAGAAGAGACCAAAATGCTTCCTGACTTTGTTCCAGAAAGCTGTGTCCCTTATTAACTTTGCACACCCTCACAAAATTTAGACAGTCTCAAAAATCCTCTAGCATCAGTGCATCGCTCATAATGCTTCCTCAGAAAGCTGTTTTGCAGCTTGTAAAGACCCTCTCGTAACCATGATTAAGAGTCAAACTTATTCCAAAAATTATGACTGGTGGGGTTAGTTGCCCATAGGTTTTACTGGCTAGAGGCAAGTCCAAAGGGCTCTTCTTTAGATAGGTTTCCTAGGTTATCCCCAAAAAAAAAAAAACAATTGTTAACCTACATTAATAATTCCTAACAACAAAAAATGCACAGCTGCAACCACCAAGCTTAATCAGGCTCCTTGCCACCTAACCAGGTGCTACCACTAGGTTTGTCAAACATCTTCTTACTGATATTTAAATTAAAGGAGTAATTGGAAAAGGTAATACGAATCAACAATATATTTCCACATAAATAATAACACTTCCTGAAAACTACTCCTCTTAATAGATCTGCTCTAGGTGTCTAGCAAGTTAAGCTCTTAACTAGGTCCGTTGGAAAAACCTAAACAATTTCTTAGTTAAATCTTTGGCAAGATGATTATACATGATGCTTTATCTACTGCCACAACCACACTCAATATCACAGCCTCCAGGCACCATTACACAATTTAGAAATTGCGAATCTTTCTGCAGTAAATATTATCAGCAGATAATTGCAAGAAAGAATCTTCCCATATAAAATTTCTCCAAAAAACCACCTCTCATCTATACAGAGTACTTCAGTAAAAACTTTTAAAATGTATATACTGAATATTCTGTGTTAAAAATTACTTACATAGGAAATTACTAGCAAACTGTTATAAAGACTAATGCCATTAAATATTTCAAAGCAAAATCAGCAGTATGCAAACGGTACAATGTATTGATTGATACATACCTAAGAATGCTACCATCAAAGCTCAAAACTTCGGTTCGGCAACGTTGCCGATTAGCAAGTTTTAGTCTCTGATGCTCACTCAAGGCTCCTGAAATGGGAGAAGAAGGGTCAACAAGCGGATTCCATCTACCACTAGCATAGTTCATGAGTTGTCGAGATGATTCCTTTGCTTGCTCTTTCTGGTAAAGAAGTTTTGCAGCAGGACCTGTTGCTTGGTACTCTGCACAAACATCACGCAACTTTTTCCGTAAATTTTGCATTGCATCATGATGCTCACTAAGTGAATCTGTTTGAAGTAATTGCGATGATACCACCCTTCTACATATGTTGTTACACAACTTTGGACTAAAAAGTGGCATCCCAAATTCCACACTCAATGGGACCCATTCATACTTCTCATCATCAGGAGAAAAGTGGTCAGATTCTCTTTCTTTAAAAAGTTTTAATAGGCGAATGTAACCAACCGCCAACAACTCTATCTTGTTTGCCAAATCAGTTAACAGAGAGTTCAGTTTCAAACTTTCCTCTTTGCACAGCCCCAATTCCTTCCCCACACGAGCAATTGAACCATCAAAATTCTTTAGAGGCAACGGAATGTCCATGGTCATGATTCTTCCAGATCGATCAAGATCATTCCTGCTGAGGGGCTGTACCAGCACAGCTGAGTGTTTAAGAAGTGAATTTAAACAATGTAAAAGTATACTTCCCTTGACTAGATTGCCTTCAAACTTCCCTCCCAACCCTCCAATCGTAGAACCATCCCAAGACCATATAAGGGCTTTCTCACAACCAGCCAATGGTGCAGGAAGCAACCGTAGACACTGTCCTTTCATAAGAACAACTGATAGAGGCCCACTAGCCACAGTTGAATATAGCACCAATTTCATCCAAGGTGTCATAGATGAATAAGAGGGAGGACCAAAATGTATGGGACCTGTCGGTCCAGGAAGAATTGATGAAGGAGGAAGAGGAACCATGGACACAACAATGTCATAGTCACGATGAAATAATCGGTCTAAAGTTGCTGGTGCAAGAGAAGCCAAGCTTTCACAGCGAAGAATATCCACGCGATATTTCTTTTTCCTCTTCATTGGATCTCTTCCAGCATCTGACCCTTCAAATAGAATCTTTTTCTCATCATTCTGGAAATCTGGATCTGAGTTAGACACCTCGCTCAAGGTAGCAGAAAATATTTCATCATCAGCACTTCCAGTAGCAGGTTCAGTTGAAATAGAATCCTCATGGGGCATCCCTGAACTAACCAAATCATCTTTATCCAGCCTAGCTTCATTTGTAGCAGAATTTCCTGATTTGTCAGTCAAAGTGATGTCAGCTATCAAAGTGGCCTCATCATTGCTTGAAGCTAACATACCCATCTTATCACAAACTTCTTCTGCTTTGGCATCGGTAGCAACTCCACCAGATAGCAGACATTCCAAAACGCAACGGAGGCTGAATGCATGATTTGCAAATTCCTGCAATTCTCCCTCAAATTTTGTTCCCTCTAACGTACTCAGATCCTTGCAGAGATCAGCAATGCCAGCATGACCCAACTTTCCTGCTTCATATAGTGTTACAGCATGGGATTTTAAGCCTGTAAAAGGAGATTAACAGAAAGACATGATTAATATCACGCAATTTGCATAAATTCTACTTGTGGAGTAAAACATCCATGAGATTGCTCAACTTTTCTCTCATTAAGAACCACTACTACTTATTATGATATATTTTGATGGAAATTAAATTACTGAAAGTGCCAAGCCTAGCAACCTGTTAATTTGGATTGATTAAAACAGATGCCCATTTCTCTTAAAGAAACATGACTTTATATTATATGATCCAGTATATAGTCATTTTTTCACTTCTCATCACTACAGAGTGAAGAGGATTCACACTAGAGTTTCATTCAACTCTGTCGCAGATGCATTATGCACTTACTCAAAACAAAATGCAGCCAAGTCAAAAGTTCACTATTTCAAATCATTATTTACTTTTTGGGGCAGGGGAGTAGTAGAGATGACTAAATATACCACTCAAAGCAAGATTATTGTTCTCCAAATCACAACTAATAAGTTTGAACAGGGTTAACTATTAAGCATGGAAGCAATTGGCTGCAATCCAACCTGAAATCCTTCTCATGATACCACAATTTATTCTTGCTGTGATAGTCTACACAAACTGAGATCAATTCTGGATACCTTTTTTACTTAATGCAACCACAGACTATCATGGGTGTCTTTTATGATGATGGCAAAGGAAATACAGAATTCACGGAAGGGGTAAGGTCAGACAAAATTCTCATTTGAAATGCAATATACATGAGAAATAGCATTGAGACAAGTTTCCAGCATCTCAATTTGCCACTTTCCTATAAAATTGTGTAGAATCCTAGCATGTAAGCCAAGTATTGTTAAATGTCTAAAAATTTAAGAAGTTGATAGGATAGGGCAGCATGAGAGGCTGAATTCATGGAAATTTGTCTCCAGCATATAGCAGGATCATATTCAAGTTCTGAAGAAGGCTGCTTCCCTCTTCACAGTGCAGTCTAAAATAAAAAAAAGTAATTAAAAAAAAAAGGGTCAGAGGAGCACTATGCTTCGATCCTTTTGACAAGAGAATTTTCGCTTGCCTTACAGAGAGATGAATACATTTTGGGAAGTTTATGACATAGGTCCACCTAGAAATATCATTGATGAAAGACAGACTGAAGTTGTTCTGCAGAAGAAATATCGCATAAAGACAACACATTAAATGTTTAACTTTGCTACTTCAGAGCACCTCTGGAAAATGGTAGAATAATCATTCAAGATGAACTTCTGCTCCTATGGGAACTGATAGAATGACCATTCTATTTCTAGTCCCTCCTAGATAATTGTTACAAGAAGTTCCCATGCTGACAACAGGGCTAGAGTCACAACTTTATTTTGTTTTCACATAGATAGCTGATAATGTTCAGGGTAAAAACAGGATAAAGGACACATTCAAGATTATAAGACAAATGAACTTGACGTTGACATGAAGGGGGGAAAAAGACGACAAAAATGAACATACCTGGTGAAACAGACCCCATCATAAGATAGGATGTTATATTAGCATCAACCACAAAAGCAACACGAGCATGGGCAGAAATGGGCCCATTGTTTTCTTTCTCCAAAACATCTCCTTGTTGAGCAACATCACCGTCAACAAAAATGTTTGCAGAGTCTAGACTAGCACTAGAACCATCTTCATCACTAAGAGTAGCCCTAAGAGAACTAGCAATGCTTGTATCTTGAAGAACAGATGCTGGATCAATTACTTTTACTGCCCATCCCAGTCGACATGCAAAAGATGCAGCAGCCTGCAGCTGCAAAAGGTCAGCCTGTAGAGTTGTTGCCAATTCAGCAACAGTTGCATTCTCACTTGAAACAACAAAAACTGCATACAGCAACCTGAATGATAGATTTCAAGTATTAGGATCCCATATATAACCCATTTCTTTTATTTATCAAAAAAAAAAAAAAAACTGGTTGCAGAAAACACTCAATTGACAGAGAATATCTGAATATTAGAACGACTGCCTTACTCCTCGATAGGATCTTCATAGGACTGCTCCCTGTTGGAAACAAACCCTTCAAGCCTGGAAACTGAACAACCATGAACATTAACATTGTGGACTCACAAAAATCCCCACAGAAGGGTTTCAAATGAAGAGGATGAATCGTTCTTAAACTATTATTATTAAACTTATCTTATACTTCACCACTCCAATCAACACATATTTTACAGAAGTGTAAGAGGAAGAAACTTTGACCCACTTTTCAAACTGTCTCAGCTTACAGCCTAAGTACAAATCATAGAAAGTACTCATCGTAACTTTTTTATTTTTTTGGGTGATTTACACATGCACCTAATGAGTTTTGAACCCATGACCATATAAGGCAGACGCATTGGCATTACTTATGATAATGTAAAATAATGTAATCTAGACATTAATTGCCCTTATCATTTATCAAAAACACATATTATAAATTACATAAAATAGAAGAAGAAAGCATGCCATAAAGCAAAGCAAATGGATCCACTATATGCTAGCTCTAGGTATAAATTTAATTAGTTCATTAAGTAGACATCAAAATATATAGATTCAGCTAGCTAAGCTTCACCAGAAGTCCACACAACCATGCCCTTTATGGAAATATTTTGTTGGTTACCTCAATTAGAAAGGATTTCACAGCCAAAAAAAAACACATGATTTCTTAATTTGAATGTGAAAGGGTTTTTTTTTTTTTTTTTTTTGGATAAGTTCATTTGAACATAGCAGTGCTTTGAAGATTTCATTCTTTTAATCTTCTTTAGGGGAAGGTCAGGTTATGTGACCGAATAACAAGCCACCCATGCTTTTATTAATATATATGACATAGGGATGAAGACTTTCGTGCCAACAGAAAGCTAACCTTCCAGAATTACTATATAATTTGAAGAAAATTCACAAGTCATTGACTTGCAATTAATGATAACAGAAACAATAAGAACAAAATGAAAGCCTAGAGAGATAAAAGAAAGAAAAAAAAATTAAATAACTTTTGGCTTTGGCACATGCTTCAGGTAAGTGAATTCATATGGAACTTAAGGTATAAAAAACTAGTGAAACCAATAACCAAAAAAAAAACTGTAAATGTATCCAATGTACCTTTAAAACGGTCATCAGGATTAACAGGGACATCGAAGTATATCAACCCTCGTCTGAAGAGACCCTTTACAATATCAGGATCAAACAAAATAAATGAATTTGCTTCCTCCTTACAGACTTTATCAATTGTTGCCATTTCTTCTTCTGAGAGTTTCTATAAAAAGAAGGAAAAGTTAGTAAGTTTCATCAATCACCAAGTGCTTGCCCCATAAGCACATAAACAGAGATACTTCTTGTGTGACTGAACTCCCTATGAAATCAAAGGAGTTTATTTCGGTAGGTATTCCTAAGAATTCAATGGTAAGAAAAAAGGATTATTAAGAACCTCACCTTAAATTCTTCTAGAGTAAAGTTTACAAGACAAACTCCCCACCATGGTTCAATTGCAAAATCTACAGGTTGTGTAGGTAACATTTCCTTTGCAATTGACTTGTTCAGCTTCCACATAATTTTCTGGATAGCTCCAAAACAGTAGATAATAGGTAAGATAATAATGTATAGTACATCTGAAAGCAAATGACTTATGATACCAGCATAAGGCAAAATCCATGAAACTGAAGATATTTTTGCACAATAAGATGCCTGTCTTTAATTCATACACTTAGCTGATATTAGATAACACTAATCAAGCACAACTAAATCAAAATATCCTCATAAACAATATGGTTCCATTTGGATATGAGGATTTAAATTCAAGAGATTTGAAGAAAAATTACAATAACAAACCATTCATAATATTTGTATAGTTGAATTGAAGAAAGATTGGTAGTATAAATAGTTTGATATGAATTTAACAAAATGTGATAATTTAAGCTTAGAGGATTTTGATCTAACATAAAAACTTGTAATGTCATGGATTTGAAATAATATTTTATAGCTAATCATTTCAAATTCGCATATTAGTAAAGTTTAAATCCATCCATAAATTTCATCAACAGAAAAATTAATCCCTTTCATACTTTATTGAAGTGATTTAAACTAAAAATTGAAATCCAAATCCTTCTTTTTAGATACTTCCATCCAAATGAACCATATCAAAATTCAATTAATTTTTAAACGGAAGCTTTATTAAGACTGAAAGTGCAAGGAGATGAAAATAGATCCACGCTATAGAAGGAAGAAAAATGTGAAATAGATAGTTGAAGTTTAGAACATAATAATTTTGATGAGCAAGCTTAGAACATAATAATTATGGCTAGTGCTGCTAGTCCACTTAAAAAGCATTAATAAAGAATTATCTATCTTTGAGTTTCATTAGTTTCTCTTAAGGAACCTATATTATAACTCATGTAAAAAGGAACATCTGTATCATGTTAGTAACATATGTGCACATTATTGAAACCTTATGATACAAATTAACATTGTGTGTATAAACACAAATATCCGTAAACACACAAGCAAACCTATCCACTACCTTAGATCTGCACTTGTTCATGATATCAATGAATTCATTTCTTCCGATTCCTGTAAGCCGCAAAGCATCGGCAGCGCTGAAATTTGGGATGCTGTCATAAGGTTGCTCTACAAATGATAAGGACAACTATTAACCATTTCAAATAATAAGCAGGTATCTCCAAAATGGGCATAAGCAAATTTGAAGGTAAATGATGCATAAATACAAACAAAGGCACATATGCACACGTAACCATGATAAGTAACCAAGAGGGGACAACCAAACAATGAAGAGATAAAGGCAAGTTAGATTTACAATTCAAACTATTGTTCTAATAATGGAAAATTGAAAAGTAAAGAATAAGGATATACTGACAGATCAAGGGTGAATAAAATAAAATTTTGAAAAAAAAAGGGAACAAAAACATTTGAACTCAAAGAAACAATTAGTCTATTCCATGTATGCCATGCCTGACTCCACAAAAGGAAACTAATCATGATGCTCATAATTAGATGAGTACCAAGACTATGTGAAACATACATCAGCTTGATGTTATTATCCGAAAAAGGCAAACTGACTACAGACTAACAGGATTTCAAGAAGGAAAATTTTCTCTCTTCCCCCCACCCCCACAATTTTTCTGACATGATGTTGAATACAGAATTTGTAAAAGCCCATAGAAGGATTAAAAATTGTGATTCCAGTGGAACTGTTAAAATAATATGGCTAACTAACTAAATTCACTGTTTCCTACAAGTTTTAAGCTTTTAGGATAAGCGGAAGTTTATTAAAAATTTATATGAACAACTAATCTAGCAGATCAGTTCCGCCGAATGTAGCTTCAGTGTGAAAATCTTTATCAATGAAGTTTGCAGTTCATTGGTATATGAGACGTTGTAAGTGATATTAATTGGAAGGGAGGCTGATAATGATGCATGTGACATGATGTGAGAAAACTCCTTTATTGTAAGCAAGTAAAAGTACGAACAATAATGATAGCTGCAAATTCCAGCAAAACTGTATCAGATTTGTTAAGGAAGGTAACCTCTTACCATTTCTCATAACCTCAAATATCATATCACAGTAATATCTGAAAGGTGATATCCTCATCACACGGCAAACATACTCAGCAAGGTGATAGGGAAATAGCTGCAAATAACAAAATCAACATGTAAACTGCATAAATCTTATTTTTTGAAGAAGATGACAGAACCATCTCTAAGCCAATAAGCTAATTGGTTATATGGAAGACTTTACTTGCACAAAGTAAGCCAACATGTAATCCTCCATTTAGGGTTTTTTTTTTTTTTTTAAAATCATGAATCAGTAACATTAGCTATTTCTTTTTATTGATAAGTTATGCATGCACCCAATGGGTCTTAGACCCATGACCTTACCTCCATCCCATTATTATACAAGGAATTGTCGTTTGAGCTAGAAGTCAATGGCATAGTAACATAAGCTTGCAACATTAAAAAAAAAATTTTTTTTTTTTTTTTTTAAAGATCATATCACACGCACCGCTAGATTCTTTCGCAAGTAACGCATCATATCTTCATAGTATTCACTTTCTTTGCATATTTTGCGAGCAAAAGAAGTATTCCATGGGAGTCTTTTCTTTATGCAATGTTCAATTATCCTGCACTCATGAAAGGAAAAAAGGTCATTTCAAAAGAAAATCAAATAACTCGTTCAAGAAGGTCAAAAGGAAAAGAATAAAATAAAACAAATGGTGCAGAATTGTCAAAGTAACAAAAGTGAACTTCACTCCACTAGAATGGCTTCTATAAACTAACAAATCCAACATTTCTATCAACATGCTTAAATAATTAAACTTAAGTTTCTTTTTAGCAGCCGTAATAGTCAGTGTATTGATTTTTCCTCACATTAGCTGGCCATTTCCACGCAATTTCTACGAAAGAGGTTCAAAGCTAAATCGTTTTTATTTTTTTCATTCTATGCTTGATCGGACTAGACCATTACAATCGTTCTCATGTTATTCTCTGTTAGATTTGTTTGAGAGTATTGTAATTTAAGATGTTTATTGTATTCCTTCCATTGAAAACCCCTGTATACTTGGGAGTTTTTCTTCATTAATAAAGCCCGTTGTTTATCCAAAAAAAAATTTCAACGTCAAAACCTTTGCCACTCAGTTATTCACTGATTTATTCCAATTCATAAGGGATGCCCAGAAAGCATTGATTATGAATAGAATACATGCTGACTCCTGCACATAATACTGTACCAACCAATTTAGAAAGAAAAGTTTGCCCGAAATGAATATTGAATAATAAACCATATGTTAATGGACCTAACCAGACATATCTATGCGCATACTTTCATTACGGGATAACAAACTTCAGCAACCCCTAGAGCATCTCCAACTCAAGCCTTTGCCACTAGCAAACTTCAAACTGTACCTCAAAAATGTTCATGCTTGTTTTGGATTAGCTTAGTTTCATTGCCTTACTGAGCTTAAAAAAATAAGCTAGGAAAAAGTACAGCTATACCTAGAAAAGGTAATGTATTAAAGGGTTGTATGTGTTCAATTAGCTTATTTGCCTATGTAAAACTTTCTAAAACCGTGGTGTTTCTAAATACAACTATACTTCAACCAAATTTCAGCAAAAAAAAACCATCACATCCTTTTAAATTCCCGGTCCACACTAACAGACCCTGATTAGTCTATTAATGATCCATAACCCAACCCCATAGTTTTTGTCATTTTCACACAATTAACAATTTCTCTCCATCTAAATACCAAAAAATCACAACTATTTTTTTTTTCTTTGAAAAACGCAAAATGTAGCATTAAGGTCTACAGTAACTGTTACCTTCTATGCCATTCTTCCTTAGAAGAAAGCGTTGCTTGAAGTCGTTTTGGGAGGTTTTCCCACGGGCATTCTTCCTTGATCGCTTTCAATATCAATTGCTCCTCAATCGTTGCCGGAGCGTGCTGCATTTTTCTTCTACACACAAAAAATCACTTCAACCTAATTCCACTCCCTGAAACACAAAATTCAATTTCCACCAAAATCGAAAACCAATTCAGCCTAATTTTCAACTAAATTTCACTCACAAACAACACGATTTGACAGTATTGTGTTATAACAGAACTGAATTTAGATCACAAGCATCAATGTAGCAAAAGTGTTTGATAATTGTATGAAATTTTTTGAAAGCAATAGTTGAATTATTCAAGTTGAGAGTAGAAATCAAAAATGGAAATGAATTAAGAACTGAAAGAATTGGAAAAGTTGAAGCACCTGATCGTGGATTAAACGGTGTCGTCTTGTTTTTGTCTTTGAATTTGGTAGGTTTTGGCTATGAAATTGCGCACGAGATCTGGGAAGAAGAAGCGGAAATGCTTGAAAATTATTACAATGCTTCTGTCACGACGACAGTGCGTGCCTAAGTTGTCATAATTTTGGTCGTTGGACCCGTTATGATTTTGCCCCGACCCGTTGTGGTTGAGCCGTGTTTGATACGGTCGATCAAAATTTTCTTTTTGTGCATTGCGGAATGATGCGAAACGACACCGTATTACATTCTATAATGAAAGTGGGAAAAGTATAACGGATGAGGGTATGGTTTTGCAAATATTTTTAAGGGTTTTATCATATTTTAGGAAATTTTTTATAGAAAAAAAAAAATACCAAAATTTTTAACAGTTTTTTCAATTTCTTATAAAAAGTTTTTTAAAATTGATAATTAATGTATATTCTAAGAGCATACATTAATCGAACCCTATTCTTCAAAACTTTTTATGGGAAATGAAAAATGTAATTGAGTTTTGATAATTTTTTATATTTTCAATAATAAAAAAATTAAAAATGGTATTAAAATTTTCCTAAAATTTTATATTAACAAATGTTAATAACGCTATTGGTGGGGTCATTAACTTTCTTAATATATACACACACGGCCTAAACATTATGGTTGGAGCAGTGCTAGATACACATTATTTTTACACTCTATTTGTTTTGCTGAATTTTTTTTTGTAAATCTAGTTTTCCACATTTTTCAGTATTTTGTAGTATAAAAAAAAACCTGGTCAATGGAAAACTATTTTTGGTCAACGGAAAACCCTAATAAAAATAAGGCTTATTTTCTATAAGTTGTTTTCCAAAAAAAAAAAAATTGGAAAACAATCTCTCTTTCACACGTTACATCTCCTATAAATATTATCTTCATCTATACTCATATAAATATTATCTTCATCTATAGCCATGGGAAACATAATTTTTTGGCGCATTCTTTCTTTCATGGTAAGTTTTCTCACTTTTTCTTTCTTCCCTTTACTTTTTCTCTCCTCACACCCTCACTGTCAATAACTTTGGTCTCTCCTATTCCCATAGATCTCTCTCTCTAACTATCTCTCTTCTCTCTTTTCTCCGTGTTTCTCTTCCCCTCTGTAACACAATTCTCTAATTAGATTTTTTTTTTTTTCCTTCATTGATCGGTCAATAGCTCCGACTTGCAAAGGAGAACAAATTTGCAGTGGTAATTGTTTCTGTAGGGACTCAATTTGAATTGGACCCAGAATAGGGATGGACTTCTAACCCAACAAGCCCAAACAATACATTTTTAGAGAGTGGGATGAAGAACTAAGTCCTAACAGACAGGCAACGCTAAAAACATAATTTCCCACCATTGGAGGTCAAGGCATCCAGGCTGCCCCTTAAGGTCACTCCTCGGCACTCATCCAAGGAGCTTCCTCCTTTTCCCTTTTTCTTTCTCCACCCCCCTTCTCTTGGCGTTCTATTGGTTCTTCTTATATAGCCCTCTTCCTTTCTTCTCTTTCTTCCATCTGTTGATCATCCATGCGCTTTCTTTCTGACCGTCCGTCCCATCAGCTGTACTATTAGTACTCAAGTGATTTACAGTTACCAAGGTTATCCAGTCCAGGAGTCACATCTCCATTAGTGCAGCTAGGGGATTAGGTGAGCGTATTTATTGTGGAGGTGACAACCTGTCCTGGGCTCGTTCCCCTCACCACTTGGGGTTAGTCTCGGTCTGCCGAGGACAGGGATATCCTCGGCTGGGATTTTAAGAGCTTAGGCCTTCATTCATTGTCTTTGTATAATACTTCTTCCTCGGCATGGGCCTTGGGCCAAATGTAAAGTGGGCCGAGGTCACCAGGCCCCACAGTTTCATTCCTCTCTACCAAAATCCCAATTCTTTTCTTTGAATGTCAAGCTCGGTTTTCTTCTTTCTCTAAGAAATTTTCAGTTTGATGGATTCCAAGCAGAAGTTACTTCTTTTTCATACATAAAGTGCAAAAAAAATAAAATAAAAATAAAAATAAAAAAAGAAGAAGAAAGAATGAATGAAGTAAAGGATGAAAATTTTAAACATTGTACCTATATTGCTCTAAATTGCTTTTACATGGAACGATCTTTACCGTAGACTAATAATATTGTTATATAATGAATGATAATTGTTTAGAAGAATTGCATTTGTTGGCAAATACTTTTTTTGTTGGTAGATACTATGCAGTAATGATATATTATACAGTACATTATGTAAATACATAATTTAGAGTAATATTGAAGACTTGTAGTTGACCATAATAGACAATTAGTATAACAAAAAAAAAAGAGTAGAAAATTAAAAGTTATTGTTATTTATGCTTATTAAAAATGTATTCCCCTGTCAAACTTATATATATATATATAGACAAATGGTTGATATGTGTGTGTGTGTACGTACGTATGTTATTGTCTATATATATGAGCAAGACGAGGGGTAGAGATCATGAAAATTTGACAACTAATTAATTTTCATTGTATCTATTGTCAAAATTTTAGCATGAAAACCAAATTCATTCTTGGGTTTTTATTTATAATGATTACATTAGTTAGTTTACATAATATACATGTTTTAAATTATACAATAAATATTAAAAAAAAAAAATTGCATACCAAACATCAGTAAACATTCTCAAGCTCATTTTCAAGGTTGTTACCAAACACTGGAGAATGAGACAGTATTCTAGAAAATGCTTTTTAAAAAATGAACCATTTTCTAGAAAATGTTAATGCTGAAACAAATAGAGCAAAGGTAAATTGCAAATTGCACCCTTAAAGTTTGGAATATTTGAATTTTATACCTTAATACTTCAGAATTTGAATTTAAAGTTTGGAATATTTGAATTTTATACCTTTTTTTTTTTATTTTATACTTTAGTACTTTAGAATTTTGAATTTTACTTCATAAATTTTAGGGGTGTTTGGATTTTACTTCTTAAAGTTTAAGGGTGTAAAATTCAAACACTCTCAAACTTCAACGGGTAAATTCCAAATTCTAAAATTTCAGGGTATAAAATCTAAACACCCCCAAACTTTAGAGGTGTAATTTGCAATTTACCCTTATTTTTACACAAAGAGTTCATAACAGTTTGAGTTGTCGAGTTATTATTGATTCTTATTTGGGTCAAATGTTGACATATTATTCCACCTCAACCTCTTTATCAAAATATTATCTGACACAGTGAGATACGATGTTTGTTTTTTAATCTTGTTTAACTGATACCTAATAGTTAAGTTGGAGGTGACTGGCATTTGATTCTGACTAATTTATGGTAGACAATAGGTGTAAGAATTTCTCACCATACAAAGTTAGGTTAACACCAAATCCAATTCGGCCTCGACCGATGATTACTCCTACTAATTGTGCATTTAGCCCATTTCACAAATGGGATTAAAATTAAGAATGGAAATACATAAACTAGAGGATCATTCTGATTAGTTAACCCAACTTTTTAGTCATTCATCCATCTCATCATGACCAATTTTTTTAGTTTGGGGAAAATAAATAACCAACCCTTGTTCTCAAACCTCTTTAAGCTTTGAGTGTGACACTTACCTTTAATTGGTATTGTTTTATTTGTAAGTCATTGGTTGTGTAATACTTAAGCCTTAGAAAACATTTAAGGTTACAAAGAAAATGTTTTTCAACTAAGGTTGTGAATGAACCAAGTTGTTTATGAACAACTTAAATTTGACTCTAAAAAAAGCTTGTTTTTGTTTATATGTTTAGGAAAAAAAATTAAACTCAAACCCAAGTTTAGTCTCGAACAAGCCAAGCTCAAGTTTAATAATGTGTTTGTGGACAAGCTCATGCATTTGAGGTTCAATTTAACTATATATAATATTATATTTTTATTTGCAAATAAATTCATATGATATAAATTATTATTTATAATTTATTGAAAATATAAATATTCCATTCGTAATAAATATTCATAGATTTGTAAAAGGGATAACCCCTTACGGGTTTTACTACATCAGTAAACCTATAAATATTCACCAAACTGCATAAACCGCACAAAATGCAACAACCGCACCAAAACTGCCCGCAAAATACACATAGCCACATCGCACCGCAAGTAATAATACATCGCACCGCATGGTGCAATGTGGTTTGCGGTTTTATAATAAGAAAACCATACAAACCGCACCTCACTCTCTCTATATATTAATATATTTATTTATTTTTAATATTAAATATATTATTAATAGTTTAATAACCCTAGTTTTTTTAAATTTTTTTTTTTGACAACCCTAACAAGTGTGGACTAGAAAAGCCAACCCAAAATAAAGAAAACCTAGCTAAATAATTTAAAACTTGGCCATAAAAAAAAAAAAAAAAAAAAAGAGAGAAAAATTAGTTTTGGAATGAGTAGAAAATTTGAAAAATATACCAACTTCAAATCTCACCTTATATATAGTACCGCACATATGACTGCAAAAATGAGGTGCGGTGCGATTATGATTTTGGTTAAATTATAAATCACACCACATGGCACATGTGACCGCAAAAATAAAGTGCAGTGCAGTTATGATTTTAGCTAAATCGCACTGCAAATTGCGGTGTTAAAAATGATCCAAAATTGTACCGCAAACACCCATATAAACCATTTTCGAAAAATGTTTTTATAAAAATATGAAAAAAGTAACTAAATTTTTTTACCAATTTTTTTTTTTTGGTTGAGATAACAGCTTTTTCAATTTCTCATAAAAAATTTCATAAAATAAATTATGAAAGTTTCATAAAATGGACCCAACACTTATAATTATGGTTTTACTATATATTGGAAAATAATAATTTAATCAAACAACTTCTAAACAAGCTCGACTTCGTTTAATTTAAATTAAAAATAAAAAAAGTAAAGCTTCTTGAACATGTAATATTGTTTTGAACTTTTGATAATGAGCTTAAGTTCACAGTGTTCAAAATAGAAAATAAACAAACCGAACTTTTAATACTTGGGGCACAATCCTATTTCCCCCACAAACCACCCCCCAAAAAAAAGTATTTGTAATCGCATGGGGGCTTAAACAAGGATTTTATTAAAAAATAACCAAATCCCTCAAACTATATTATTAGTTAGGCAAGGTTTGAAACATATTTGGTTTATAGCAATTCAACTTTTCTGGAGTCGATTTTGCCCTTTAAAAATCCACTAGGAAATCGAGTTTCTAAAACTCGATTTCCAAAATCGAGTTTCTAACACTCGATTTCCTAGTGGATTTTCAAAGGGCAAAATCGACTTCAGAAAAATCAAATTGCTATAAACCAAATATGTTTCAAACCTTATCTAACTAATAATATAGTTTGAAATTTATAGTTATTTTTTTAAAAAACCCCTTAAACAACCAAGGTCAAACTTCCCCACCCTAGAGTCCCACACAGTGGTCCACCGAATTCCGGTCAAAGAACCACTTAAAATACATCATAGTGCGTATACATGTACATACATAAAATAAAACAAAAAAAGAAAAAAGAAAAAAAGAAAAAACCCAAAAAGTTTAATAGACTGTTAAACCTCACCACTCCCTAAATTCGTGGTGTTCCCACGACTGTAGTAAAGTCGTAACAAGAACACATAGCCGACCAAACACACAATACCATACCCAGCCGCCTTGCTAGACTTGGCCCTGCTTTTGGTTTTTTACCCAAACCTTTTCTTTTTTGTTTCCTTCTTTTATTTATTTATTGGTTAAACTTTTATTTGAATTTTAACACCGCCCCCGTCAACACGTTTAAGTCTTCTATCTCTGTTCCTATCTCTCTCTCTCTCAGTGCGTGTTTTTTTTGAAAAAACTCAGGATTACATCGTATACATTGTAACACGCTGACTCCCTGTTTCATAGGATTTTGTTCGGAATTGCTTGATTCCATGGCTCTTCGTTTCGAGGTATGCCTTGCTTTTCACCTTGTTCACATTATAATTTATGAGTTCCACACTAACACATAGAAACATGTTTCAAACAATAGGATGAGGCAACTTTGTAGTTTATGTTTCGCTAATTTAAGGTTGTTGTTGTTGTTTAGGTTATGTATTTGTGTTGTATAGTCCAAAGTAGAATCTGCAGGCAGACTAGAGTTCCATTATAAACAATGTTGATTGTTTCTGTTTGATTTGTTACATGGTTATTTGCTAATTTGGTCCATAATAAACAATCTTGATTGTTTCTATGTGATTTGTTACATTGTTAGTTGCTAATTTGGTTCATTATAAACAATGCTGATTGCTATTTCTTACTGTTTGGTACACTGTTATTTGCTAATTTGTTTTAATTTTATTTATGTTTCTGTCCTTAGATTCTAGGGAGGTTCAATCGTGCTCGTGCAGCTCAACTAACTCTCCCTCACTTTGTGTGCCAAACGCCCTTGTTTATGCCTGTCGGTACTCAAGGTTAGAGTTTGTACTATCTTATGTGTTCCATGGAACTTTTAGTTCATCAAGAATGTTGTTTATTTTACCTTGCTCTATTAGAACAAAAGATCATTAAGTTAGTTTAGATTGTAATATATCATGGCGCTGCACTACAACGACAATAACAACAACCAAACCATAGTTTCAAAATGTTGGTGTCGGCCATGGATCTTTAACAGACTGCTAAGGGTCGGCCACATGTATTTTTTTTTTTTTTTTTTTTTTAAACAACAACCAAACCATAGTTTCAAAATGTTGGTGTCGGCCATGGATCTTTAACAGACTGCTAAGGGTCGGCCACATGTATTTTTTTTTTTTTTTTTTTTTTTCCCACCATTCTATTTTATCTAAAATCATACTATCAAGTTACTCACTTAATCGACATGTCCCCTTTTTATTGCTTCTATTAATGTTATTTTTAACCTTCCTCTACCTAATGAACTTCAATTGAATGATGCATTCACTAGGGATTAAGTACTTTTCAAAGGTGGGAGAAGGCTATTTCCCATTTTTGTAACCAAAAGGCCCGGGTGATCTCCAATGGGGGGAGAAAGCAATAAATTTTCATATCAACTTCCTTTTTAAATTTTGGCTGTCATTTACCTTATAATTTGACAAATCACTAGTACTGTTCCTAAGTTAAATATGAAAAGGAAAAAGGTGCTCATTAACATTTCATTCAATTGATGAATTATATGCCAACGCTGGACATTGAGTATTCTTCTTACATAAAAGTTGAAGTTAGTACTTTTAGGGCTAGGCCATAGAGTTGTTGATTTATATGTTTTTAGTAGAGCAGTTATAATACACAATAATGCATTCATAATTTGACCTAGATGCATACATGCAGAAATGGTCACCCACTTCTGTTTTATTTAAGATTTTATTACATCACTAAGGTTTAAATGGTTACAGGGACTATTAAAGGGTTGGCAACCAACCAGCTTGAGGAGATTGGATGCCAAATAATACTGGGGAATACATATCATTTGGCGCTCCGTCCTACTTCTGAACTTATTGATGAATTGGGGGGTCTTCACCAATTCATGAACTGGCCAAGAGCATTACTCACAGATTCCGGTGGCTTTCAAATGGTTGTCTATTAAGATATGATATATCAATTTTAATTTAAGTCAATCATATTTTCTTTTTGCTATTGATAATGTGATTTGGTGGTGTCCTAGTTATTCTGGGGTCTACTTGTACATATTAGTAATGCATTGGTAGGGGACAATTAAAGTTGTCATATGTAAAGAGGAAGACAACAAACCATGTTGCTTAAGGCAGTGAGAGAGGCATTGAGATTTATAGAAAAGGATATGGCATCGTTCAATTATGCAAAATTGTCTATGTTAGCAGCCCCAAGTAGTTGGGATAAAGGCTTTGATGAGTTGAGTTAGTTACATTTAACAATTTAGGACATGTATTATCTTTCCATTTATCCGTTACTGCAACATGGGGTTTGAGTGTGAAAATAAGTGAAATAAGTGAATCTTATGGCCTGTTTGGATGTTTAAAAAAGGAGGGGAAGTAGAGTAGAGGGAGGGAGAGTAATCTAATTACCTTATTTGGAAGTTTTTTAAGGAAGGAGGGGGAGGGGTTTGGAGGGGTTTCAACTCCCTCTAACCCCCCATTTTTAATTCCCTCAAATTGGAGAGATTTGGAGGGAGAGTAGAGTACATAAACTATTAACCAAGTAAATTACCTAATTTACCCTTATTATATTAACAAAATTACACAAGGGGAATGGCTAATTACTCCCTTCCCCCTTACTAATTTTAAAAACATCCAAACAAGGTGGAGGGGAATTATTTTCCTCTACTCTCCTCCCCACTACTCCCCACCCCTCTACTCCCCTCTACTCTCCTCCCTCTCTAAACTTCCAAACAAGCCATTAGAGTCTTAGACAATGTACTGGTGGCAATGAGGTCTAACTCTAATGACATCTTCTCTCCTTATAAGAAAAATGTGGAGGATAAGGTCGTGGGTCCAATAACCTCCAGGTTCTTATATAATTACCAATGAATGTTCTTATCTCATATATAGTTACCAATAACCTCTAGGTTTAATAATGAGCTCTAGTCTTAGATGATGTTTGGTGACATAGGGAATAGATACTGATAAATTCAGAAGGTTTATAAATTTTTCATCCAATGTGCATGCAACTGGGCGCAACATTTGATGCTGAATGTGCGTTCCAATAATGCATTGGTAGGGGACAATTAAAGTTGTCATATGTAAAGAGGAAGACAACAAACCATGTTGCTTAAGGCAGTGAGAGAGGCATTGAGATTTATAGAAAAGGATATGGCATCGTTCAATTATGCAAAATTGTCTATGTTAGCAGCCCCAAGTAGTTGGGATAAAGGCTTTGATGAGTTGAGTTAGTTACATTTAACAATTTAGGACATTTATTATCTTTCCATTTATCCGTTACTGCAACATGGGGGTTGAGTGTGAAAATAAGTGAAATAACTGAATCTTAGAGTCTTAGACAATGTACTGGTGGCAATGAGGTCTAACTCTAATGACATCTTCTCTCCTTATAAGAAAAATGTGGAGGATAAGGTCGTGGGTCCAATAACCTCCAGGTTCTTATATAATTACCAATGAATGTTCTTATCTCATATATAGTTACCAATAACCTCTAGGTTTAATAATGAGCTCTAGTCTTAGATGATGTTTGGTGACATAGGGAATAGATACTGATAAATTCAGAAGGTTTATAAATTTTTCATCCAATGTGCATGCAACTGGGCGCAACATTTGATGCTGAATGTGCGTTCCACAGGGAAACAAAGGTTCTTGTTGTTCCTAGCTCATATTTTTACTAATAGACTCCTGAAGCATAGTTACCTTTGTTCTTATCTTCTGCCTCCTCTATTATGTATAAAAGTTACAAAGAGATCCATGAATTAGAGAAACTGTCTCCAACACCTGCCATTGAACTGATATATTGACAGCATCCTAGTAGAAACACAGTATAAATATTGTTTGAAATAAAAATTCAATCAAATTTAAACTTATTAAAAAGAAACAATCGACTTTATATATGCATAAAATGGATAAAACAGGTAATGCTAAGTGATGCAAAAAAATTTATGATGAATTTTGAAGACAAGGACAGAAGCCCCTTAGTTGTGGTGAGGTTTTTGTGAATGTTTTTAATATCACAAACTTCATTTCTTAGTGAGTATTTAGTGCTGCATCATGGTCTCTTAACATCTTGTTATGAATTTTTACATAATGATTTTCAAGGGCAAACACTAGTAATCATTTTTGGTTTATTTTCTACATTGCAACCAAACAAGGAAGAATAAGTCATATTCCCCAAAATATTTTCTATAGAAAACAAATGGAGTCTTTGTTTGTTACTGTTTTGGTAATCACGTCCTTCATTGTTCTTCTTATGGTATAGCTAACTTTGGTTTATGATGTATGCAGTTAAAGTTCATAATTTTTTTGCTGATGTTTTCAGGTGTCATTATTGCATTTGGCTGACATCACTGAAAAGGGTGTTACGTTTCAGGTACCTTTTAATATATATGGTTAAAGTTTGTAACGCGGTTCTTGTTGAAATGCAATGGTTTACTAGATCAGCTTTTATTTTTGAAGTTGTTGTAGTACAAAGAAGTTCTTCCTAAGGACTCAAAAATGTATGTTGTCTTTTGCTAGAATATACGTACCAAACTTGATAAAATTAAAAATCAAGAAGTGAGAATATGTGTAGGTGTGTTTTTATGCGCCTAGGTGCATGCTTTGGGAGTGCATCATATTCATTGTTTAGTTCTCCCCCTCTCTCTCTCACTGTTTTTGACCTTTTTGTTTAACATTTGATTGGGGCGTAACCCTGTCTATCCTGATGAATTGTTTCGGGATATAAGAAACCTGTTATGTTTCTCTTCTATAAGCAATTGTGCAAGTCTAATCTCATATCAGCAGTGAATGTTCTTATCTAATATGGCATGGCTTTTTGCATTGAATTCTCTATATAATTTTTTCTTTTTACTTTGTTTTGGTGATGAATTCTGAGTATAACTTTGATATTACTCTACCAATTTATAATTTGAGTTTCTTGTTTTTACTTATTTATGATCTTTTGTTATGAAAATTGAGTATTAAACTGTTTTGTTGTTGCTTGTAACTTTTTTTTATTTTTATGAATAAAATAATTTATTAGATCGAAGGACTAGCTGAACTACACAGAAAGTGTGCAGAATAGTCCTAAATAATTACACGCTGAAATTCAATGAATTGCTTGTGACTGAGGTTTCATTTTCTTACTTCAGTCACCAGTTGATGGAAAGCCCATGCTCCTAACACCTGAAGAATCAATTCAAATCCAGGTAGGTACTTTTGTTGAGATTGTTTCTTGTTAATCTGGGGCCTTGATTCTATTTACAAGAGTCCTAGGTTTCTGTAGTGAACGTCTTTGAATTTACGTAATCAGTTATAGTACTAATAAAAAAGAATCAGTTAACTTACTTTCTCAAAATGTCATGAAGAGCATTTATCAGATTTATGGGATATTTGGCATATATCTTCTTCTTCTTCTTTTCCTTTTTTTTTTTTTTTTTTCAGTGTAACCTGAATATTGGGTTCTCTAGCTATTAGGATGCTCTTTCTTTAGAGGACTTTCATGGCAACTCCATAACTTTATATTTTGGCTCTTGCATTAATTTATTTTTATTTCATTAATGATTTTTCCCCTCTTTGATCTCTTGTAGATATTGAACTCTTTCTCTTGTAATTTGCTTCTTTTCTGAATATGATTTCCTTGAGTAGCTAGCTTAGAAATGTTAACGGGAATGCATTACTGAGAAATTTAATAATTATCACAATTGACAACCTTATAATACATTGTTATAGCATATTTATAATACCCCGAGGAACTCACCTTAAGGTGAACTACTCTGCAGAAATTTGCCAGTTTAAAATTCTAGACAGAAGTTAAAAATCAAACATCCAAAGGGCTGAGTGCTAAAGCATGGTTATTGTTTCTTTACCACTTCCTTCTTGAATACCTCATGTCCTTATGTTTCCCCAACAAATTGTGCAGAACAGGATTGGAGCAGATATTATTATGGCTCTTGATGATGTAGTGAAAACAACCATTACTGGTCCACGAATAGAAGAAGCCATGTACCGCACTCTTAGATGGATAGACAGATGTATAGCAGGTAATTACATTTGGTACCCAGAAACACTCATGTTTAATTTCACTAAAAATCTGTATGATACATAACCAACCTTAGTTTTCAAATGCAGTATCCTTGGTCCACCTGCAACTTCCTAGGCTTATTAACCCAGAAGATCTTTTCCTTAGGTTTATTATTCAGGCCTTGGTTGAAACCATGCTTTTAAGTTATGCAGAATGTAATCATTGTAATGGCTAGGTTAGTGAGTTGTTATGCTTATACTAGATTGATACATGTAGTGCTAATATGTCAATAATATGATACTGGGATATCTTGGCCTGTAGTGTTTTCCCTGGATCTCCTAGTGTTTCGTGGATGATCCAATAATGTTCTTTTGTGCCATGTAGCATCTATATCAAAGAACCAGTCTTCCTTGGGTATATTTTGGGATTATTCCGATAAGTTACTGTTATTCTCACTGGATTGCATCCTGTAAGCAGCTCACGAGAGACCACATGAGCAGAATTTGTTTGGTATTGTACAAGGTGGATTAGACCCTGTGCTAAGGTGAATCTCAATTCAAGCTGTAAACTTCCTTTTTTTTTTTTTTTTGGTTGAGCTATGTATCTTTTAATTCTGATTCTTTTTCTTTGCTAATCATCTTATGTCATAATACTGTAATCAGGGATATATGTGTTAGAGGCCTGGTTGATCGGAATTTACCTGGGTATGTGTATACTATTTTCAGTGAATGATAATTCTAGTTGTAAGCTTGGCATTACTTTTAGCACTTCATTGCTTTAATGGTAACTCATAGTAGTCAACTACCACAGTTGCAGTTTTTTTGCAATATGCAGCGATACATTTC
>NW_027069538.1:1614086-1646144 GCF_002906115.3 Quercus suber
TGGTGGGGGGGGGGGGGGGGGGATAAACAGTAAATTTGACATGTAACAGAAAGTATATCATCATGACTCTATACTATAGCATACAATACGATTAATACATGTGTAAGGTATTATAATTATAAAAAAAAAACATATGTAAGGTATTAGCAGCTTTCATATTATTTTTGAAAAATCAATTAACTTGTTTTTTCTAATTTTTTTTTATATATATTTTTATAAATTTGTAACAAAGTTACCACTGTACATCTTTGGTGTGATGGTCACTCCACAAATATAAGTACTTGTAAGGTGTGGGGGGTAAGAGTCAGGGTTCAATTCTACAGGAAAGACCATCACACCCTTGGTGCGATGGTCACTTCACAAATATAAGTGTTTGTGGGGTGTGGGGGGAAAGGGCTGGGGTTCAAGTCTCCAAGAGGGAGCTTCACATACATATACAGTTAGATTATGCTAGAGTAAAAATTTTATCTTGTATAAAAATAAATAAATAAATAAATAATAAAAAATTTGTAACAAAGTTTTCCCTTTTGTTTTTTGCTTTCAATAATTTCCTGTCTAGGCTTCTCTCTCTTAATTTTTCATTCTCTGTTCAGTTGCCACATGTGAGGTTTAATGTCTTTCAGCCAGCAATCGGTTCAACATTGTTTCATACATTTCACAGATTTAACTTGTTATACCAATTTGCACACTTACATACATCCAAAATTGATCACTGTATTTTACTTTAGTAGTGTTATGGTTTATTGATCAAGGAGCCATATTAACAGAGCTTACTGTTGTGACAGCTATGCTATTGGTGGTCTCACAGGCGGTGAAAGTAAAGATTCATTTTGGCGTGTTGTTGCTCAGTGCACTGCCGCCTTGCCCGAGGACAAACCACGATATGTTATGGTGCAGATTTCTTTCATCAAATCAACTTACATCGTCCAAACTAACTTGAATTCTTGTGAACTGGGTGGTTCATCTTTTCATATTTTTCCATGTCATGATATTTCCTCAATACTTCTTTTCAGGGTGTTGGTTATCCACTGGATATTGTAGTTTGCAGTGCTTTAGGTGCTGACATGTATGACTGTGTTTATCCTACTCGCACTGCTCGCTTTGGCACAGCTCTTGTACCTGAGGTGATAGCTTCTTGTGAATATAAACTGTGGAACCATACTTTTACAACATTCTTGATCTTTAAATTTTTTAGTCTTCTTTTGATCTCCAACACGGTTTTTCATACAGTAAATTTATATATGAATGGTTTATATACAAAGACTTTTTGCTTCATTCATATGTTTCTCATGAACATGAAACATACGTGCAGGTCACCTGTTTATGTGAACTATCTTTAACTTAAATATGCATCTCTGTACCTAGTTGCCAGTCAACTCCTGTTAACTATGAACTTCTTAAAATGTAATGGTATTTCTTCTTCAGTGTGGGTGGAAGGACGATTTCTGATATTTATGATATTTTATGCAGGGAGTGCTGAAGTTAAAACACAATGCGATGGCTGATGATACTCGTCCCATTGATCCTACATGCGCTTGTATGGTGTGGTCATAACCGAAACATGTTGGTTGAATTATTATCGTATTATAAATTGATATTTTATAATGATACATCTGCCTCATTGTATTTATTTCACTGTAGGTCTGCAGGACCTATTCTAGGGCCTACATCCATTGCCTTGTTACAAAAGATGCCATGGGATCTCAGCTTCTTTCATATCACAATCTGTACTACATGATGAAGGTACAAATAGAAAATTTTCATATAATTTTTTTTAATATTTTTTTTCTTCCCTATAAATGAAAGTGAATTTCTTTAAAATTTTTAGCTTAGCAGAGATCTACACACATCAATAATCGAGGGAAGGTTTCCAGAGTATGTTTTTCTTTTGCTTCCCCCCCCCCACCCAATCCTTTCTCTTCCTCTTTTTTCTTTCACGTCCTTCTGAATTAGCCATTCTCCATTCTTGTTCAGTAAATAACTTTATGCCAGTTAAATTCCTCACTTCTATCTTTTTGGTAATGACTATTTTAACATTCTTCTTAATCTTTTCTTATTGTAGGTTTGTATGTAATTTTTGCAGATAATGGTATATTTCTTCACTTCTTTCACTTAAATTGGACTTTTTTCTGTGTATATATTATATTTACTTATTGGTGGATATTCCCCATCCTATTTCATTGTATACTCACATTAAGTTGAGAGTTAAGTTGAGTAGGACAAGGGGAAACAAGGTTTAACAGGGCTTTAGGAATGAAACAAAGGTGAAAATCAAGATTTGAGTTGCTGTGAACGGTAATCCATGAACAGTAAATAAAAGATAAATTCCCTAAGAATCACTCGTAGGATTCCNATTCCTTGGCATCACACCTAAGAATAGTGTGCATCACATAAACTCTAAAAGAAAGCTTCATAGCTCTTAAATTCTGAAAATATTCATTATTTATCTCCCCCTCAATAGAAAACACCACAACTCTTTAAATAGAAGATTAAACCTAATCCTAACAGAACTAGGAAACCTAATCCTAGACTCCTAGTAGAACTAGGATTTCTTAAAAACCTAATAAGACTTGAACTTGGACTCCTTAGGCTTACTACTAAGCCCAAATAAATAACCAAACTTAAATAAAACCCAAAAGATGATCTAATAGACTGTTGGCATAGCCCATTCCAGAGTTTTATGAAATTACAAAATTGCCCTTGATACTAAAAATCAAATAAAATATAATAAATGTCTTCTTATTGCCTCCTACATCATAAGTCTTAATCTCTAGTGTAGGTGTTATTTACTTCTTTTTTTGGCAATAGATATTGGACTCTATTTACACGTCTAGTTTATGCCTTAGATATTAATCTTAGCATAGTGGTCAATACTGTTTTCTTGTTTACAGTGTGGTTCCCAGTTTTGAAGCACTAATTTGAACCATCAAGACTCCAGTTCATTAGAAAGTATGTTAAACACACACACACGAGTGCATTTTTTTTAAAGAGGGCAATGTTACTACTACATTTCCACTATGTTCTATGGATGTGTGGCTTGTCCCTAATTTACGAGTTCTTGGTGGCAGATGAATTTCGAAATTGGGTCAGCCTCAGAGAGAGAGAGAAGGGTTTTTTTTTTTTTTTTTGGGGGGGGGTGGGGGGTGTGTTGATGGGGGGATATGCAGGTTTTCAAATTCCTGTTAGATTAAAACGTCCTTATCCCAATGAACCTATTTACTATTTTGATCCTGCTTTGCTGGGTTGAAAGGTCTTCTATTGGAAATAGCGTCAAACTCTTCTCACATGTATTTTATTGGTAAGTTACAAATGCATTGCATTCAATAGGTTTTGAAACTACAATCTCACCCTCCATCCTATTATTATGGGAGAAGAAAGTGCCAGTTGAGCTTAGCTCAGTGGTGTTGTTGCATTGGTCACTATAATGGGAGAACAGTCTTATTTATGTGGTTGTTGAATTTGGTTTAAATATTTAGGGTATTACTCTTGAACCTTTTCATGTCTTTATTGTCTTGTAGTTTCCTAAAGGTGATGTCCCTGAATGGGTATGCAATGCCATGGAGGTTGCCGGAATTGATATCTCTTCCTGCTGTTCTCCGTTCTCTTCCTCTCAAGATTAAAATAATTAAAGATACTCAAACGAGGTAGGCTTATATAGAGTTCGACTTGAAAGAATTTTACAAGAAATTTAACTTATAGGCGATGATACGGGTGCAGCATAAATTTTGTAGCCCATTTATATGCTGCTTCATTAGGATTCTAGAGGTCGTTTCTTTTTTATTTGTCTTAATTTTATTTATTTTTTTTTGGGTAGAAATCTTCATGTTAATTTATTTGCTGTTCACATTGCAAGACAAATATTTTATTCTTGATGTCAACCTTGAAGCATCGACTGTTGAAAATTTGTGTTCAATGATGGATTTTAATCAAGATTGTCAAAATCGGGATCTTATGTACGTTCGTTGAAGGTAGGTGAGATCGTAGATCATAGGATCGGATCGTGAATCGTAAGATCCTACATATTTTCAGATTTAAAGCAAAAAACACATTGATAATGACTTTATATATTGAATAATAACGTAAATTATAAATTCATCTATAAAAAAACTAAGATTTGCATTATATGATATAGTTTGCATGTCATACATCGCTAAGTATATACTAACGAAACAAATATATTTAAGTTTTGACCCAATGTATTTAAAAAGTTCAATAAATATTTAATTAGCAATCAAATACCAAAATATTTATCAAAACATGTGGAAAATATTTTCCAAATTCTAAGTTTCAAGTTTGAAATCCAAAAAAAGTTGGCAAATGAAAACTAGCTAATTACAATATGAAATTCAAAAGTAAGATGAATATTAAGGTGAAGTGAACATTTAATTATTCTCATTCTAAGGTTTTTGTAACACTGTTCTAAATTTCTAATTATTATCCATTTTATCATCTATGTAAACATTATAGTATATATTTGTATACTAGAGCTGCAAAAGACATCAAGATATAATTTTATACTAAACTATTCAAGTTATACTGCATAGCAACAATTAAATAGCATGTTCAAAAAAATCAATTAATCAGTATACAAATACAAGCATAACTAATAAAATTATATATATATATATATATATATATATATAATATTTTAGTAATATTAAAACACAAATTAGTATGTTGATCAAACAAATTTAACAACATTATAGCCTAAAAGGCAGCAAAGCCAACATCAAATTCTTCATTTAGAAATTATGAAGCATTCCTTTATTTTGATTATAAGTGAACTAGAAATTAAAAAACATTTACTTAGGTTAACATAGTTTTATAAAAATAAAATAAAAAGTCATATCATCGCAACATGAAAAATTGAAAATCCTTAAAGCTTCATCAAAACAAAAAATTTATCCCATAAAAAAAAAAACTCAAAAATTTATGTTTTTGGTAGCATCGATAAGATCTCATACGATCTTACGATCCTATATGATCTTACACGATTCTACTATTTTTACGATTCTAGTGCGATCCTAAACGTTTTAGTGAGGTGAGATCGTAAAATCATGCGATCGTACGATCCAGATTGCAATTTTGACAACCATAATTCTAATATTCTAATCATGATGCTCATGTCTTTCCTCATTGAGGCAATCATGGTTTATATGACTAACATGAGTCTTCATCAAGAACAGTGCTAGATGCTTCTACACTAGTGTCACATGAAAATATTTGAAAATTTAGGAGTGTTTGAGAAATGAAAGGGTAAAACCCAATACAATCTGAACAGGTTTGGATAAAGAATTTGACAAATTCTTTGAAGTTTCAAAGTGATAGGATTTAATTTGGCTGGAATTTCAGTACACTGCCAATTAAAATTTTTAACCTTGAAGTCTCGAATTTTGAAAATTTGTGTTCAATGATGGAATCTAAATATTCTAATTGTGATGCTCACGTCTTTCCTCATCAAGGCAATCATGGTTTATATGACTAGCATGAGTCAAGTTCGGTACAATGCTAATTCTACTCATAGTGTCACATGAAAATATGTTCAAAATTTAAGAGTAATTGAGAAATGAAAGGGTAAAGCACTACAATTTGAACGATTTTGGATAAAGAATTCGACAAACTCTTAGAATTTTCAAAGTGCAATGATTTAATTTGACTGGAATTTCAGTATTACCAATTTAAATTTTTATTATTTGGATGTGTGTGTATATATATTTATGTATATATACACCTAAAAATTAAGAAATTAGTTTATTATATTAGTTACAACAATGATGGTAACAATGATATGCTAGTAGAAATATAATTGTATTGTATTAGTGGTTGTTGTAATCAACAAAGTCCAGGAAATATGAATCGTTAAGTTGCTTTTCTTATAGGGGAGTTTAAACACTTACAATTATTTCTTCCCCAACCTAACCAAGTCTTTTTCTTTTCTCGTTCTCAATGACTACAACTTTATTTATTTTAATTGTCTCTTTGAATAATACTCCTTGTACGAAATCTTCGCCTTTTCAAATGTTTTTATTAAATTCAATTGCTATCTTTTTCACTAAATACTGATACAGGGTACAAATGCCAAAATCGTGCAAACCAATTTCCTTCAGGTCTCTAGCTCTGAATAGTAATGGTTACTCGGATTTGACCAGATCTTCAAGAATAGTCGGTGTTCAAACTTCAATAATTGATACCATTTGATCCATTATAATCTTTAATGGAATTTATAATATGACGGCAAAGGACTTATCCAGTTATCTTTACTTTTGAAAGTAAAAATAAATAGACGTTTAACACAAAAAAAAAAGGCTCTCTAGTGTCTCCCTTTATTGATTCTTATTTGCTAATAATTGGGTTGCACTTGGCAGTCTAATGACTAATGATAATGACTAATGAGAACGTTAATGTAACATAATCTTTTGCTGCAAGTACTATAAATAAAAGATAAAAGAAGTTAAATAAAATAAGTAATGACTCATGCGGGATTTGCCAAAAAAAAAAAAAAAAAATCAATAAACTAGCTTATAATCAAGATCCAGATACAAACAAAGTCTTTAACAAGATTATCTTTAGCCAAATTGTATCTCTGATCTCGTATAGTTTGTATAATATTTTCTTAAACACTGATTTTGAAGTCCAGCTTACCATTCTTGTTCCAGTACCAGCCCCTAACGAAATGTCTTTTGAGATTAATAAACTAATCAACAAGGAAATTGTGAAGCGCTAATAAGTGCTTAATCTCTCAGCTTCTTCTAATTTCATACTAATTCAGCAACAGGTCATTAGTGCATAATCTTTCTCTCCTTTTCCAAATGGTTGGTGCATAGTTATCAACTTATCATCGTCGGGAATTATTGGTGCGTAATTATTATAGTCAGTGAGCAAATGTAGATGCAATTATAGTCTCTCTAGATCTCTCTCAATTCATAATGGTACTATACTACTAGTATTAGACTCAAGGTTTTATGGTAATAAAAAATTAGTATGTGTGGGGTCTTTTGTTGCCCAAGCCCAAAGGATATGGGTTAAAGGCCCAACGAACCCAGAACAATGAATTTGTAGAGAGTGGATCGAAAGAGCTGGGTTGGATATGAAGCACAGAACAGTTGGCTAGGTTACGTGCAGTGATGATAACATGAACTGAAGCTTAGATAACTCTATGAATGAATGTCCGAAGAGACGTTTTATTGAATGAACCGTGATTACAATATTCAGAGCTACAGTAAAGCTTTTCTCTCTTTTTCTCTTTCTTTTTTTCGATCCCCTATTATCAGGGACCTTTCTTCTTTATATAGCATCTCTTCCTATCATCTCCATCGTCCACTTGTTCTTCATCCACGCATCCACTCGAGTGCATGTCACGTCGTGTGTCTACTTTAGTTCTTTGTGAGTGGCGATAGCTGAGGATGCACTATTCAGGGGTCTTCTCCACATAAATGCGGCCAGAAAAGCTGTTGCAGCGCATTAAATGCGGTGGTATCAGCTTTTCCTTCAGATATCTTTTAGTTCTGATCATTTCCGAGTCCGCCCAGGGTCTATTATTGCCGTTGGGACCGTTGGGAAGATTAGTCGGACCCTCCACACGTTCGTTTGATCAAGGCTCGTCATAGCTGAGGAGCAAGACATCCTCGGACCAACGGTGACCTCTTCGGACGACACTCCCCTTCTGCTTCTGGGCTTCCTGCTCTAGATGGTCCGCCCCAACTACCTATTAATCCTCGGAAATGCAATAGTCCTTAGCAGGCGGTTTCGGGCCCGTTAGGTAGCTTTGGGCTTTTTCCCCCCACAGTATGCATTTGGATTCAGATGTTTTGGCCTGGCGCTTTTTTTTTTTTAAAAAAAAAACCATCGCCTCTTGCACTGTTCATGGGACATGAACAGTGCATTTAGGCAAATAAACAGTAATCCTCACGTGAACAGTAATTTTTAAATTATTTTTTTATTGTTTTCATTTTTCAGCAAAATAAGTTGTATCCAAACGGATCATAGTATCCAAATAATATTAAAAAATGGAGTACTCCACCCCATATTGAATTGGAAAAGCCTAACTGATAGTTACAGAATAGAATTCATCTATTACATAAAAGAATCCATCTAGGCTAGGTTGCTAGGATATACGATGTTTATGAGTTTTGTAATTCAATGGGATTGACAAGTTTATTTAATAAAAAGAAGCAAGGTTCCAATTTCTCATTATCCACTTATCATAAGTTGTAACAATTTAATTTTTTTGGCCAAAATTGCCAATCATACTGTGAAGTCTTATTCTTGATTGTGTGAAGCACATACTTTCTGATATATGCATGTCATTTTGTGTAATTCAGCAGAAAATGCAAGAGCTCTCTGATTGGACTATGTGATGTGTGGGGAGTGAGGGTGACACAAGGTGTACTTGTTTGATTCCAATTAAAATTTTCAAGGTGTGGTCATGGTATGCATCAATTTTCAAAGCGGTTTGATGTGGAATTTGACTTCGTAGATTATAGATGGAGTTTGGTAATGCTTCATTTAAGAGGACTTCTAACAAAAAACGCAGGTAACAATGAAAATATGAAAACAAGTAAAGGACTGAATTCTAAGTTATTTCTAGTTCCTTTGAATCTCAAGAAAGTAAATTAAACCGTTATTAATAGATTAATTTGAAGCTTAATTTATGTCCTTATTTAAATATTTCGAAGGTTTGCAGTAAACAGATTAAAGCCTAGTTCTTCACACTAATATCAAACTGGTTCGAAGTAAACATCTTTCAGATTAAACAAGACTAACAATAGAGCTCTTGAATCAAACTTCAATATAAACTTACATAAAATAATATTAATCTGAGTAATAAGATTACAAGGAAGCACTTACAAGCATAAACACCTTTTAAAGCCTTTTGAAGTATAGGGGAATCTCTTGGGGAACTTAATATTACTAGACAATGATCTCTGTATAAACAAGTCTGTCTGTTTCAATTGGTAGATTAAATTAAATTGCTTCCACTTACTTTTTCCTGATCTGATACTTGCTACAAAAACTGCCATGTATGCTCCCACATCACTTCTCACGTTCTTGTGCTTTCACAGGTGTGATTTCTTTGTCATGCACCTGCTATCAAGTTTATAATTTTATTAGAGGAAATTTTAATTTAATGCCAACAGCACTCTTGAATTTTCTTGTAGATTTTCCTCTTTTTTTGTTGAAAGAATATTAAACTTTATCTCAAAAGTTGTTGATTTTTTGGCAGAAAATAAAAATGTAGAAATCCATCAATAAAATATGAAATTTTTTCTATATGTAAATATATAAATATATATAATTTAAAAAAATATATATAATAAAAATCTTAATTAATCTAGGCCCTCCGCTTTGCATGATTGTCCTAATTAAGAATACTTTTACAAAGAGAATAAGAATACTTTTACCTAACTTTTTGTGAGCTTGCATGGTTTCCGTTAATTAATCTATCTATAATTTGGAACAACACTACGTGATTTACAACAACTTATAAAAAACAATCCCATGAAAAATTTCTTTTTTTTTTTTTTTTGGTGAAGAAAAATTTCATTACTATTGAAAGATTCGTACGGATGAATATTAAATAAACATTTTAGGTCATGTGGGGTTCGTCGGTCTTTCTTGAAAATATTATCACTCTTTTGAAGTGTAAAGCCAATTTTGCTTGTGGAATTTAGGTCTAAATAAACAGATAAAAAAATTTCCACCTTCTCCTTTGGTGGGTTTTGTTTGTTTTGGTTAATTTTGAAAGAATATCGCTGGGAAATTTTGTTGTTGTTGTTTTTACTGAAAAATTCCACTTTCTCATATCTCTGATTCCTGGTTAGCTTTTGAAGATTCAGCCATTCAGGCACATAATTTCGAAGGGCAATAATGCTAACTTCCCTCGTGGTCTAATTTATTTAGATAAGCATGTTAATTATTTTCTCATTAGGGTATACTTCCCTCTATTTCTATTTATTTCATTATTAATTTTTTAACAGTTTCAATGGTAGAACATGTTCATGTTCAAATTTATTAGTTGAATTAACCGAAACATATCATATGTACATGAAATTTTTGCAACAGTAAGATACTCAACTTATTCTGGTATATCCAAAAATTTAAAAATTAAAGGCATATTCATGTGTGTTTGACACACCACATATGACATATCTATCTTGTAGATCCTAGTGTTACATAAACCATTACCGTCAAGTGATGACTCATGGTCCCATGGCTTGCGTCTAGCTAAGAAGAAAAAGTTTTGATCTACAATTGCCAGTTGATACCAACTTCATGTATAGTTCACATCAGTTTACAGTGTACATATAAGTGCTTATCATCAAGACCAAGGTTACCATGTCCAACACTTTTTATGGTTCTCTCTCTCTCTCTCTCTCTCTCTCTCTCTCACACACGCTAACGGATTGCTTAGATAATGATTTTCTAACCAACCCTTTTGATTTTTCTCTCTTTTATTGTCATTTCATTTGCTTGAACCATAACTTTGTTATGGAATCATACTTTGTGTTTTTTTAATCCTCGGAGAAAGACAAGGATCAATCTATGTTGCGCCAAAGCTGTACCTTTGTACAACATTTCCCAATTAGGCCATCTTTTACCAATAGATGATCCTGTTTACATTGTTTTTTCAGACTAAACAACTTGCGTGACTCTTGTCCTTGAGCTCTATAAAGTAGTGAGCGACTTCAAAAAGTCTAAGTCTCTAAGACTCCAAAACATCTCAGTGATGAAGCGGTTCAGTAGCTCTGATAGCTTGGCTGCTCTGATCTCCATTAGTCCACCTAAAGGTAAACAAAATTCAAGTAGAAAATTTCTGTGATGGCTCATTTTATATATAGACCCAGCTATATTTCCATTATTTCAGACACTGTAACAAGATTCTGATTCTCCCTGCGATTACTAATAGCACTGTTATTTGGATTTCCAAAGAAACCAAAACTTTAATTCATGCTTAGTCTATCTTTTATACATTTAAGTTGCTAAATTTTGCACAACTAATGATTTTGTGCTTATAAACCGATGAATTAATTAGATGTGTATTTTTATTCTTAAACAAAAACTTATTACAGTTCATAATTGAATATTTATTATTGTTTGATCGGAGCTATAGTAGAATTTAGAATTAAACTTATTATCAAGTGGAAGTTTTGAATTATGGGGTCCTCGGAAAACTTACATGATCATAAACTTTGTTTGAATGAATCTATTCTCTGATATTGCAAACTCTTTCACCTTTTCTTTCTAACACAACACTTCCACTACTGTCAATGTAGAGAACAGCACTTATTGTTACAGTGAGGATTTCCATGCAATGCTAAATAGATTAGAGCACGAAGATTTGGAGGAAGAAACTGGGCTGGTGTTGGGGAAGAAACGGAGACTAAGCTTGGAACAAGTAAAGGCATTAGAGAGGAGCTTTGAAGTGGAAAACAAGCTAGAACCAGAGAGAAAGGTAAAATTAGCAGCAGAACTAAGCTTGCAACCAAGGCAAGTGGCTATATGGTTCCAAAACCGCCGAGCCCGCTGGAAAACCAAGCAATTGGAGAGGGATTATGGGGTTCTTAAAGCTAATTATGATGCTCTAAAGCTTGACCACCATAATCTTGAGCAGGAAAATAAGGCTCTAACCTCAAAGGTATATCATATGAGTAATCATAGCACCCATAATTTTTCACACATCTTTTCACAAAAGTTGACTGACTTCTTATGATGAAATACAATCATTTTCAAATGGGGATCTAGATCCGGTACAATATGCAATGGTTAATTAATGGGTGAGATTGAAAATTAAAAATTCAATTTTGATCTCAGCCCTTGGTCATAACTTTTTTTACCTTTCTTTTTGTTTTGTTTTGTTTTTGTTTTTGTTTTTGTTTTTTTTTTTAATATTTCTAACTTTTACATCTCACAACGACACGATAATCTTCACTAATTGAAAACGTATATTGATAGATTACCAAATCCCCAAAATGTCATAATCAATTATCAATTGTCCAAAATACCAAGGTGTTAGAAAATGTTAACATATATGGTTAAAGACTCTTTTTGGTTGCATTTCAAAAAGCTAAAGTCCTTCGCTTTAACTTAAATTGTGGATTTTTTTTTCTCCTTTTTGGGTTCCTGGATTGTAGCTGAGAGAGCTGAAATCCAAGGTCTGTAGAGCAAGTTCAGAAAGCAACCACTCTGTGAACGAACAGTCTCCAATATCAGAGTCTGACAACAACGTTTCTGAGCAAAGTAAAGGCCATGACTTACGTGCAGAGAACAGCAACAAGGCAGTGTCAGTAGACAGCGACTCAAATGGGATCATGAAGGAAGAAAGCAAAATGAAATTTACTCTATCTTTCAATGGCTCATCTTCCTACTCAAATCCATTGGTGAATCGGCTTCAATTCTCTGATCCCAGAACGGTTGTTCCAGCTAAAGCATACCAACCCCAGATTGTGAAAATGGAAGAGCAGAGTTTGTTTAGTACAGAGGATTCTTGTAATTTCTTTTCTGTTGATCAAGCTCCTACCCTCCATTGGTACTTACCTGAGCAGTGAAACTAGCTCAAAGCCAGACTCCCAACTTCTAAATTTGTTAGTATACTTTTTCACATAGCTCCCCTTGGCCCTTGCACAACAGAAGTGACCGAGTTCCACATTTTCAGAATGTGTAGTTTCTTTTTTTTGGTTAAAACAGAATGTGTAGTTTCTTAATCTTAATATTTCTTCTGTAACATAATCCCTACTACTATAATTTTTTTCCCTTTTTGGCAATAAGATAAGGTAAGCCATCCTACTACTAGAAATGCTGACTTCATTAGTAAAGTAATGCCCCATGACACATAAATTTTTATGATGACTTTGTGTTTAAATAATAGTATTTTGATAGGATTTCATCAATTATAAGAGGGTCCGGTTAAGAGTAAACATTAATCATTTATTTTAAGATGTTTTTTTTTATAAAAAATTAAAAAAAAATTGTCAATAGAGTTAATCTCTTTTTCAGACCCATTTGATAAGAGATTTTTAATAATATCGTTTAAATTTTGTAAAAATACGTATGAATAACAAAATATATAAAAATAAATATTATGGTATTTAAATAATAATTTTTATTATTTATAGGCCGTTACCAAACATTGTCAGTGTCCTTAGCCATATATTAACAAAACCCATCATAAAATACTATTTCAATAATTGTGAAAATTTTGTTGTGTACTAAATTTGATGTATATCATTCAGAAAAGATGCCGTCGCATGTAGCCTTAACATGAGTATAGGAATCTGTCTTGGGAGTTGGGAATTTAAAAAGGTAAGCAACAGCACATGGTTGGCATAGCAAAAGTGGGATATGTCTAAAAGCAAAAATTTCGGGCAGGTTTGCACTTTGCATTGGACACTGGACAGAGCCTTTACCAAAAGTCTTCCCGCATGGCCATGTTTACTGTTTCCTCTCCTTTCTACAATCACAACTATTTTTACAATTATTGACTTGACTTATAAGAAGTTTAGAATCAACTATAGATCTAAGTAAAATTAATGGTTTCGCATTATGGGTTATTTTAGAAAGTCTTTTTTTTAATAAAAAATATATTTAATGTGTTGTCTTTTAAATAAAAAAGATATAAGCTTCTAAAATTAGAAGATTGTGTAATTTGTAAAATGTTAGTGAAAGAGAAATATTAACTTGTTGAATAAAGAGAAGAAAGGTAAATTACAGAATTTAGCTTCTTCTATTTTTGGTAATAAAGGAACCTTTGTTAAAAAAAACTAAAGAATTCGAACATTAAACACATTGTCTATCATAATATGGTCCCAAATTGTCAAGAAATAATAAAAGATTGAGATCTTTCAAAACCAGAGTCTTGAGTTTGACTGACTCCTCTTTTGTGCATTCGAACTCTAATACATTGTCTATCATAATACAATCCCACATTTCCAAGATATAACAAAAAAAAAATAAAAAAATAATTAGTACATTAGATGGAGGTCTTTCAAAAACCACAGTCTTGAGTTTGCTGAATCCTCTTTTAGAGCAAATACATTAGCACACTTACTCCCTTTTTCTCAAGCAATCATCAACTAGTAAAGCAAATTCACCAAGAGATTCAGCTGAACTATTAATAAGACACACACATACCACAGCTTTGGCATCAAGCTCTATTTTCAAAGTGCATGGAAGCCCTAGGAGAGTATTTTTATTGTTTTCCATGTTTTGGTCCCAATGGGTGAGCCTCATAAAGTCATGAACACAACGCATGTGGTTGGTGAAAAGTAGATATTGATGCAAAGCTCATCACCTCACAAAGCGCATGGCAAATACAATGACTACTATTACTGGAACCATTCTCAACAGAGATGGGGTTACACCCTTGTCCTCAACCTGTTCAGTCCATTTTAGCTGCTCCCTTTAGGTGGGGTCGTATGGTACGACCAAACTTCGTGTATACATCTCAATCTTTCAATTCATTGCCTCTAGCACATTCTTGGAGGCTCTCAAATCAAACTACTCTTTACTTATCAAGTTTTAATATCTCAACGTAATCTCATCATCAAGATAAGTATTAGTATTGAATAACGAAATTGACATCTTCAAATATCTTTTGGACATTTATAGCTTACTGGATTGTAGCTATTGTATCAGTGCACTGGACATATTAAGATGCAGATATACATCCAATATGTGTCTTAATGTGTTCAGTGCATTAATGCACTAATCATAAACTGTGTCCTAACTTATTCATCAGTTATCTCAAAAAAAGTAATTAAAATATTATGAAAATTACAAAATTTTAAAATTTGGATTTGTTCGTCAATGAAATATCAAAACTGTTGGCTTTCAAATTTTAAAATGTTTCTTTTCCAAAGCGTACTGTGCTTGTTTGCTCTTTTGATCTTATAGAGTAATTTAGACCCACAGCTGATTTGGTCTCATTTATCAACTAGTATATAAAATAGAGTTAATTAAACAAGTTGAATACTTTGTTTCCCCTTTGGTTCAATATATTATCCTTTGGCTTGCTTGCAACATGTGTTAAGACTTTTATAACTTAATTGATATATCTTCATTTAGAATTTAAATCTTTCAACTATATATCGAGAAAGAAAACGTGCATACAAATATGTAAACTGATTGCAATTTTAAACAAATAAATTGATTACTAGCATGGTTAAACTAACATCATAATCATTGTTACATTGAATTATTGAATGGAGCTTTTCTAATAGTTGATGTGATTTCCCATTTTGGCTAGCTTAAAAAGTAGAGGATTCCAATCTCGTTCTGTAAACTATAGCAAAATTTTATAGTAAAAAGTCACATATTTATTTATATTACCCACTTTTCAAATACATCTTCCATCTCATTATAGGTACCTTTTTCTGTGATTTTCCTTAAAAATTTTATACCAATATTTATCAAGTACTAGACTATGTTAACAGATCCATCTTTTAATTAACAATTAATCAGAATCTTATTTTATAACAACACGTGTTTCAGTTTTTGTAACAACTAGATATATGTATTAAGGAACGAAGGAGAAGAGTACAAGGGTCGCTTTCTATACACAAATTTTAAGCGAGAAAAAGACAGATAAAAAGAGCTGCTGTGACTACTTGGCTACTTGCCCCTAATGTCTTCTTCATGTCAGAGATTGGGACCAATATTGTGTCATCCATGTTTGACTTTTAATACACCATGGAATCTTGCCACCTTCCAAGAACGCCAATCCCTACCTAGCTGTAAGCTGTGTAGCGAAAGGCACCAATTTCCCTAGCTAGCTTTTTTTTATTTTATATTTTTGTGCCTAGCTAGGGAAGCAATGTTCTTGAGAATTTTTTCACAGACGTTAAATAATTATTCCTGCAAAACTATTTTTATATGACTGTATTTTTATTATGTATTAATGGTAATAGATGATATCAATATTATTAGTGAAACATGAACTGTATCAATTGATTGATTGTTTCTGTGCATCCTAGACTCTGCGTTTGTTTCTCGAATAAGTTTATTGATACAAAAATATTCACAATATTTTTATATAATTATTGATTTGATAGATTATGATTAGTATATAATGAAAATAACGTTAATAATGGAGTTATTCAAAACTTTACCAGTTAAGTTAACTGGAACTCACTATGTTTATATTCTCAATATTACTTTTTTACTTCCATCTTTACTTAACAAAATTAAGTGATTAATAGACAAACATTCTATTCATTTGAATATCATACGTTTAAATGTGTATGCACCATAAGGAAATAAGGAATAGGACAAGTGAACCACTAGCTTTAATTGACAATATCATTGGAGAGATTCGACAAAAACTACAAAGTTTTAAAATGGTGCAAATATCCTATGTGAGGAGGCAAGACAATCGCCTAACACATATCTTGGCTCAATATGTTGAAGAGTATTGATGTTTATGTAACTTGGATAAATAAAAATCTTAATACAGTTGAGTTCACATTATTTCAAGATGTACTGAATTTTTTTTCTTCTTTATAGAAGTTACGGTCTTCTTATCCAAAAAAAGAAAAAAAAAGTTCCCTATTCTAAAAGACAATTATATAGAGTAAAACCTCAAACGCAGAGTTATCCATTACAGCAGATTACGCAACTTGGGACTAAATTAAGTTGGACTAGTTGATCATAATAACACAATCAACTTTTTTTCCTCCACTTGAGTAATAGTTTCATGCATGACAGTGGTTGGATTGTTGGTTTAACAGAGATGTCGTTAATTTGATAAGACATTTTTTTTTTCTAACTTATTCGAAATCCCAAAGGGCCATTGGTTTGGGGATGAGAGGAGAAGGTTTGGGGATGAGAGGAGAACATCTTGTCCTTGTCTATATGTCGCTCAAGTGGCTAATACTACAAAAGCCAAGAGTGTGACATTAGTAGAAAAAAAAGTGAGTTTGTGGGGGAAGGTAGATGATGGCCAACCAATAATTTCTTGTCAAAGTCACATTGATTTTAAATGCTGGCCATGTCATACTCGTTCATGAACTAAAAATTTATTTTTCAATGACAAATCTTCTTCTTTTTTTCTTGGATATGTATTTCCCTATGACAACAAAGACGAAAACCCATGGACAGGATTTGTAGAGTTATTTTTTGAAGGAAAATAACACCTGCTATTTTCTTTCAAGAAAATTGCGTGGTTGAACTGATTTTTGTTTTCTTCCTTGATTTGTTGGGGGCGATTTGGATTCAATGTCCAGTAACACTGGACCCCTTGAGATGATGACACATATCTATTTTTAGACACATGTCACCATTCGACCAGGTCCAGTGCATTGGAAGCACTGGACCTAATTTGGGCCCTAATTTGTTTGGTTTTTATTCTCAAGATATGTTATGCCACAATCTTCACAATGCATTCTAGTTGGGGAACCGGATTTGACTCTAGAGTGTCAAAGTTTATAATGCACACATATGCAGGTAACACATTCTATATAATAGAAAAATGGATTCAATAATTGTTAATCATTAAAAAAAAACACTAAATAAATAAACGTTTATTTAATTGTTTATACAAAATTTTCATGAAAACAACAAATATAACCATTTTTAAAAAGTACTGTAGGGTTATATTATTTTTTAATTTTATATAATAGATCAAAAGTATGCCTTCCCTTTTCTTCTTTTCTTTTACTCTATCATCGTTTTCACTTTTCATGTTTTGAACCCTAAAAAACATTAGTGAAATAGGAAATACTTTACTAATTTATGAAACAAAGTTTGACATGTAAGAAAGATAATAGTCAACAAAAAATAAAAAGAAAAAAAAAATGAAAATATAAGAATGATTTAAAATTTTTAAATGGGAGACAAACAAAATGAGAGTAGCTAGAAGAGTTCCTTAAGATAGTGAGACGTGAACTGTATTGTTAATACGGCATGTATTAAAATTTTAAAGGCCAAGATTATTATCTCATATGGAGTTAACCCATTGGACCCAATAATCCAAAGCCCAACAAAAAAAGAAGAAGAAAAAAAATACCTCTACCAAATCATATCAGATGCTTCACAATTCACATCTACGTGCAAATTATGTTACAAAAGGGATTTTGTTTTCTTGGCTGTTTTCAGTCTTATTCTGGTTGAGCTACTTTAACGTAGTATTTCAATTCACTTTGATCCATTTTTATCGTAAGATCTATTAGTAAAATAAATAACTAAATCAGTTAATTTAATTATTTTTGTCCAAATATATTTGTACATTAAGTTATTTAAACTTTTTTTTTAAATTACTATTAATCAAACAATAAGATTTTTTAAATAATGCATCTAATGAATTAAAAAAGAACATTTAAACAATATCATTTATTACAAATTTTTTTTATAAAATGTTATGATTGGTTAGTTTCACATTAACAACATAATAAAAAAAATTCTTAATTATTTTTTAAGTTATGGTACACACATTTTACTACATATAAGTCTTACAAATCTATATAATGAGTCCATTTGAATACCGTTTATTTTGTTGAAAATTGAAAATTGAAAATACTGTAGTAAAATAATTTTTAAATGTGTGAATAGTGTTGTAAAACCCATTTTTAATAAAAAAAGTTGCTGAATAAAGAAGTTTGTGGGTCCCATAAACAATACATGAGATCCACTAAACAGTGCCATTGCAGTGAAAATTTGGATTGTCAAAGAGGTGGTAGGTCTCGTGCACAGTGCACGGGACCCATTGACAAACACTCCCACGTGAAATGTGCATGTCAATAAAAAAAGAAAAAAAAGAAAAAGAAAAAGAAAAAAGAAGAGAGAACCCAAAAACCAGACGCGGCCAAAATCATCACTATCCAAACGCACAAAATATCTAAAATTTGAAACGTCATTTTGAGTTATATTAGGCTATTAGCATAGCATTTCGGTCCAATATAGTCCATTAGGTCCATTAGGTTCAATTAGGTCCGCTTCGGTTCATTTTGTCTCATTTGGTCTATTTCAGTCCATATCAATCTATTGGGTCCGCTTTGATCTATTTTGAACTAGTTGGGCTTTAAATTGAATTTTTTTATAGGTTTCCTTTTCAATCTTGGGCTTTTGTGTGTGTTGAAAAGCATGAAATTTTATTTTATTTGGGCCAAAATCTTTAGTTTTGATCCACTTTGGTGCATTCATTCTAATTTAATCCATTTTAGATTAATTGAGCCTTAAAGTAATTTTTTTTGTAAGTTGCATTTTCAGTTTTTGGCTCAAAAATTTTTTTATTTTTTATTTTTGGGTTAAAAATGATGAAATTTTATTCTATTTCGGCTAAACTTTTTAGTTTTGGGCTAAAAAATACAAACAAAATAAGCTTTAAAATTTAGAGACACAAGCCTTTAAAAAGTAATAAAAATGATAAATATTCAAAAGATTACCTTAAAATTCAAGTTTCAATAATATGGACATTATAATGATATTCCGAAAGAAAAAAAAAATTACAATTTAAACATAATGTAACATGTTACATATGTTTCCTGGAATGAGAGTGTATTTTTTTTTAATATTCTTGGATATATTTAAATTAGTCAACCAATAATGATATATTTCAAAAAGGTTCTTTAATAATATCTTCTCTATTTATATAAAAAAATATTATAGTCATTATGTAATTTAAATCTTCTGATTAAAACAATTGTTCACGCTCACAATTTTGATCTAATTTAGAACAATAGTTGACGCTCACAACTTTGAATTTGATGTGTAAGAAGTGTACACTATTAAGTGTGCAACAAGTTTTTTCTCCTTATCCTAATAAGATTATTTTATCGATTACCATTCAGGTGATATAGTGTGAGGATAGAGTTAGTTCTTTGGTGAAGAATTAGTTGACCGAGTGTATTAGGACTCTTTATCTTTTGGTTTGCTCTCAAACACAAAATCTATCAATAAACACTATATAATACAGTTTATTGCTTTGATTAATTGTGCCGCACAATGAAAATGCACAGTAAAGGAGGTTTCGAACTATTTCCTAAGAATTTTTTTTTTCTCTGATTATGTTTCCAACGTTGTGCTCATTGAAAGAACATTCAGATGATACAGTCATGCAAGAACAAGAACAAGCTTGTTTGTCGAAAGAACATTATGATGATACAGTCATAAAAGAACAAGAGCAGGATTACTCGTCGAAAGAACATTCTAATGATGCAGCCATGCAAGAAGAACAAGAACAGGTTTGCTCGCCAAAAGAACATTCTGATGATGCAGTCATGCAAGAACAAGCCCTTCAACTTTCTAGAGAGAAGCAACATTACATGCAATTGACATCGTTGTTCTTCAAAGTTGATAATTCGTTTCTTTTTCCGTGGAATTGGAATCCTAGTGCCAATGCTACCAATAGCGAAAATACTTCAAGTAATGTCAATACCAATCCTAGTGATACAAATAACGATGATAATGGAGAACAATAACTCATGAAATTTCAGCCAGGTTCATTCTTCAGTAAAGAAGGGCCATGGACAGTAAAATATTCTGAATTTTCAAGTTGTATAGTGTAATGAATGTAAATATTGTAGGGTTGTAGATGATTATGGAGTAATAGTTAAAGCTCATACTTTCAGAACCATTTGGATTGAGGGGAGAGGAAAGCAATTCAGAATAATGTTTATGATGAATTGTAATTTTTTTTTAAATAGTAATAATATATATATATTTTTTAAGTTTTACCGTTATATGCCCAATGTTATGAATTATGATGATTGATAGAAATGTATTTACGGAAAGATTCAGATGAACCCTCAATCCATTGGATTACCAAAGAGATAACTTCTTTATTTAAGTTTTACTTTTATGGGATATTGTTCTTTATAAATAAAAAAGAAAGGCTTTATGTTTAAGGAAGAAATCCCACTGTCATGTACCTAGTTTTGATGGCTGGAATTTGGAAAATTACCTCAAATTCTAATTCTAATTGTGACTTGAAAAGCTAGTTGGGCTTTCTTGTTTAAAAAAAAAAAATTTAATTAGGATATTTTGTTCATTTTCTTGGTGTGGAAGAAAAAACTATTCCTTAGAGTGGAATAAAAGCTTATTTCTTGACCACTGAGATGAAAGACTCTTCTAATCTTTTGAAATGCATGCAAGAATATCAAGAACAGCTCCAACGTTCTCAAGGAGAACGATATTGAAGCAGATTGGTTAAGGGAGAAAAAAATGCTTTAATATTTTATGTTGTTTTTTCTTTTCCAATAGAATTAGGATTTATTTGCTTTTACAAGTTCAATTAAAATCCTTTAAAATATTTTATTCTCTCTTAACCAATTTGCATAAGATATTACATGCAATTTACATCGTTCTTATATGTTGACATTTCGTTTTTTTTCACCCTGGCATATATATTGTGACCCAATGATGATATTAATACTTCACACGTAATGGAGGACCACAACAAGGTAATTTTTAACCTAGTTCATTCATCGTGTGGGGTTGCAGCTGAACTAAGAGTGCTAAGTAGAAGCTACTAACTTCTGGCTTTTATGAAGAACTAGAATAAGAACGATATATATTAGCAAGTAACTAGAGTTTCTCAAAAAGAAAAAAGAAAAAAGAAAATAGAAAGAAATAAAATGAATAGAAACACTAATAAAATTGTATTACTTCTATTGTCATGACAAGAAAGCTCCAAAGTGAACTGAAATAGACCTAACAGACTAAAGTAGATTGAATTGGATTAGACAAACTGAAATGGATTGAAATAAATTAAATGGACCAAAATAGACCAAATTAACGAAATTGGCATGAAATCAATCAATATTATGCTTCAACTTTTAAATATTATATAAATATAGATTATAACCATCTTTTTATTTTCTTCCATTTTTTACAGGAAGTTTTTACAATATATGTCCATATGGTATGCAATTGATAGCAACATGCTTACCTTCTAAAGTCTGAAGATTCATAATCCATTGGATTTCTTAGGATTGTTTCTTTTTTTTCTTTTTTTCTTTTTTTTTGCTATAAAGAGTGGTTCATTGTCAGAGTCCAAAGAGTGGTTCTTTGTTTCAACCAACCTTGGGCTTTAGTAGTTTCCTCATATTTTTCTTGCAATTTCTTGTAATCTTTAGTGCAAAACTATCTCCAAGTTATTCATGAGGCTTGGGGCTCAAAATCAATTGTAACAATAACTCAATTAATGCAAATAAGTTGATTGACTTCTGTTGAGGTCCAAAATATTACAAGTGTTAAGAACCAAAACAAATAGGCCTCCAAAAATAAGGAAGGCCCAATCTGTGAGCCAAGGCCTATTAGAATGGGCAGAAGGAAGCCCAAGTTCATAAACGGGTAGGCCCTGGGCCTTAGGGAAGAAAGAAACGAAAATCAATGGAAGCTTGGCCCAACCCTCTATAAGAAGGGCTCCTAGGGAACCCAGAGAAAAGAAATGGGATAGACCACTTAGAACTACCAGAACTAGGGAGGGGATCCTCGAGAAGTGCGAGAAAGAATCAGCTGGGACTTGGATAGTTTAAGGAAGCATGCTCATGGACACAAGGAATGAAGAAAGACATGTCTCATCAGCCGCCCATAACCTAGAAGAAAAACTTTGGAAATAGATGGTGACTTGGGAACCAACACTTGATGAAGGGAGCCCGGTACCTAGGGAAAAGCAAGAAGGTGAACTATAAAAGAAGGTGGTTGGGGATCTTTCAACATGACAGGGAGGAATCTACCTATTTAAAGAAAAAGGACAACGGGTGAGGCAGCCAAAAAAGGGCTCTGAAAAGTCTCTCTAGAAGCCTTGGAAAGAGAAATAAAAGTCAACCCCATTAGCACCCCCCAAAAGAGAAAGGTCAGTTGAGAAATTTTTGGAGAGAAATCTCAAAAGAAGAATACAATGAGAAATAAGGAAAGAACCAGCCACCAATGTTGCTGACACAACATTGGCTTTGGTACCCAGGGCAACAAAAGGAAGGAATCAATGACATACCAAAAACCTTATGAAGGTACTATAAAAGGAGGATCAAGCCATCAGCAAAATTCATTCAGTAACCATTAATTAGAGCAAAAAAGGAGCATTAGAGAGACTCATTAAGCTTCAAAAAAATAGAGAGAAAAGAAAGGCATTGCAAAGGATCCTGTAATAAGTTCTTGAGAATACACTTGGATTTAAGGGGATTCAAACCTCACAAGTCTTGGAAGCCTAGAAGGAGCTATCCAAGTCTTTGACTTTTGAACTTATTTGAACCTTGTAGCATATCCTAGTAAGAAATAGGGTCCAATGTATTTTAAAACTTAATATAATGACATGTCACTCTATTTTCTAAGGATCTCTAGCGTTCTTACTCACTCTTTTGATAGTTCTTTACTATTCCTCCACTATTTATTTTACAATATGTATATGTTTGCATTAATGAATGTTTATGTGTTGTAGGGCCCATGTTTTGTGCACAAATTGATTCGCAATCAGCCCAATATAGTTGTGGTGAACCAAGCTTAGTCCACCAACCAACAAATATAATTTCTTGAGAGTACTAGGACCCTCGTTACCATTTCGGCCTGGGTACTGTCCAAAACAGGAACTAACAACTTCATTTGAAAAAAAATTTATCTATCATTCGACTATCTTTTCTGTACATTTCGCTTACATTTCAATTCTTTTATTTTGCCAAAATCTTCTTATTAATTGAGACAATTTGGAACCCGACATATCTTGATCTTGAGAAAACATTGGATAAATGAGTTCTTGACCGAATATCCATCATGTAAGCATGCTGAGTGAAAATTGAAAAAGTTCTTTTGTTCAAATTTATCCTTCATCACTGATTATGTTGTAAAAGCTTTTCAATATAAACTTTACTATCTTGGATCTAAACCAATTTTTTTAATAGATATGATAGAGTGGGATTCTAATTTATCGTTCATCAATGATTATGTTATAAAAGCTTTTCAATATAAACTTTACTATCTTGGATCAAAACCAATTTTTTTAATAAATATGATAGAGTGGGATTCGATCCTTGATTACTTATTTGTCAATAAAAGACTTTTTTTTCCCCCATTTTACCTAATTAGAATCTAGTTTAATCTCAAACATTTTGGTTATTTTTTTTAAAATTTAAATAATAAAAAAGAGAGAGAGAGAGAAAGAGAAAGAAGAGACAATAACAATGACAGCAATTCTCTGAATCCTACTAAAGACTCAAGGGTGTTGTTTCAGGGTCATGGGCCTAGGCTGCCAAGCCCATCATTTCATCTAAACAAGGCCCATGAGATTACTATTTGGGAAAGAATTGCAAGTTAACCAAATTGCATACTCACAAATAGGGGTTTGCATGTATCAAGTTGGAGGGTTCTTTAAATTAACCCAACCAAACCCATCAAATTTGTAGAAGCCAACACAACTCGGGTCAAGTTGGAATAATTAGGGAGATGGGTTAAGTCCCCTTCTTCAATAAATTAATACAATTATCCTAGTATTCTCAAATCATATTCCAAAGTTATATCAGGTTGGACCAATTTTGTTAGATTAGTGGGTTGGATGTACACCCCTACTTACAAAGGTTTGCATTTTATTAGAAATTTTGAATAATAATATTGATAATTTTATATGTCTAAGACTGAAATCTATATATTGTTTCTTTAATAACTATGACATCTCAAGTAATAAGAATCATTTTCCAATACAAAAGTGTATATTATTTTGATAATTTGGAGTTAAGTGTTATTTTTTGTAATTATTTTTTAAATCAGGTATAATATGTGCCTGTGAAACCATTTGATATATAGAAATTTTATGAAATACAAATGCAACAAAATCTCACAACAATATTATTTTTAGCTATGACGAGTCCTAGTGTAATCTTTTTATTATTAATTGATTTATTTTGATTTTCGTTTAGCTTATATATTAGCTTATTGCGAAAATGTTATGAGATTTTCTTGTAGTCAAAGATGTACCTGAATTTCTTTTAAATGTTTGGGGAGAAAATTGTAGTTTCTTAATATTCAGAAATAAAGGTAATGACTTGGTTTGGTAAATACTAATTATAGGGGTTTTTTTGTCACTATAAATTACATGACTCTTGCCTACTAGAGAGTTAAAACTACATAAAATAGAAAATTTGAAAATCCATTGTTCAGATAAGGTTATTAAAATAGTTTTTTTTTTGTCATAAAAATAAAAAGAAAAGAAAAAGGAAAAGGAATTGAATTTGTAGAATTTACGAAGAAACCTGCAACATAATACAGCATGAAGAGCAAGGCAATAACAAAAACTTTAATAAAGCATCTTCCTTCGATCCATTCCAAACATACCATAAATATATTGAGCCCATATCATTAGACAATTACAAGTCCATATATTCAGACCAAACTCTTATAGCCGCAAGATCCCCTCAATATGGACCTAATCTAACCCATTGAACACAATAATCTAAAGTCCAATAGAAAAACCGTGATAGTTGGCTCTTATCTTATCTACATGAAAATTAGAATACAAAAAGAATTAACCAAACTCTTATAGCCGCAAGATCCCCTCAATATGGACCTAATCTAACCCATTGAACACAATAATCTAAAGTCCAATAGAAAAACCGTGATAGTTGGCTCTTATCTTATCTACATGAAAATTAGAATACAAAAAGAATTACATATTTTTATCTTTTAAAAGTCTTAACCTAGATGAACAAGTCTTCCTAGACTTGTTCATCTAGGTTAAGACTCCTAAAAGAACATATATATATATATATATATACACGTGGGTTGTGTGTGTTACTCTATCTTTTGGTTTTCTCTCAAAAGCTCTATCCGTAAACAATATATAATACAATTTATTGCTTTGATTAATTGTGCCACACAGTAGGCTTGCGGAAAGAACATTCAGATGATGCAGTCATGCAAGAAGAACAAGAACAGGCTTGCTCTTCGAATAAACATTCTAATGATGCTATAACGCAAGAACAAGAACATGCTTGCTCATCAAAAGAACATTCATATATAGTCATGCAATAACAAGAACAGGCTTGCTCGTCGAATAAACATTCTGATGATGCTATAACGCAAGAACAAGAACACGCTTGCTTGTCGAAAGAACATTCTGATACACAAGAACAGGCTTGTGTTGGTATGGGTGTGTGTTACAAACACTTTTACTAGTATTTATTTTTTAGCCGTTGAAAATTTATGAGTAAAATAATAGTTGGTTAATAATGGATAATATAGCCTTTAGGCTTTTATGGGTTATTAGTTATCAATAACTATAGGTTATTATTGTCATAAATAATCTATATAATATCCATCATCACACCCTTCTCAACAAGGTTTTTTTTATTACTCTATATTTAGATATAGAGTAATCCTATTATAGTCTCTCCCACATATTTTTCTAAAATTTGTATTTGCTCAAAGGAAAGACAATGGAGTGTTGTTCTTGAACCTTCGTGAGTGGAAGTGAGTCCATCATGAAGGTTAATGCTATAATCTAATCCTGGAGGGTTGATTGGCCAAGAGAACCAGTTGCATCGAGTTTCACTCCAGGTGGCACAAATCAACTTTTAAGGACAACGCTTTTGCAGCGTGATTCTATAGCATTGTGAGATTGTTCTAAACTTTTTCTTATTTTATGTTCTTGCTAATTATTTGAGATATTATTTATGTATCAAAACTTGTTTATTCACTAAAATATTTCCAACAGCTTGCTCGTGGAAAGAACATTCTGATGATGCAGTCATACAAGAACAGGTCCTTCAACTTTCTAGAGAGAAGCAACATTAAATGCGATTGACATTGTTGTTCTCCAAAGTTGATAATTCATTTCTTCCTTCGTGGAATTGGGACCCTAGTGCCAATGCAAATACCAAGAGCAATGATATTACAAGTAATGTCAATACCAATCCTAGTGATACCAATAACGATGATAATGGAGAACAACTTATGAAATTTCAACCAGGTTCATTCTTCAGTGAAGAGGGGCCATGGATAGTAAAATATTCTAAATTTTCAAGTCGTAAATTGTAATGATTATAAATGTTGGGTTGTAGATGATTATGGAGTAATAGGTAAAGTTCATACTTTTAGGGCTCCTTTGGATTGAAAGGAGAAGAAAGGGGAGTAGAATAACGTTTATGATGAATTGTAATTTTTTTTTAAATAGTATTAATATTATTTAAAAAAAAAAAAGTTTTTCCGTTATATGCACAATAGTATGAATTATGATGACTGATAGAAATGTATTTATGGAAAGATTCAGATGAACCCTCAATCCATTGGATTACTAAAGAAAACTTAAGTTTTACTTCTATGTGATATTGTTCTTTATGAATATAAAAGAAATGTTTTATGTTTAAGGAAGAAAGAATCCCCACTGTCATGGACCTGGTTTTCATGGTTGGAATTTGAAAAATTATCTCAAATTCTAATTCTAATTGTGACTTGGAAAGCAATTTGGGTTTTTTTATTTAATAAAAAATTTTAATTAGGGTTTTTTTTTTTTTTGGTTTTCTTGGTGTGGAAGAAAATACTATTTTTTAGAGCAGAATGAAAGCCTATTTCTTGACCACGGAGATAAAAGACTCTTCTAATTCTTCTCAAGAAGAACGATATTACATGCAATTTACATATATTGTTCTTAAATGTTGACATTTTGTTTTTTTTTTTTCACCGTGGCATATATATAGTGACCCCAATGATGATATTAATACTTCAAGTAATGGAGGACCACAACAACGTAATTTTTAACCCGGTTCATTCTTCGTGTGGGGTTGCATATGAATTTAGAGTGCTAAGTAGAAGCTGATGGAGATCAATACAAGTATTACTCGTCCTTGTGTCGTCATCCAAAGCATAGCCAACTTATATCAACTCGTCCAAGAACAAGAGCATACAAAAACACTCATCCATTAATGATTGAATTATACAATGAAGGGAGTTCTCTATAGACAAGATTATCTATAGATGACAAGTACACCAAATTATACTCAGTGAGTATTGTGGGAGATACTCCATTAGATTCACATAAACAAAATACGACACATTGCATGATACATGGAAAGAATTCCACATACAACACTCCATATAGTCCAATTTCTTAATCAACCACCAACATCACCCACGACGACGGTAGATCCAAACAAGTAGACCAACATTTAACTCTCTATAAAAGGAGTAAATCCTATTCACCTAGGGTAAGTCAAGACCATTCACTATTTTCTTTCCTTGTGTTCTAGAGAAAAAACTAACTTAACTGTCAGAGGGTCCTTGGCCAGGTCACACTGGTCACCGTTGACCTTTTTTTTTTTTTTTTTTTTCAAACTCACAGCCATTACCATAGACGGAAATATTTCACCTACTAATTTTCGTGCTTCATTAGTTGGTGCCATTTGTGGGAAAAGAGAGAGTTTCTATCAACTTTTCTATTTTCCAAGACATGGATGACCAAATTATACTTGGTAAGTTTTGTGCAAAATACTCCATTAGATTCACATAAACAAAATATGACACATTGCATAATATATATGTGGAAAGAATTCTACATACAATGCTCTATATAGCCCATTTTCTTTATCAACCACCAACATCACCCACAATGGTGGTGGATCTAAACAAGTAGACCCACGTTTAACTCTCTATAAAAGAAGTAAATCCTATTCACCCAGGGTAAGTCCAGATCATTCACTATTTTCTTTCCTTATGTTTTAGAGAGAAAACTAACTTAACCGTCGAAAGGTCCTTGGCCGGGTCACATCGGTCACCTTTGACAGTTCTTTCTTTCTTTTCAGGACTCACATCTATTACCGTAGCCCGAAGTATTTCAGCCTACTGATTTTCGTTCTTCATCAGTGGTGCCGTTTGTGGGAAAAGAGAGAGTTTCTAACAACTTTTATGTTTTCCAAGACATGGACGACCAAATTATACTTGGTGAGTTTTGTGGAAATACTGCATTAGATTCACATAAACAAAATATGACACGTTGCATGATATATACATGGAAAGAATTCCACATACAACACTCCATATAGTCCATTTTCTTTATCAACCACCAACATCACCCACGACAATGGTGGATCTAAACAAGTAGACCTACGTTTAACTCTCTATAAAAGGAATAAATCCTATTCACCCAGGGTAAGTCCAGACCATTCACTATTTTTTTTCCTTGTGTTCTAGAGAGAAAACTGACTTAATTGTCGAAGAGTCCTTGGTCGGGTCACACTAGTCACCTTTGATAATTTTTTTTTTCAGGACTCACAGCCATTACTGTAGCTCGAAGTATTTCAGCCTATTGATTTTCATGCTTCATCAGTTGGCGTCGTCTATGGGAAAAGAGAGAGTTTCTATCAACTTTTCTGTTTTCTAAGACAAAAAGGCTGCATGGTTCAGACTAGGTCGATGGCTACTAGTCTAGGACAACAGAAAAGTGGAAACGCCTCCAGTCACCCAAACTGCGCACCACCACCCCCCATAATTGTCCAACAGCAGTTACAATCCATGGTGGCAGCGTGGTAGAATTGACGCAACAAAACCAAGAGTTAGTTAGAGAAGTTAACAGGCAACGTCAACAGCATGGTGGAGAATAAGGCCAAAATTCAGGATGTGAAGGTGTTGAGAACAATGTTGAAGGGGACCAGTCCAGGGCACCATCACTCAAAGGGTACCGCATTTGGAGAGAGAGAGATGGACCAAATGAAGAGAGCTATGGAAGAAATGAAGGATTCTATGAGAAGAGTGAACCGTGTGGATGATCTCGTCCACAGGATAGATTCCTCCTTTGTTGCGTCCATCACCAATCATCCTTTGCCTTTCAAGTTCAAAATGCCGGCCTTGGATTCGTATGACAGGATGCGTGACCCTTGTGATCACATTGCCACGTTCAAGACAACTATGCATCTTCAAGGTGTTCTAAATGAAATTATATGCAGAGCCGTTCCTACAACTTTGAAAGATCCAACTAGAGTATGGTTTAGTAAACTACCACCAAATACCATAACTTCCTTCCAAGAGTTAAGTAAGTTGTTTGTCAACAACTTTGTAAGGGGACAAAGGCAGAAGCGTTCTTCGTCCAGCCTGTTGAACATAGAGCAAGGAGAAAATGAGAGTTTACACACTTTCATTAGTCGTTTTAATAGAGAAGCCTTATTGGTGGTCGAGATGGATGGCAAGATACTCTTGGCAGCTTTCTACAATAGAGTCAGTTCAGACTTGTTTATTCATAAGCTATAAAACCAGGAGCCTTGAACGATGGTTGAGTTAATACATTCAGCCCAAAGTTTTATGAATGCAGAAGATGCCATTATTGCCAAGAAGAAAAAGAAAGGGGAAAGGTTACCAAGTGGTTATGTACACCATTCAGAGTAAGGTCCTCGTCCAAAAAAAGCCAAAGTTGGAGAGAAAAGAGATCATGATGGCAAGAAGGCAGGATCGTCTTCAGGACGGTACTCTAGCTACACTCCTCCGAACATTTCACTTGATCAGGTGTTGATGCAGATAAAAGATTATCCATCCTTGAAGTGGCCAGAAAGAATGAAGGGAGATCCTAGCAAGAGAATAAAAGTAAGTAATGTCACTTTCATCACGACTATAGGCATGATACAAATGAGTGTTACGACTTGAAGCAACAAATTGAAGTTCTCATCAAATAAGGAAAATTAAAATTTTCCTTGGATAAGATCATAAGGACGAGAGGCACCTAATGAAAGGCAAGGTAGAGGAAGCAATACGTCCATCGTTTGAGGAAATAAAGATTATTGCAGAGGGCATGTCAACAGGAAGCTCATCCAGAGCTAAGAAGACCTATCTACGGGAAGTTCAAAATGTTCAGATATCTGGACGACCACCAAGGATGATCAGAGAAGATGAGCCGGCCATTGTTTTCATGGACGAAGACGCTAGACGATTGCACCATCCTCATAACAATCTGATTGTCATCATTTTGGCAATTGCAAATTATATAACCAAAAGGGTGTTAATAGATAATGGGAGCTCAGCAGACATCCTTTATTATCCAGCCTTTCAACAAATGAGGATTAACAAGGAGTTACTTTATCCAGTGAATGTACTATTGATTAGGTTTGGAGGAATGAAGGTTCTACTAGTAGGTACTGATGATGCACAGTAAATCAGTGGGTTGAATGCTCCAGGCTTGGATGGGCTAGTGACTACTTAGAAGGCCTGAAAAGAAATAAAATTAAAGGATAACTGGGGTGGACCGGCCAAGAACCCTCTGATGATTAAGTTAGTTTTTTCTATAACTTAGGAATTCCAATTTTTTAGGAAGTGAAAAACTAGCCTCAATTTAATGTAGATGAGTCCTTATATAGAGAGCCTTGGAGCGGTTACTTATTCAATAACTTCCCCAATATTTGTGAAAGTTTGTAAGTGCAGACATAACTTCTACAACGGTTATAGAAGTTAGAATCTTCAATCTTATCTTCTATAACTGCCATGTGGAAGTTAAACACTTATTAGTAGGTTATGGTGATAAATAAGGACCTTATTCACATTTCAAAGTTCCACGTGGTCCAAATCTTAAACTTATGTAGGTAAATCCATTACTGGAGTTTTCCTAAGTGTTGGAAGATCGTTCGGGCACCCTTCTTATGGACAACACCTATGTCTAGGGATGACCTTCCGCTCACGGACGATCTCCTTGAATGGTTGGCCTTTTGGCTTTTGGACGACTCTTATGGACGATCTAGAGATAGCTCAATTTTTAGTTCCCCATCAGGTACAATCACCCTACTGGTTGTAGTTAGCTCTTACCCACGACAAATCAATAAAGAAGTAAATTTATTTATTGTGGATTGTTTATCTTTATATAATGCTATCATTGGACGACCAACTCTGAATTGGAGGGCCGCAATGTCCATTTACCACTTGCTAGAGAGTGTTACTTAGCAATGCTTGCCATGGACTAGCAAATGCAGACGATGAACATTGAAGAAAGAAGAATGTTCACTGAACCGATTGAAGTATTAGAAGATGTGCTGTTACACGAGTCCAACCTGGAGAAGTTTACCAAGATTGGGACAAGTATAGAGGAGAAGACAAAGAAGGATCTTGTTAGATTCCTCAAGAGAAACACAAATGTTTTCGCCTAGAGCCATGAAGATATGCCTAGGATTGACC
>NW_027069538.1:1653038-1815178 GCF_002906115.3 Quercus suber
CCAAATAAGTAGACCAACAGTTTAACTCTCTATAAAAGAGTAAATCCTATTCACCAGGGTAAGTCCAGACCATTCACTATTTCTTTCCTTGTTTCTAGAGAGAAAACTACTTAACGTCAGAGGTCCTTGGCAGTCACACGGTCACCTTTGACTATTTTTTTTTTTTCAGGACTCACAGCCATTACCGTAGCTTGAAGTATTTCAGCCTATTGATTTTCATGCTTCATCAATATTAATACTTCAAGTAATGGAGGACCACACCAACGTAATTTTTAACTTTGTTCATTCATCGCGTGGGGTTGTAGAAGAACTAATAGTGCTAAGTAGAAGCTATTAACTTTTGGCTTTTATGAAGAACTAGAATAAGAATGATATATCTCAGCAAGTAACTAGAGTTTCTCAATAAAATAGAATGTATAGAAACACAAATAAAATTGTATTACTTCTATTGTCATGACAAGAAAGCTCCAAAGTGAATTGAAATAGACTAACGGGCCAAAATAGATTGAATTGGATTAATAAACTGAAATGGATTGAAATAAATTGAATGGACCAAAACAAACTAAATTGACAAAACTGAGCATGAAATCAATAAATATTATACTTCAACTTTTAAATATTATATGAATATAGATTATAACCATCTTTTTATTTTCTTCCATTTTTTACAAGAAGTTTTTACGATATATGTCCGTATGGTATGCAATTGATAGCAACATGCTTACCTTCTGAAGTCTGAAGATTCAGAATCCATTGGATTTCTGAGGACAATTTTTCTTTGCTATAAGGAGTGGTTCACTGTCAGCGTCCAAAGAGTGGTTCTTTGTTTCAACCAACCTTGGGCTCTAGTAGTTTCCTCATATTTTTATTACAATTTCATATAATCTTTAATATAAAACTATCTCCAAGTTATTCATGAGGCTTGGGGCTCAAAATCAATTGTAAAAACAACTTAATTAATGCAAATAAGTTGATTGACTTCATTCAAAAGTTTTTTATTTGTCATTCGATTGTCTTTTCTGTGCATTTCGCTTATATTTCAATTCCTTTATTTTGCCAAAATCTTCTTATTAATAGAGACAATTTGGAACCCAACAGATCTTGATCTTGAGAAAATATTGGATAAATGAGTTCTTGACCGAATATCCATCATGTAAGCATGCAGAGTGAAAATTGAAAAAGCTCTTTTGTTCTAAGTTATCTTTCATCGTTGATTATGTTGTAAAAGCTTTTCAATATAAAATTTACTATCTTGGATCTCAACCAATTTTTTTATTAGATATGATAGAGTGGGATATCCTTGATTACTTATTTGTCAATAAAAAACTTTTTTTTTTTTTTCCATTTTAGCTAATTAGAATCTACTCTAATCTCAACCATTTTAGTTAGTTTAAAAAAAAATTAAAGGCGAAAAGCACATTTTAGTCCCTACATTTTAACATGATTTCCGTTTTGGTCCCTAAGTTTTATTTTTACCACTTTTAGTCCCTATCCTGAAAAACGGTTCCATTTTTGTCCCTCCCGTTACATCGTAAACGGTTTTTGCTGACGTAGCAAATGGAATTGATACAAAATGATAAAATAATAGCTACAGTAAATATTGATGAGCACTGTTAGTTATTCCCGCCTTAGTAGTCACGTGTCCCTCACGTGACCATCACTAACCTCCCTAACCCAAATAAAACCCCAAATCACCAAATAGAAATCCCTAACCCCCAAATTTCCTTAGCTCCTCGATCATCAGTCACAACACAGATTGAAGTTCCTCAGCTCCTCGGTCCTTGCTCATCAGCTCCTCGCTCACCACACAGCAGAAAACCATCTTCAAATCAACTGCTTTCCATGGATTCAAGCTCGATGTCGTCGATCTGAAGCTCTGTGATTATGCTTGCCGATTTGAGATTTTTTCAGCTTGCTGATTTGTGGGTTTTTTGTGCAAATCTATGGTTTGTGATGAGCAACGGGTAAGGTAAGAGATTAGGGATTGCACAAATCTATGGGTCTTGCCGTCATGTGTGTTCAGGTGTGAATAGCGTCATTTTGGGTTTTATTTGGGTTAGGGAGGGTTACGTTCTGATAAAAAAAAAAAAAAAAACAAAAAAAAGGGATGGTCACGTGAGGGACACGTGACTACTAAGGCGGGAATAACTAACAGTGCTCATCAATATTTACTATAGCTATTATTTTATCATTTTGTATCAATTCCGTTTGCTACGTCAGCAAAAACCGTTTACGATGTAACGGGAGGGACAAAAATGGAACCGTTTTTCAGGATATGGACTAAAAGCGGTAAAAATAAAACTTAGGGACCAAAACGGAAATCATGTTAAAATGTAGGGACTAAAATGTGCTTTTCGCCAAAATTAAATAATAAAAAAAAGGGAGAGAAAGAGAAAGAAGAGACAATAACAATGACTGCAATTCTCTGAATCCTACTAAAGACTTAAGGGTGTTGTTTCGGGGTCATGTGCCTAGGCCGCCAAGCCCATCATTTCATCTAAACAAGGCCCACGAGATTACTATTTGGGAAAGAATTTCAAGTTAACCAAATTACATACTCACAAACAAGGGTTTGCATGTAACAAGTTGGAGGGTTCTTTAAATTAACCCATTCAAACCCATCAAATTTGTAGAAACCAACACAACTTGGGTCGAGTTGGAATAATTAGGTAGGTGGGTTAAGTCCCCTTCTTCAATAAATTAATACAATTATCCTAATATTCTCAAATCATATTCCAAAGTTACATCAGGTTGGACCAATTTTGTTAAATTGATGGGTTGGATGTACACCCCTACTTACAAAGGATTGCATTTTGGAGCCTAAAAATGAATGCAAATTATTAGAAATTTTGAATAATAATATTGATAATTTTATATGTCTAAGAAATAAAGCCGTATTGTTTCTTTAATAACTATGACATCTCAAGTAATAAGAATCATTTTCCAACATGAAAGTGTATATTGTTTTGATAATTTGGAGTTAAGTATTACTTTTTTGTCATTTTTTTTAAATTAGGTATAATATGTGCCTGTGAAACCATTTGATATATAGAAATTTTATGAAATATAAATACAACAAAATCTCACAACAATATTATTTTTAGCTGTGATTAGTCCTAGTGTAATCTTTTTATTATTAATTTATTTATTTTGACGTTGGTAAGTTGATATATTAACCTATAGCAAAAATGTTATGAGATTTTGTTGTAGCTAAAAAAGTGCTTGAATGCCTTTTAAATGTTTAGGGAGAAAATTGTAGTTTCTTAATATTCAGAAATAAAGGTTGTAGGGACACAGGCCCAAATGTATATTGGGCCTTGGGCCTTGTCCAAGAAGGCTCAGTGATTCGACGGTAGGTCAGTAGTAAGGAAGACATAAAACTATGAGCTTCGCAAGCAAGTTATAACTGTAAAGGCTAGGGAAGGTGGTCCGAAGAGGAATATCCCTTTGGTTAAACGAAGCAAAGATTAAGATGTGTCTCCTATCATCCAGGATGACGTACCAAGAAATTCTATTGATAAGGATATGCACTGTGAACGTACAGGATAGATGGGAGCTAAGAAATATCTAAGAGAAAGCTGCTACCACCACATTGAATGCTATGTAGCTAACTCTCTGGTCGCATTAATGAGGAAGTGATGTCTGAACAGTGTTTTTCAACCTTACAGCTACTCCCAAAGACTTCAAAAGAGTGCTGATGGGATAAGAATCAACACAAGCAATTTACTGTCCACGTGGAGGGCAAAAATGAGAGGAGATAAATAGTATAAATTAGGAGGAATGCCTTAAGAGAAAGGGATCGAGAAATTAAGAGAAAAACATTGTAGTAATTAAGAACTGAGTTTGTAATCAAATTTAAGAGTAATATCTAAGAGTTGATCTTCTCAGATTGTGTCGAGGACAATTTCTTTTAGATAAAATCAGTCTACTTTCTTTTTCTTGTCATCTGAATCTATTTACTTGTTGTCCAACTTATTAAAACCCAATTTTTCAACCTACTCTCTACAAATTTATTGTATTGAGTTTTTTTGGTCTAAGTTCATCTATCATTTGGGATAGGGACTCAAATTGCGTCCTTACAAAGATTATGACTTCATTTGGTAAATACTAATTAGAGGGGTTATTTTTGTCACTATAAATTACAAGTCTCTTTCCCACTACCGCTAAAAAGTTAAAAAATACATAAAATAGAAAATTTGAAAGTCCATTGTACAGATAAGATTATTAAAAATAATTCCTTTTTTTTTGTCATAAAAATAAAAAAGAAAAGAAAAAGGAAAATGAATCGAATTTGTGGAATTTACGAAGAAACCCACAAGGCCACAACAATTAAAATACAGCAAGAAGAGCAAGGCAATAGCGAGAACTTTAATAAGGCATCTTCCTGGAAATTAGAATACAAAAAGTACATTTTTTTTATCTTTCGGACTCTTAACCTGGATGAACAAGTTTTCCTAGTCTTGTCAGATTTAGGAGAAAAAAAGAATAAAAAAAAAGAATATATATATCGTGGGTTGTATGTTAATTTGACATATTAGTAATTTCTGTGTGAGAGAAAAAGTGTTGAATATGGCAGAGTCTGAGAAAAGTTTTGATGAGATAGAAAAGATGAAGGGTGATGATCCTAGAAATATTGAGAAGAGTGAGCATGAGTTAGCAGGGTCCGGTAAGATTGGTCGAATCTACAACATGAACCAACCAGCGTACGAATATTATGCTGGACTCATGCAACAATATCAACAACTGCTTCAACGTTCTAAAGAGCAACATTATGAGCGACTTGCATCGTTTTTAAGTGCCAATTCCATTGATGGTAATTCAACTATAATAGAGGACAACAGCCAGAAGACCAACAAAGAGAAGAGTGAGCATGAGTTAGCAGGGTCCGGTAAGATTGGTCGAATCTACAACATGAACCAACCAGCGTACGAATATTATGCTGGACTCATGCAACAATATCAACAACTGCTTCAACGTTCTAAAGAGCAACATTATGAGCGACTTGCATCGTTTTTAAGTGCCAATTCCATTGATGGTAATTCAACTATAATAGAGGACAACAGCCAGAAGACCAACAAGAAGGCATGAATTTTATTCTTTAGTGAAGAGCTTTAGAGGACTAGGCAGAAGTGTTTTTTTTTTATCTTTTTTTTTCCTTTTGGGATTGCTAGCTAGGTAGAAGTCGTACGTCGTAGTTGCACAGCATTGTCGGTTATTAGGATTCTTTTTTTCTTTTTATTTTTTTCATTAAATTTCTTATGTTATTGGTATGACTATGACAATTGATAGAGACATATATTTTTATTAAATTTAAGTTTTTTTTAAATTTTTTTTTTATATAAGATGAAAATTATACTCTAATATAATTTAGATATATATGTGTGAAACTCTTCGAGCCTTGCCCTCTTACACTCCACAAGCACTAATACTAATGGCGTGACCATCACACCAAAGATGTGTGGTGGTCACTTAGTACAAGATATTAAGTTTTCTAATTAAATTTAAATACTTAATTTTTTTAGTTAAAATGTAAAACTGGTCCTCTAAATTTATTTAAATTTCATTTCAGTCCTCTAACTTCATTCTTGTTCATTTCAATCATTTAACTTTCAAGTTTATTCAATTAAGGATTTTTACTCAACTTTCGTTATATGCTGTGGTTAATTTTTCAACTTTTGACACTTTTTCTTCAAATTTTTTAAATTAAAAAAATTCAATTAATTATTGAAAAATATTTTCTAGATTTTTTTTTTCAAAAAAATTTAACAAAACTTGACGGAAAGACTTAGATTGAATAAATAAGAAACTTAGAGGTTCGAAATGAACAAAAACAAAATTAGAGGACTAAAATCAAATCTGAAGAAACTTAAAGGATTAGTTTTGCATTTTAACCACTTTTTTTAATCAAACTTTTAATTGCATTGATAAATATAAAACACGAATAATATTTATATTTTTTAAGAAAAATTAAATTCAAAATAACCAAGTTCAATTAGAGAAGCAAATCTACGTCTGTACCTACCTTTATGAATGTTATACGTTATGGGTTTGTGTCACATTCTTCTTTTAATTTTTATTTTAAGAAAGAGAGACATTCCTGCCTGGAAGGAATAAATCTCACTGTCATGGACCTGGTTTTCCGCATATAATAAAATCAGTGTCCCAGTTTCTACCAACCTTGGGCTCTTGCATTTCGAAATCGATAGCTAAGGATATGATAAATTCTTGGCCCACTTCTTCAACATAGTATCCTAATTCCAACTTCTCAGAACGTCTATATTGCTCCTAAATTTTTGTATATTTTTAATCTGGCTTTAGGATATCCCCCGTTTCTTTTCTACGGGAGAATATTTAATGGTGGAAAATTGTAAAAATGCTAATTACCAAATGTAATTGTAATGCATTTTGTATTCTTTAATAATTTTCTTGGATAATAAGAAAGAAGAGTAAGGCCCCTAAAAACAATAATAGTTTTCCAATCTATTGGAATAAGGCAAACACTAAGATGCATTTGTTATAAAATATTATATATATATATATATATATAATAGCCAAATCTGAACAAATACAATTATGTTCTGCCTCATCTCATAATAGGGGATATCATATACTAGATATACCATAAAAGACGTAGAATTAGATTCACTTTACCCGATCTTTGGGAGAGAAAAATCTTAAAATGCTATATAAAAAAAATTATTAAAAAAAAAAAAACACTTAAGGGAACGTGCAGTCCTAGTTTTGGTTGTAAATTAGTTGTTGTTACATAATACATATTAAATTTTTTGAAAAGATTATTAAAATGGAAGCTTTTATTTTTTTGAAGTATAAAAATTTCAAAATTGTTATACCTACTAAAAAATAGCTATTATAAATTTACAACCATTTTACATAGGAATAGATAAGTTATTCCTTATTAAAAAAATTTACCAATTATTTTTTAACAAATCAACTAGAAATTTGAAAGTGAGGAATATATGTTGATTTCAATGGTTAAAAAAGAAAAAGAAAAAAGCACTTCAGATTAAGATCTGAATAAGAAAATAAAAAAATTAGTTTTATTTTAGAGATTAAAAATTAGCTAATTAAACAATTGAAACATAAATTAACAAACAATGAACCTATGGTTTAGGTTTAAATTGATGAATCATGAATCCAAATGCTGGCTTGTTTCATTTGTTTGTAATTGGGTTAGTCCAACCCATATTAGATTTATTGCCAATTGGGTTCCACAGCCCAACCTGATAATACAATTATAACAAAACCAAAAAGAATAAAAAAAATGATATCTCAAAAGTAAAGTACCGTGTAAATCAAAATCCCGTCGTTTCAGTATCTTTTAGCGCATTCAGACTTTCGTGTTCTTGTCTAAACTTGTATACAATGCTAATTTGACTGCAAGATGCTTGGAATATTAGATTTATTGCCTATTGGGTTCCACAGCCCACCCATATGATAATTATAATGAAACAAACAAAAAAAAAAAAAAAATTGATATCTCAAAAGTAAAGTACCATATAATACCAAAACGCAGTCGTTTCATTGTCTTTTAGCGCACTCAGTCTTTCGTGTTCTTGTCTTAACTCTTATACAATGCTAATTTGATTGTAGGATGCTTGGAATACATCATTCGGATATGAAAATCATGGAGGTCTTTAAGTCTGGTTCTTCTTGGCCATAAATGTAAAATTTATTATATACTTTAAAGGATTCAAACTAGGTGATCATTGAGCCAGAAAGAAGGCTCTTGATGAATGTGGAATGTAGTGGTGTTTCCAGTTATTTGAAGTTTTATGCATGCATGAACATTAACTCAAATTTTGTCCAGCCCCATGATTTTGTAGTCCCGTTCCAACATTTCTCCTCTGGCAGCTTGTCTTATTTTTTCAATTCCCCTGGAGTGCTACCATTCTAGCATAAGACCATTATCTGGGAACTTTTTTTTCTTGTGTGTTTATACATGTCACCTAACCATATTTCTTTAAAGCAAAAATCATCGAGAGCAGTTTCTTAAAAATAAATAAATAATAAAAAGAAGCATTAATGTAATATGAACTCACAAAGGTCTATCAGCTCAACCTCCATTCCATGCATTAAACCAAGTTAATTGAGTAACATGCTTGCGCAATTCAATCCAGGGAGTGGGATTAGAATCCTCTCCATTTGTTTTGGAATGGAGAGGATCCACTTCATGATGAAGATTTCATTTTTCCATTAATCTAAAGATGAACCTTAATGCCATGTCATTTAAATTTCATTAAATCAAACGATGAATGATAGTTTACTTAAATGACATGACATCGTATTAACTTCTATATTCATGAAAAGTTAAATCTTCAATATGAAATACAAGGGCTTAATTATACTACCCCCCCCCCCCCCAAATAGGAAAGTAGTGTTGGCCAAATACAATTCTGCTCACGATACATAATTGTCCTTTACAATTGACAAAAAACACGCCCTAATATTCATGTTAACCAAACACAAAGAGGGCAAAAACCCAAAAAACAAGACAATAAAAAGAGAGGATATGAAGGTTGATGCTTCTCTTAAACAGTTAGCACTTAGCACATAACAGGGATGCAAGAATCATCCTTTCTTTTTAGTCAAGCTTCGCCGTTCAGCCTCTCCCTCTGCAACCAGAACACAGAACTCTGAACCAAGCATCTCATGTATATCAAGATTCAGAGAGCTACTCAGGTTCATGGTATCCATGATCACTTCGATGGTTATATTGAAGCCTAAGATAGATAATACCCGGACAGCATTTGCAATCCTACATATGCTCTGCCTTGTCTCTATCGGAGTGTATGTTTGTTCTTGCTCTTCAAGACTGATGGAATTTTTATTAGATTTAATATTCTGTTGCTCAGGTTTACTCACTTGATCCTCTACCATATCATCTCTGGCTTCAACATGTTCACCAACCCAAATGAATCCATTACATCCGAGTATTAAGTCAACTCCATACTGTTCTAGATGGTGGAAATGCTGCTTGCGNTTTAAATTTCATTTCAGTCCTCTAACTTTATTCTTGTTCATTTCAATCATTTAACTTTCAAGTTTATTCAATTAAGGATTTTTACTCAACTTTCGTTATATGCTGTGGTTAATTTTTCAACTTTTGACACTTTTTCTTCAAATTTTTTAAATTAAAAAAATTCAATTAATTATTGAAAAATATTTTCTAGATTTTTTTTTTCAAAAAAATTTAACAAAACTTGACGGAAAGACTTAGATTGAATAAATAAGAAACTTAGAGGTTCGAAATGAACAAAAACAAAATTAGAGGACTAAAATCAAATCTGAAGAAACTTAAAGGATTAGTTTTGCATTTTAACCACTTTTTTTAATCAAACTTTTAATTGCATTGATAAATATAAAACACGAATAATATTTATATTTTTTAAGAAAAATTAAATTCAAAATAACCAAGTTCAATTAGAGAAGCAAATCTACGTCTGTACCTACCTTTATGAATGTTATACGTTATGGGTTTGTGTCACATTCTTCTTTTAATTTTTATTTTAAGAAAGAGAGACATTCCTGCCTGGAAGGAATAAATCTCACTGTCATGGACCTGGTTTTCCGCATATAATAAAATCAGTGTCCCAGTTTCTACCAACCTTGGGCTCTTGCATTTCGAAATCGATAGCTAAGGATATGATAAATTCTTGGCCCACTTCTTCAACATAGTATCCTAATTCCAACTTCTCAGAACGTCTATATTGCTCCTAAATTTTTGTATATTTTTAAACAATACTTAAGAATAGAATGCCTAATTTATTGGTTTTTAAAAAAAAAAAATAAAGTAGAATTTAAATTTACAGTGTTCCATTTTTTGATAATTGCTCTTTTTATAAGACTAAAACATCAATTGATTTTTGGTATTAGGCAAAATTTGTAGGTGTAAAATCAATTATATTCGATCATATTAGCAAAGTATTCCACTTGTATTATATAAGTCTATGATTTAATAATATATACAATTAGTTTCATTTAAAAAAATTATATATTTATATATATTGTATAATTAGTTTAGAATTTAATTAACGTCCTATAAATACCCAAAATAAATTCATAAATTATAGTTTTATGTGAAAAAAGTGTTTTATCAACTATCAAGTTTTCAACTCATAATCGATTTTTTTTTTTTTTTTCTGATTTTACTTCATAAAACAGAGCGGATTATTCTTTGACTTACCTATATTACCTAAGATTCTTAATTAAAAAGCCCTTTTATATTTATCTTAAGGGGTCCAGTTTTCATTAGGAATCAATGTAGTGGAGTGGAAAACTTGGATAAGATTTAGGGTTATTATTCCTGGCAGCTATGGAAAATTGGAATTAGAGCCACCATGAAAACTTCCACGAAATCACCTATTTTACACATATCAATTATGACCCTATTCATCATGGTGACAAATTTATTTTTAACTTACAAGAGGGAGGGTTTTTTTTTTTTTTTTTTTTCTCGTTATTTGCTGAATTACAAGAAGGAAGTTACGTGAAAATCACTGGGAAGTTAAGATGAAGCTTAAGAAGCTATTAGTCGACAAATTGTACTCAACTACTAGACCTTTTTTCTTTTCTTTGTATGTTGGCAAAGGCACCAAAAATTGTTTCGGCCCTACGGCCCAATATTGCATGGCTGATGGCTCCTCATCATTTAAATAAATCTTTTCGGTCTGATGCGTGGCGATGAATAATTGGTCGTACTGAAAAGAAACCTACCAACTAACACACCACGTTGCCAAGTAGTTTTCTTGGTTTAACTTCCCTGAGTACTTTTTTAATTGATTTTTTTTTAATGATAAATTGTTACATCACATATTAACTAAATAAAAATATAAAAATTAAGATTTGATACCACTTGTTATTGTGTATTAAAAATAAAAATAAAAGCCTCCCTGAAAGTAACTTCGTGGAAGTAAGATCTTTTTACCCTAAAACTACTCTAGCTAGATCAAGGACCGGGTAATGGGGTTAGTTGGATTCAGCATTCAACTACTCATGTCAAATTCAAATTGTCCTCTATAAATATAAATAGTATGTGATTACTTTCCGTCACTCACAATTTTCAAAATTAAGATAAATAGATATTATGATTATGAGTCAAATAACACTGAATAAGAGTAAATTGGGTTTGTTTATAATTGATTCAAGTACTAAAAAGTATTTTTGTATTTTACTCAAAAAAATAAATCAGAAAACATTTGGGAGCCATCCCCCTGTAAATAATAGTTTTTCTTTTTTTAAGACATAAATAATAGTTCCTTTTGTCTTTTAAAAAATAAGTAAGATCTCAAACTCAATTTTCTTGAGTTATAACAACTAAAAAATTTTAATCTAAAAAAAAAAAAAACTAAGAAATTAAATTATAAAAAAAAATTAAAAAAAAAAAAAAACCTTCAATTTTCTTCATACACATACACGGCAGAAAACATGGCATAAAAAAAAGGAGAAAGACTTTTTTTTAGAAGGAAAAGGAGAAAGACTTGGACTTAGATTTTTTTTTTTTTTTTTGAGAAAGACTTATATAAAAATTAAAGTGTGATGTTGATAACCTTTTTTTTTTTTAATACAAAATAAAAATTCTACTTTAGCCCGTACTCCTCACATTCCACAAGCACTCATATTTATAGAGTGACTATTGCACCAAAAGTACATTGAGTTTGTTTATAATTGATTCAAGTACCAAAAAGTCTTTTTGTATTTTACTCAAAAAAATAAATCAGAAAATATTTGGGAGCCATCCCCCTGTAAATAATATATATATATATATATTTTTTTTTTTTTTTGAAGACGTAAATAATAGTTCCTTTTGTCTTTTAAAAAATAAGTAAGATCTCAAACTCAATTTTCTTGAGTTATAACAACTAAAAAATTAAATTAAAAAAAAAAAAAAAAAACCTTCAATTTTCTTTATACAGCAACAGAGAAATTTACCAGCCAACCTGGAACTCATACACGGCAGAAAACATGGCATAAAAAAAAAGGAGAAAGACTTTTTTTTTAAGAAGGAGAAGGAGAAAGACTTGGACTTAGATAAAAATTAAAGTGCGATGTTGATAACCTTTTTTTTTTAAAAATTAATACAAAATACAAATTCTACTTTAGTCTATACTCTCCATACCCTGCAAGTACTTATATTTATAGAGTGACTATTATACTAAGAGTACACACATTATGCGATGTTGATAACTTTTTTTAAAAAAATTTTAATACAAAATAAAATTTCTACTTTAGCCCGTACTCCCACACCTCACACCCTATAAGCACTCATATTTATAGAATGACTATTGCACCAAGAGTATATTGAATTTGTTTATAATTGATTCAAGTACCAAAAAGTCTTTTTGTATTTTACTCAAAAAAATAAATCAGAAAACATTTGGGAGCCATCCCCCTTTAAATAATAGTTTTTTTTTTTTTTGAAGACGTAAATAATAGTTCCTTTTGTCTTTTAAAAAATAAGTAAGATCTCAAACTCAATTTTCTTGAGTTATAACAACTAAAAAATTAAATTTAAAAAAAAAAAAAAAAAACCTTCAATTTTCTTTATACAGCAACAGAGAAATTTACCAGCCAACCTGGAACTCATACACGGCAAAAAACATGGCATAAAAAAAAGGAGAAAGACTTTTTTTTTTAAGAAGGAAAAGGAGAAAGACTTGGACTTAGATAAAAATTAAAGTGTGATGTTGATAACTTTTTAAAAAAAAAGTTTTAATACAAAATACAAATTTTACTTTAGCCTGTACTCACCATACCTTACAAATACTTATATTTATAAAGTGACTATTGTATTAAGAGTACGCAATATTGATAACTTGATAATATTTTCACAACAAATCTTATAAATTATTATTTATTTTAATTTAAATTTATTATTAAAATTACTTTTTTACCCATAAAAAATAGCTAGTAATAACATACTATTTAAAACTTGTTGCGAAAAATATTGGTAGTCACTTTCAAATAAAAGTCTTATACAATGTTTTCACTTTTCTCAACCAAAAAAAGGCATGTTTTCACATTCCCTTCACGAAACGGTTCGTTTTTAAATGGTTTGAAATTGTCAGCGCCAATACCTTTTCTAAGTACGACTTTACCAAAGATTTTCTACGCCGCCCCCACAGAAAGCTCGGCCCTTCCACACATTCAGGCCCACACAACACATCCACCGACTCAAAGTCCATTCTACGATGGACCCCACACCAACTCTCCTCCCATCACAGCCGTTTATTTAGTCCTTCCTTTCAAATCTGCCCTCACATCCCGTCAAGAAAGCAATTTTTAAGAACAACCAAAGAAACCCACATGAACTATCATGGAAACCTCCAACATGTACATCTATCTATATATATTCACAAGCACACCCACCTAGTTTGACAATGTTCAAAGACTCAGAAATGGCAAGCCTATGGAAATCAAAGGAGGTGATGTCTCGGCGTAAGCCTAATGATAAGTGCAAGAAGCACCCTAAACACAAACAAGCACCAGGCGTTTGTGCACTTTGTCTCAGTGAAAGACTCTCTCAATTATCAACTGGTAGTTCACGTAGAGCCTCTACAACCGCGGGTTCTTCTTGCTGTTCTTCTTCTCTTAGCTCTGTCTCATCATATTATTCTTCTTCTTCGGCCTCTTCTTGTTCATCTCCAACAATGCATCGTTCTACTACTTCGATATCTTTCTTGTTAAGCGGCAAGAATGTGCTCACCAAGAGTAGATCTTTGGCTTTTGTTCCAAGAATGAAAAGTGGGGTTGGTAATGATAATGATAAGAAGAAGAAAGGTGGGTTTTGGTCCAATTTGCTTCGGCCAAGAACTAAGCGGAAGGAGGAGAGTTTGATGCACTCTAGGACCATGAGAGAGATGGTGAATGCTTCATAATTTGGAGGTTGATACTTGATTTGTTTTTTCATGTGTTTCTTTTTTTTCTTTTTCTTTTTTGTTGATAGATGAAAAAAAATGTGTATCTTTTAGGTTTTTAATTACAAAACAGAAAGGAAAAAAAGAATGTAATAGTAATGAGAAAGAAGAAAGAAAGAATTTATTTGCATACATTTATATATGTATTGTTGTTTGGATTATGATGGAGGAGCGGCTCTACTAGAGTTCCTTTTTCATGTTGTTCAATTGTTCTTGATTAAAATTATATATTTGTAATGTAAAAATTTGTTCATAAAAATGGAGAGGAACATTTGAACTTTATACATTTTTGTTGAAAAATCTATAAAATACCATTTAATTTAAAGATAATTGGCATTTCAGTTTTGATTTGATTCTTCGATCTTATGTTGTTTTTCATTTCAAATTCTGGTTGTCCAATTTATGTTCATTTTTTATTTGATTCTTCGATCTTATGTTGTTTTTTCATTTCAAATTCTGGTTGTCCAATTTATGTTCATTTTTTATTTGATTCTTCTTTCATTTGTTGTTTTTTACTTCAAATTATGGTTGTCTAATTTATGTTTCTTTCAGATTTGATTCTTCATTCTTTTGTTCGTTTTTCACTTCAAATTATGGTTGTTTAATTTATGTTCCTTTCAGATTTGATTCTTCACATTCTCTTGTTGTTTTTGAGTTTTCTACGTCAAACTATGGTTGTCAAATTTTGTCTAGGAATAGTGATAAGACCAAAGTCCAATACAACAACCAAGAGACAAATATATAATGGAATGACTTGGCCATTATAAAGCCCGAGTCTTGATCCAAGAAATTTCTTGAGGTTTACAAATTCATATTAATTCTTCTATGGTCACTGGTCAGTCCACGAGTTTTTAGGTTAGAATTTTGGAGTTCCTTATATTATTAAATTAATCACAATGGAAAACCTACGTGACAGCTGGGTAAATAAAGTTCCAAATTCCTAGCAGTTTCCTAATTCCTATCTATGAGTTGTAAAGTTCAAACTGTTAAGCTGTCACGAGACGATAGAATACTCTTTTGACAGGTAGAGATTTTTAATTTCCGGGAAGCAACTTCCCGTGGATTTCGAAGTACTCAGAGTGCTGGTTTTACTTTCCATTATATGATAGAAAATTAAGGAAAAAAAATGTATTAAAGCTTCACAGTGTCTGTTTACATGTGCCACATAATGATACAAGTATACCAGTCTTTTTTAGGCCACAAACATATATCCCGGAGTGCTGGACACTTTCTTTGATGTGTTCTTTTTTTAGTCAATAAATGTTGTTACAAGTACTGATCAAAGTAGCCATAAATTCGTATAATACACGAGAAAATTTAATTAAGAAATTTATATATAATACAAATTTGTACAATTAGTAATAAGTATTATTAAAAAATTGATTTTTCTAAAAAAAATGTTAATAAGTATTAACAAATAAAAAATCAAAATAGATTTGTCTAATTTAATTAGAATTTATTTAGAGAACGTCAAACTTAATTTAATCTGATTTTATTTAGTCTTGAGTTGATTTATATAAAAGACGGTGAATTCTAAAACAATTCTAACTCTAAAATCCACAACTTTAAAAATATATATTTTATAATAACATGATGAAATATATGAACTTTCAAAAGGACTTAACAAACCATTAAAAAATTTCATTATATATATATTATAGATTATCATCAGAAAAGGGTTGCGACATAACAGGATAACCACACTCCTCCTCACTAAGCAACCTCATTATCTCTAGCCTGTAGCTATAAGTACAGAATCTAACAACTAAATACAAAGACAAATAGCAAATTAACATAACCAAACTAATTAAACGAGTTGTATACGTTAAATCAATACTTATAATCTATTTATTCTCAAAAAAATTAAAAATAAAAATAAAAAACCTATAATCTATTTAGCATATAAAATAAATTATAATCGCAACATTAATCTACAGATGTATTTGTTCTTCTCAATGTCATCAATCTTACTAAAACCAGCAACCTGTTCTCTAATTTCAGCAAAAATATGACTTGCAAGACAGATTGCCAATCTCTAAATTGTTATTAAGGTCTAATCTTTTTCTTGTAAAATAGACACGTAACTAAGTAAGTTCCCAGGTGTATATATAATACTTCTTGGAAATGGAGATATAAACAAAAGATTAATGAAGCTATCAAGGGTTTGATCCGTATGATTCTTTATTTATTCTTGTTGGGTCCTAGGCAACAACCATTATAGCAAAGTATAAAATAAAAAATAAAAATAAATTCTTGAAAATGATGTTATATATATAAAACAACATTTTCAAGATTTTTTTTATAAAAATTATCAAGATATTCACTGTTAGGATCACTCAAAGGAATTAATCTCCAAACAATTAATTAAAGTCCTTAATCATATAATAAATTCCTAGTGAGTTCCAGTTAGCCCAATTGGTAAAATCTCTGGCGATTGAATAAGAAATCTGGGATTTAATTCCCGCCTACACCAAAAATCGATTGATGTATTAGCTTGATAGTAAAGATTTATCATCAGAAGTAAACGCCATAGGTCGAAACTCTCTCTTTCTCTGTATGTGTATATATATATATATAAATTCCTATTAGTACCAATGTGTTGTTGTACAATTATTCATTCAAAAACAAACAAATACAATTTCAAACAAAAATTCCATGTTCTATCTATAAAAGATATTGCCTGTTGTATGATTGTATCTAATTCTTGTCTAATTACTTAAGATGTTAACACTTAACATATTCATCACCCATTATGATGGATAAAATTATTATGATTACTTTACAGTGCAACACGTAATATATGGCTATATATTATTATCAATAATAATCAAGAAATTGTCTTATTCTATATTATGTTCTACTCATGTTATACTTTAAGCAAAGTCTCTAACTAACTAACCAATTTCATACTGTGGCTGATAATGGGCAATCCGACCATGGCCCAATCAGCCCAAAGTTCTTTCTTTCTTTCTAGAATGGGCTGTTTGCTATAGAAGTACCATATTCATATGTATTGCATAAGATTTTGTTTTTTTGATAATTATAATTACACCAACAGGGATTTGAACATGATTTTATCCTTGAAGTTATATTCCATTCTTATTAGTTCTTCTATCCATATTTTTTATTGAGTGTCATATAAACTTGCCACACATATTTAGATTATCTAATAAAATAATCTCATGTTATTTTCATTAGGTTACACTATTATTGTAGCCTAATAAAACTTTAAATAATTTATAAATGTGACAAAATAAAAATATTGTGACACCATTTAATTGAACGAATTAAATACATATAAAAAACTTATTTAACAGAAAATATAAATAAAAAGACGGCTAATGATAACGAAATATAACTTTATAGCCTAATGAAATGTATAATTTTATGGGCTCAAATCCCAATACTCAAAAGAGTCCTCTCTTAGATCTACTGTGGTCGACTTAACAGCTTAAAAGTTTGCCACAAAAAATAAACGACTTTATGAAATTTGGCAAAGCTTACGCAACGCAACGAGACCATATTCACCATACAGTCCTTCGAATATGCAATTCGAAAGTGCTAGAACCATAACTAGAAAAATGGCTAAGCCTTGCCTCACTTTCTTCTTTGGCTTCATCGCTCTCTCTGCAATAGTTGAGGCTTCACAGTGCTCAATCAAGGGTGAGTGAGTAGCTCTAACTCTTACTCCTTTTTGCACTGTCATTTTTCATTGGTTTATCTTCTGGGGTCACCAATCACTCATACCCAGAAACCTGAATTTACTTTTTTTTTTTTCAACAATTCTTGGTTTTCTTAGTTTTACCATAACTATTGGAATGGAAATTCATGGTTTTGATTTTTTTTTTTTTTTGGTTGATAAATATTGAGATATTGATGTTTGGTTTATGCATCTGGGTATTGGGCATTTGGGATTTTTTTCCCCTTTCCTTCTGAGATTGAATGCTGGGTATATAACTAGTTAATCTTTCATATACTTATCTGATATGAATTTGGATTGAAGTGTTAGAAATGAGATGAATTTATTCAATTCTACAGGAATTGATTATTCAAAAATTCCACCTTTTTTCAATTCTACAGGAATTGATGATTGCCCCTTTATTTATTTTTATTTTTTCTTCTTCCTTTTGATGCAGGATTGCCACTAGTAAGAAATATTGGTGAGCTTCCGCAGGATAACTATGGAAGGAGAGGTTTGTCCCACATAACTGTTGCAGGTTCAGTCTTGCATGGGATGAAAGAGGTATCTGACTAACAAAGTAATTGTGAGAATATACTTTTACTGCTGGTTTCTAGTTCATATTTTCATATATGAATGTGAAAATTGTGCTTTGAGCTTCAACAAGGGGATAATAAACAAAAACCATGCACCAACCATAGAGGTTCGGTATGGTTGATTCAAGTACAAGATGCATGGAATCTTTTTATATTGGTGGACTGACATAATGTGCTTTGCGTCCTGATTATCTTAAAATAATAATATTGCCTGTCTTGTTTGTTGTTTAACTTCAAAAAAAATATCATTTTCTAGATTCTGTGCATTTCTTGCATTGGCTTGAATTAACTTTGGCAATAATCTCTGTAAAAACCAAGGTAAAGATGTCACGCATCTGTTTTCCTGCATTATCTAATGCAAGTTTTGGGTTTTTGCAGATTGAGGTATGGCTTCAGACATTTGCACCAGGATCACGTACGCCAATTCACAGGCATTCCTGCGAAGAAGTTTTTGTTGTCCTAAAGGGAAGTGGCACTCTGTATCTTGCATCAGGTTCACATGAGAAGTACCCTGGAAAGCCTCAAGAGTTTAAAATATATTCTAACAGCACATTTCACATCCCTGTTAACGATGCCCACCAGGTAAACAATTCTATGTTTTATGTTTTCTAGTGGCATTAGAAGATGCTGTCTGATGATGTAATTCAGAAGATGTAAGTTAATGTGGGGTTCAAAGAACAATTTGGAGGATGTTCTGAATCCCTCTAGAATTTCAAAATAGCTTATATACGTCTTACACACACTTCTTGTCGTGTCTTGTTACATAGATACAGTTTAGTCAGGGAATCCATGCTTGATAAATTATATATAACCGATAGAGAGAGATTGCTCTATTGTGCTTTAGTGCTTGTGGGATGCCTCGGTGCAGCTACTAAACTGCAATTTGATGAGTGCTGTTGTGGATACCAGGATAGGTCATAGATTCATAGTTCTGGCTTGATGAATGAAATCTACTTTTAAATTTATTGAAATTGCTCCCATTTACTTTTTGTTGATAGCAATTGACATTTTTTGAAGATCATCCTGTGGCATGTTATCACTGTTACTATTACTAATACTTTATTTACAATCATCATTGCAGGTATGGAATTCAAATGAAGATGAAGATTTGCAAATGCTTGTTATTATATCCCGTCCACCGATCAAAGTGTATGTAATCTCTATTCCTATATATCTTGCTGACTGCATATTTATCAGTGATAAGGTACTTTTCATATTTGCTTTGCTTTTCTAATATGAAGAATATGAAATACAAGGGCTTAATTATACTACCCCCCCCCCCCCCAAATAGGAAAGTAGTGTTGGCCAAATACAATTCTGCTCACGATACATAATTGTCCTTTACAATTGACAAAAAACACGCCCTAATATTCATGTTAACCAAACACAAAGAGGGCAAAAACCCAAAAAACAAGACAATAAAAAGAGAGGATATGAAGGTTGATGCTTCTCTTAAACAGTTAGCACTTAGCACATAACAGGGATGCAAGAATCATCCTTTCTTTTTAGTCAAGCTTCGCCGTTCAGCCTCTCCCTCTGCAACCAGAACACAGAACTCTGAACCAAGCATCTCATGTATATCAAGATTCAGAGAGCTACTCAGGTTCATGGTATCCATGATCACTTCGATGGTTATATTGAAGCCTAAGATAGATAATACCCGGACAGCATTTGCAATCCTACATATGCTCTGCCTTGTCTCTATCGGAGTGTATGTTTGTTCTTGCTCTTCAAGACTGATGGAATTTTTATTAGATTTAATATTCTGTTGCTCAGGTTTACTCACTTGATCCTCTACCATATCATCTCTGGCTTCAACATGTTCACCAACCCAAATGAATCCATTACATCCGAGTATTAAGTCAACTCCATACTGTTCTAGATGGTGGAAATGCTGCTTGCGTCTCCTCACTAGATAAGGAGGAACTGTGAGCAATTGACCCCTCTCAAGCTGTCATGAAAAAATTACTATCATTAACAGATAAAAGGCTATGAAACCAAACTAACCACAGACACAACAATGAAAAAGACACTAGAAGGAATTATTTGGCTTGATCAATGGAAAAAAAAAAATACTGATAGAGAACCTTTAGCTGCTTCAATTCATCATGTGAGTAAATTGATGCGTCACACACCTAGAGTTGCTCTAGAAGCAAAAACTCTAGCTCCAGAAATAAGAGTGAGGGATGGAATGCCGAATGCACTTGCTTTTTAAATTTTAGGAAACCATAGCTTATAAAACAAAATCTGTATTTCATTGCACTACAAATTTCAACTATTAAGATACTTAATAGAAGGAACCTATCTGGAACTTTTTTGAGAGTTCTAACTGCTAGTCAAACAATTATTTCCTTCTTCACTTTCTACATCTGAATGTAGAAGTTTATAAATTATGAAGAAGACAAACCTTGCCATACTTCTGACTTCTTGCTTGGAGGTGTAAGCCATCATGCTGGTTTCCACGGACTTCAGCCTAAGAAAAGAAGTAAAATTTGTTAAAAAAGATTGTTCATTAATTCATGCTTGCTGGAATAGGTCAATGATATGCATGCAGGACTTACGCAAATAACATCATTCTCTTCAAAAATACTGCGCATGTTGAGTTCATCCAAAGCCGTTCGCCGCCTCTACCAATCATAGGAGTAAAATTTGAGTGAGGCTTGCAAGTTTATCCAAAGAACAAACACAGATCAACCAATGTCGCTTAAGTTTATGAACATAAACAGTCAAGGCATACACCATCCTTCATCCACATGAAAACATTTCAGGGTCACAGGACTCACTGAGTTGATGATATGGAACCTCACCAAGGCAAGGCCCTTTGAATCTATCACTGGGGAGTAAAACCCAGATACATGACCCCACCCACCAGAATTGTGTATCAAATAATCCAAGGAACTCCTAGTGGGGATTTGATCCCAGGATGTCTGGGTCTACAGCTCATTCCAAGCCTCCCCCCACTAGGCTGCACCCTGACAGGTACAAGGACTCGCTGACTTGATATGCCTTCATAAAAGCCATTGAATATAATTTATAGCATATAGTGCCCTCACATAGCCTGCATTCAGCACTAGTATAATTTATCACCCCACACAAAACACCATTGGTGAAATTCTACCTAATAATGTTATGAAGTATAAAATTTCAATTTCTTTTAGTAAGTCGACATGAAAAATTTTGTCTTCTAATAATCCATAAGAAATCTGTCTGCTTTCAATAAACCAGGCAATCAGGCACTCAGCACTGTTGTTACTGACTCAAAATATCTGGCAGCTTTACAGTTAATTTCCACAGTACCATAAGGTGCAACCAAAAATATCCACTGCTTCTGAAAACTGAATCTCTTTGCATATAGGTAGCTTTAACCCATGAAAAGCATTCAGTTAAGCTCACCACACTTCCATTTTATGAACGGTGAGGACAAATAACAGAACTTACACACATGTGCACACAAAAACACGAAAAGAAAAGAAGTGGTTAGAGTAACTAGTTCACCTAAATTGAACTACAAAATTAACTAGCTAGTATCTTTATATGCTGTCAAATTTTGCCCAGGAGACATATCAGTAATGGATGATTTCACATTTTATAACAGCAACCATTTCCACTAATCCATGTTATGCACTTTACTAAAAGGGTACCTGGATACCATCAGGTAAGTTCATTGAAGAAAGCATCAAAACTGCATCCTGGCTATAATGTATATCCAGTCTCCAACGCTTTTGAGCAACCTGAACAAGTATACATTAGAGAGAAAGAAAAGAAATATCCTTTAACAAAGCTTAAATATATAGACTTACCACTATTATGTATACGTTAAAATTTTATTTTAAGAACATAAAATAATTTTCAATAATGATCATAGCAAAGTAAAAACAATAAGATCTTTACATTTACATATATTCATGACTATGGTTTTTTTTTTTTTTAACTAAATTTATAGACTACTCACCAAGGGAAAAAAGAACTTCACCAGGCATGAAAACCATATTATAACAAGTTTTTGGACAAAACTTCACACCACAACCTTTTGTAGCAATAAGCCACTGCTGGTGACAAGAAAAGGCCACAAAATGGCTTGCCGTACAAATTTGTGACTCCTAACTAAAACTCAGTGGAGAAAAGTCGTGCAAATCGGATTGCTCATTTAGTCGTCATCTAACTTTTCATTCCAAGGCAAAAGTAAATTCTCATGTACTCACTTTTTTTGGATAGATACGCTAGACTTGAACTTATAATATTAGCTCTATGATGATTATTCTTTTTCATTTGGCCAAGACACTAATTACTTTTTAGCGTAGGCACAATTCAAACCAAAGTGTCTATTCTACAATAAGAGACTTTACGAGTTGAACTAACCAAAACCTACAATCACATTGCAGTATATTGCATGCTTACATGCCCCCTAAGCTACACATCATTAAATAAGCACAATGCCATTAAGTACAACTACTCAGGAAAACAAAATGGAGCTGGGAATTAGTTCTGTTTTACCTCACTAACACGCCCTACTACGATATCTCCAACCTCCGGCTTGTACCTAATCATCATTCAAAATTCCCAATCATAACTAACCCCAATAATTACCAAAACACACAAAAAAGGCACAATTCTTTCAAATTGAACTGCAGGGCAATGTGAATGTGAGTGAGTAACTACCTAGCCCGCAACGCGCGGACATAGACGAGCTTGTTCACACGCTCCACCACTCCGCAGAGCGTAGCAACCAATTCCCCATTGAGGTCCAAAGTTCCATGTCCCCTTAAAAAATTCAACAAAATTTAAAATTAGCTACATAAATAGAAAATATATACATACGTACATATATATATATATATATACACACACACATGAAAATTGAGAGTAAAGCGTAGAGAGAGAGGTACTTGAGAACGCCATCTTCGTGGTTGACAGGGATGGAGTCAGAAATGGAGACAGAGGCATTGGAATTGGAACTGGCTTTTGAAGAAAAAGACTCGAGCTTTTCGAGTGCTCTCTTCAACCTTATTTTCTGGGTTTGGTTCAACGATAGCTCTATTTCTCTCATCTCTCTCTTCGTGCTCTCTCTTTTTCTCTGCAAAACCCTAAACCCTAGCCCTAGAGTGTGTTTCTGAGAACATATTTTTCGTGGGCCGTGTTAAGGGCTTTATATTTTTGGGCTTTTGGTGATGTTGAGTGCTCTTTATGGCCCAAACATAAAGACTTGTGACCCAATTGCAAATCCAGTTGATCGTAAGGTTATTACTATATTTTAGCAAATATTAAAATTAAAAATTACAAAATAGGATTTATATTTTGGTGTGGAAATGTGCTTTGGTGGAGATAATCTCAATAGATGGTATCTTAATAATTTTAGAGAGGAAATTTTTGGTTCCCTCCAATATCTCAATTTAGCTTAGATTTTAAAAGATACCAAGATTTCCATTTTTTTTAGAAGCATAACGAGAATTTCTCAAACCCACTACATAAAATTTCAAACAACCATTCATATATACTTTTGGTCACATAATCTATTTAATAAGTCAAATAACTTGTTTAAATAATTTAATACATACTATAATTTAATAAAACGTTAATAGTTTTATGAATCGCTTAATAAAACGTTAATAATTTTATGAATCGCCACATAAATACGCTAGAAAAAAATTCTTACAAAACGGTTTGAAGGTGTCCATTCAAAATTTGGGTTAGGAATTTTGAGAACTTATAAATTCGATCAAGGATCCGTTTGATGATTTGATCTCCTAAATGGGCCTACTAGGAAGCTGTGCCACTCTTCTTTCTATTCTTGTGCAAAATATAGATTTTGCAAACATTGAGAACATGGACTGAAACCAAATAAAGAAAAGCCCAACATGGTTCAGGGGGCATGTAAAGCTTATGTTACATGGGTGGTTGTAGACACGTACTGCAGCCCCAAGACAAAAATTTTAAATATTAAAAAAATAAATAAATAAAAAGTAGAAAGAGACAAATAAATTAAATTCCACCTAATGCAAACAGCAAGAGACAGATAACTTTTTTTGATGAATTTTTATGTGTTCTAGACTTTTCGATAATTTTAACCATTACACGTATATAATAAGTGAAGCTCACGTACCATATCCATAGTGTTACAAACTACTAGTACAGGGACCGTATCATAATAATAATGGTAGTCACATAAATGCAACAAGTTAACAACGACGTGACGTGACTACTCTTCACACCAATTAATTGGACTTGCTCTGCTTTTATTTATAGTAATGTTACGTTAAAGGCTTAAAGCTGCATTATTCAATTTCTTTGGTTCCAGAAGAAGCTAATGTGTACAAATGGCCCAATCAAACACATACAAATGCAATGTACAGTATAAGACAAAGGTCATTCTCCAAAAAAAAAAGTATAAGACAAAGGCAACACTATCAAAATTCTAGAAATTGGGTTCGGTCCACACCACTTAAAGCTTATTTGGAGTTGGACTATCACTCAAAAACAACCATTATTTGTGATTGATGCCGACGACGAATAAAGTATCAACGTATCAACACGTCGGTGTTTGTTGTAACTTGTATTTTTAATCAAAATTAATTAACGCCTAAGAGAAATCATATCAGTTTATGTATTATACACACTTATCTTTATACTAAAAATTTACTTTTTTTCTTTTACACACTTATTTTTACAAACCACTCACATCAGTTTATTTATTCTATCATCTGTTTTATTTAAATAATCATTTTCTTACTTTTCTTATTGATAAGTGTAAACTTGTCAGTGATGTTCGTCGGACGGAGCTAATCCATCCTCCTTCCTGTTGTGCACACCAGTGTGGTGCCTGCCACAACGCCTCCGATGCCAAAGTTAGAATACAAGATCTTCTTTGTAAGGAAAGTAAAATGAACAAAAAGAGCAAAATAAACAGTATTCTTTCTTACTTTTTTCTCTCCTTCGTGGGAGTGTATGGGTTTTATATCTGTTCTCATCGTCCCTAGCCGTTGGAGGAGTTATGGAGGTCTTAATGCTCCATTGGGTAACGCTTCAAGACTGTGTAATGAGGCATCAATGTCTCCAAACGGTTCGTACAGTTGGAAGTGTAACCGTTCAGTTGACTGCATTAAAGGGACTGAATTTCCTCGTCAGTATCGTGGCCTTCTGCGCTGCTCGTCCTGGGGACGTTCTCGTCTGTATGAGGACGATCATTCTCATAGATGGCTTCATCAGTGCTTATTTACCTCGTCATCTGCCCCCCGATTCTGTGTTCGTTGACTTAATGACGATCACGGAATATGAAGGGTTACATGATGTAAAGTGACTCTTGGGGTTCCGCTCCGTATTAAGTGCGAAGCGGCGGCGCTTCACAGATCGTGGCCTACGTGGCGAGTGCTGATTGGGGCAATTAATATTTGAGGTAATGAAACTATTGGGTTTCCCGCCGACCTTTCCGTTTTTCGAGCTTTTCTTTTTAACTTCCTTCTCTTTTCATTCTTCTTCTTTACTTTTCTGCCATTTTCTTCTAGTTTTCTCCTGTTATTTCTCTCTGAGCTGATACATTGGCCAAGCAAAGCTTTCCCACTCTGCCACTGATTAAGGTATGCTTCCCTCCTATTTCTCTTTTCCTCGTTTCTTTTTATGTTTGCAGTACTGTTCCTGATTTTTCTATTGTTTCTGTTTCTTTTTGTTTTTGGTTTTTCTGCAACTCAGTTGGTTTTACTGTCTTTTTCTTTCTTGAGTTTTGGTTGGGTTTTCATGGTTGGTAGTTCTGAGGTTAGAACTGTTTGTCCCTCAGTTTCTTTTTTCTTTGCGAAAAAAAAAAAAAAAAAAAAAAAAAAAAAAAAGCTCCCTGATGACCTAAGGCACTCCATAACCAATGATGTAATACACATATGTGTTATCAATATATAAAATTATAAACACTGCGTATCCTTTGTGCAGTGGCCACTCCACAAGTATAAGTGCTTGTAGGGTGTGAAGGGCAAGGGCCGAGGTTCAATTCTTCGGGAGAAAACTTCACATACATATACACTTAGATTAAGTTTGAGTAGAATTTCTATCTTGTATCAATATATATATATATATAATTCTAACTTATAACTACCACACGACTTCCTCCAAAAATAAAAAATAAAAATTTGAACAAGCCGTTTCCCATTAATTATGATTTAATGAGCTTTCTTAACGACCAAGATTAATTGAACCCTTCTACTTCTACTAATGGTTAGAGTATTTGACAATGACAAAGGGGGCACAATAAAATTCATATATAAATTGATTTATAACCTTCCTAGAAATAGCAAGTCTTCCATAAATTTTAAATTTTTCTGAAATGAGACTTGTATAAAGTCTATCTTGTAAGGGTAAATACTAAATAGTTTTGCACTCTTTTACAACCAACAAAAGAGAGAAGAAAATGGAGTTTCTTACATAGCTTTCAAATAATCCTGGTGAGAGCAAATATATATGCTTGTATTTTTTCAATAAATATTTATTTACTTTTTTTTCTTTGGATACAAAAATTTTGTTAGTAACTTGGTGAATTGAAAATCATGTTATTACTTAGGTAAAAATACACTTTTGATCCCTACATTTTGGGCCGATTATCAATTTGGTCCCTAAATTGATTTCGCTCCTAGGTCAGTCCTTGATTTCAGAAAATCGTTTTTATTTTGGTCCTTGCCATCAACCCAGTAACATAAAAATTTGAGATGGCAAACAAAGTGCATAGGTGGCATGTTACATGCTGATGTGGCTATTAAAATAATTAATAAATACCACGTCAGCATCCATATTAGCATTTTTATAAATAAAAAAGCCACCTCAAAAAATTAAAAAACAAATTATGAAATAATTTTTTTAAAAACACCTTAAATCTTTTTTTTTTTCCATTATTCTTTTGGAAGAACAATGTTCTTCTTCCCTAGAACATGAATTTCATGCTTCCTGTTCTTCCCCAAATCAAACCTAATAAATCCAAGAAATCAAACCCATTAACATTTAGTAAATCAAACCCAATTCAAACCCATAAACCTCTAGTAAATCAAACCCAATAAATCCAAGAAATAAACATACAAATCCACATAAAAAAAAAAAAAAAACCATAAACATGAAACCAAACTCACCAAGACCAATATTTGTAAACATGAAACCAAGACCCACAGCCACACCGATCTCCACGGCCACATCGATCTCCACCTCCACTACTGACCACCCACCCCCATGGAAACCCAGAAAAACCCCACCTCCAACCAAACCTGTAAACACAAATCCAAGACCCACACCAATCTCCATAGCCACAACCCACCCCCACTGAAACCCAGAAAAACCTAGCCATCTCCAACCAAACCTAGCCATCTCCATCTCCAACCAAACCCACAATCCAAGACCCATGGCCACATCAATCTCCACCCTGACCACCAATCTCCACCTCCATTACTGACAACCCACTCCCACGAAAAACTAGAAAACCCAGAGATTAGAGAGCCAGGTTTAGAGAGAGAAAAAAATTAAGTTAGAGATTAAGAGAGAGAGGGGGACCAAAAGCTTGAACAAAGAAAGAAGAAAAAGAAAGATACAAACACAAATACACACCAAGAGAGAGAGAAAGAGAGGATATGAAAAAAAAAAAAAATGAGAAGGAAACACACACGCAAAAAGAAAAAGAAAAGAAGAAAGATACAAACACAAAAACACTCGCCAAGAAGATTTATTTATTAAGTTATTTTTGTTTTGATTTTTCTTTTTTAGTTTATCTTAAAAGAAAGAAGAAAATGAAATAGATACAAACACAAACACAGACAAGCCAACCTAGAATGAGAAGGAGTGTTTTAATGTTTGTTTCTTAAGAAAGTTCAAGAAAAATTGAAATAGTTGCTATAAATTGTTTTCTCAATCTTTAAAATTGAAAAAGTTTTTTTGTTTTTGTTTTTGTTTTTGAATTTTTTTAGTTTTTTTTTTGAATTTTGTTATTAATTAAAATGCTGACTTGTCATTTTTAAAAGCAAAATAATTTTTTTAATATTATTTTATTTGCCACATCAACATCTAACATGCCACCTATACACTCCGTTTACCACCTCAGATTTTTCTGTTACTAGGTTGACAGCAGAGACCAAAATAAAAACGATTTTCTGAAATTAAGGACCGACCTAGGAGCAAAATCAATTTAGGAACCAAATCAATAATTGACTTAAAATATAGAGACTAAAAGTATATTTTCGCCTATTACTTATTACCCTAGCAGTAATGCAATCACCAGTATTTTCTTCTTCTTGTATGCAATCTCTTTTTTCAGTGATAATTATGTATATTTTAAGATGCTTTGAAGTCTAGAGACCATTTATTTTTTTGGAATCAAACTCCGTATTCATGTTTAATTTCACTTCGATTGTCCAGTGATAAGTGTAAAACCTGTCAGTGATGTTCGTCGGACGGAGCTAATCCTTCTTCCTTCCGAGATGGACACCGGTGTGGTGCCTGCCACAATGCCTCCGATGCCAAAGTTAGAATATAGGATTCTCTTTGTAAGAAAAGCAACAAGATGAACAAAAAGAACAAATAAACAGTATTCTTTCTTACTTGTCTCTCCCCTCCCTTCGTGGGAGTGTATGGGTTTTATATATGTTCTCATCGTCCCTAGCCATTGGAGGAGTTATGGAGGTCTTAATGCTCCATTGGGTAACGCTTCGGGACTGTGTAATGAGGCATCAATGTCTCCAAACGGCTCGTACAGTTGGAAGTGTAACCATTCAGTTGACTGCATTAAAGGGACTGAATTTCCTCGTCAATACCGTGGCCTTCTGCGCTGCTCGTCCTGGGGACGTTCTCGTCCGGATGAGGACGATCGTTCTCATAGATGGCTTCATCAGTGCTTATTTACCTCGTCATTTGCCCCCCGATTCTGTGTTCGTCGACTTAATGACGATCATGGAATATGAAGGGTTACAGGATGTAAAGTGACTCTTGGGGTTCCGCTCCGTATTAAGTGCGAAGCGGCGGCGCTTCACAGATCGTGGCCTACGTGGCGAGTGCTGATTGGGGCAATTAATGCTTGAGGTAATGAAACTATTGGGTTTCCCGCCGACCTTTCCGTTTTTCGAGCTTTTCTTTTTAACTTCCCTCTCTTTTCATTCTTCTCCTTTACTTTTCTGCCATTTTCTTCTAGTTTTTTGCTGTTATTTCTCTCTGAGCTGATACATTGGCCAAGCAAAGCTTTCTCATTCTGCCACTGATTAAGGTATGCTTCTCTTTCCCTCCTATTTCTCTTTTTCTCGTTTCTTTTTATGTTTGCAGTACTGTTCCTGATTTTCCTATTGTTTCTGTTTCTTTTCGTTTTTGGTTTTTCTGCAACTCAGTTGGTTTTTCTGTCTTTTTCTTTCTTGTGTTTTGGTTGGGTTTTCATGGTTGGTAGTTCTGAGGTTAGAACTGTTTGTCCCTCAGTTTCTTTTCTCTTTGCGCGTTTAGGAGGGGCTTTAGGCACTTTCTCTGATTTTGGGGATTTTGTTTTTGAGGGTAGTGGCCTTAGGGTGGCGTTGATTGAATTGTTGCCTTTAATTAGGCAATCAGTTGATTGGTTTGAAGGTCTGGTGAGTGGGAAGAACGATATGTCTGAGCTTAGATCCAGCGATCTCGAGACTGGGTTGTCGTCCAGTGGCAATCCAGTGGAGGGAGATACGGCCGTTTCTTCTCCTCGGGTCGTTAGGGCTTTCTATGCCCTGGATGAGGTTTGTGGTCTAGACGCAGAGACGGTGGGTAGGTTTAGGGATAGGTTTCAGTTCTCGGAGAGAGTTCGCGTTTGTCGTCCTAATGACGAGGACAGGGCCTGTCACTTCTTCTAGGGTGAGGTGTGCTTTTATGAGGCTGCCTTTACTTGTGGACTTAGATTCCCCGTCCACCCTTTCTTCATGGAGCTCCTGGGCTATTTTGGGATTGCTCCTGGGCAGCTGATGCCTAATTCATGGAGAATAGTGGTCAACTGTATGGAGATATGGTTGGCTGCGAACGGGGACATGATTAAGGTGGGTGAACTCGTCCACCTTTATCGTCTGAAACAGTCAAAGGAGTATGGGTATTATGAGCTGGTTCCTTGGGAAAGAAGGGCCAGGATTATTAGAGGGCTGCCTTCGTCCTTCAGGTATTGGAAATCGAGATTTTTCTTTGTGTCCGGGGACAACTTTGAGACTCCCTCCAGTCCGTAATGGGGTGACATTCCAAGATTGCTTCGTCGGTGGGCAACCCCGACCTTAGGTGCGTCAGTTTCCCTCCTCGTCGTTTTTAGCTTTGTGGTATTCATCTATTTGTGGTCGTCACAACTTTTTTTGTTATCCTCTTTTTGCAGTGAAGAGACGGACTAAGCTCAAGAACAGGTACAAGGAGCGTGTTGAACAAGCAATTGAATACGCTCAGACGATTGAAAACTAGGACGACCTGGTAGACCCGAGGACGTTGGCTCTTTACAACCTTGGTCTAGATCCTTCCCCTTTCGTTCTGCGCAATATAGATATTGAGGGAAAAAAGAGTAAGTGTTGAGTTCGTCAGTGCTCTTTTTTTTTTTTTTTTTTTTTTTTTAATGTGTTGCTCTCTTCCCTGGCAGAGATGACGACGAAGTTTAACAAGGACCTCTATGCCAAGATGAGGTCGAAGAAGGGCGAGCCGTTGTCCAATATCGGCAAGAAAACGGTGCGTGTCACCGGGAGGGGCGTCCCTGTCGCCCCAACTGCTTCCGTCCACCCGATCGTCTCTGTGGGGGAGACAACGAGGACAGCTTCTCCAACCGCGTCGTTGGAAGAGATAGGTGGCACCCCCGTTTCGAAGAGGCCACGTCTCTTTGACAAATGGAAAGAGAAAGAGAAGGAGAAGGCTGATTCTCGTCAGTCAACCATATGGAATGACGAGAAAATGGCGGTGGATCGAGCCCATGAGTTAGTGACTGCTGCCGATTTAAAGGCCTTATCTGGTGTCCCCCTCGGTGGGGTAGCTGCTGGCCACGTCCATAAAATCATCCAGGTGCTTCCTCGTCGTCATCTTTTTTTTTTTTTTTTTTTTTTTTGAGAAAAACTCTAACTCTTTCGCAGGTGCTGGGGGAGAGTCTTCATCTTTCCTCTGAATACCTCGTCCAGGAGGCTAAGGTGGCATCCTTGACTTCTAGGGTGGAGGCATTGGAGGTAGAAAACTCGGGCCTAAAGAAGGATCTTATCGAGTCGATGGGCACGGCGAATACCCTGAGGGAGCAGGCCAAGAAACTTACTGACGACCTTAGGGTGGAGCGTCAGCTGAACGTCGAGAAGGATGAGCAGATCGTGGCTGCCAAAGAGAGCCTCAAGACAATTGCTGCGAGATCAGTGGCAGCCTTCCAAACTACTAACGAGTACAACACTGTGCTCTTCAGTTGGTATTTCAAGGGTTTTGAGATTTTAAGGAGATATCTCGTTAAACACCCTTCGGGAGTAAACATGGAGGCACTTGATCTGGAGGAGGTGGATCAAGAGATGGCTGCTGACGAGGTGGTTCAATCATCTGCCACTGAGACTGAGGCTCCAGCTGACGCTCCTGACGATGCTGCCCGTATTGAGGATGCCCCTACTGATGATGCGACTGGACGAGTTTGAGACTTAGCAGAAAAATTCCCTTTAAAAATTTCTTTCTTTTGTGGTGCCCGTTGTGTTTTGGGCTTTTTTATTTTTGTAAATCTATTTGTCAAACAATCTTTTTATTTTGGGAACAGTATCTTTAGCCCAGCATTTATGGGCTTTTAGTTGCAGAAACAATAGGCCTTTTTAGCCTCTGGCTTTTAATCTTATTTCTTACCCATACTTGTGATTGCCCGTTCCTCTTTTTGTTTGATGCATGTTTGTAATTTGTCTCCGCCTAGGCAGGTTTTTTATCACTTAGCCGTTTCTGGCTTTTTAGTGATCTTCGTGGGTGACTTACATCCGTCTAGGCAGAATTTCGTCGCTTAGTCTTTTTGATTACTAAGTGATCTTCGTCATTGACTTACATCCGTCTAGGCGGAATCTTGTCAATTAGCCTTCTTCGGCTTTTTGATCACTAAGTGATCTTCGTCATTGACTTACATCCGTCTAGGCGGAATCTTGTCAATTAGCCTTCTTCGTTTTTTTTGATCACTAAGTGATCTTCGTCATTGACTTACATCCGTCTAGGCGGAATCTTGTCAATTAGCCTTCTTCGGCTTTTTAATCACTAAGTGATCTTCGTCATTGACTTACATCCGTCTAGGCGGAATCTTGTCAATGAGCCTTCTTCGGCTTTTTGATCACTAAGTTATATTTGTCGGTAACTTACATCCGTCTAGGCAGAATCTTGTTACTTGGCCGTACTTTTGGCTTTAATCACTGAGTTATCCTCGTCAGTAACTTACATCCGTCTAGGCGGAATCTTGTTACTTGGCCACATTTTTGGCTTTCGTTAGTTTCCCCGGGCATGTTCACACGCAAATATTAGCTGAATAATTTGTTTATTGATTATAAATGATGGACATGTCTTTTCATTACATCTATTGATGGTATTTCTTCAAGTGTTCGATGTTCCATGGTCTCGGGAGCCTTTGTCCGTCTAAGGTCTCCAGGTGGTAGTTGCCTTGTCTGGAGTAGTGAATGACTTTGTATGGCCCCTCCCATGTGGGGCCAAGTTTTCCTTGGGCTGGATCCTTGGTTGCTTGGGTCACTTTGCGTAGGACGAGGTCCCCTATGTTGAGTCTTCTGAGCTTCACCCTCCTGTTGTAGTAGTCTGTCATCTTTTTCTGGTACTCCGTCATCTTGCTGAATGCTTTGTCTCTAACTTCGTCAAGGCAGTCTAGGTCAACTCGTAGTAGGTCGTCGTTTTCTTCTTCGTTAAATGCTTCTCTCCTGGTGCTCGTTATTCCCACTTCGACGGGAATCACTACTTCGGTTCCGTAGGTGAGTCTGAAGGGGGTTTCTCCCATTGGGGTTCTAACCGTGGTTCTGTAGGCCCACAAGATGTTGGGGAGTTCTTCTGGCCAGGCTCCTTTCGCATCGTCTAGCTTGGTCTTTATGATCTTGAGTAACGTGTGGTTCGTCACTTCCGTTTGTCCATTCGCCTGTGGATGGCCGAGTAACGAGAACTTGCTCTTGATACCCAAGCCCGAGCAGAAGTCCCTGAAATTCTGGCTATCGAATTGTCGTCCATTGTCCGATATGATCGTCTGTGGGATCCCGAACCTGCAAACTATATTCTTCCATACAAACCCCTGGATTCTGGCCTTGGTGATGGTTGCCAGTGCTTCTGCTTCAACCCACTTAGTGAAATAGTCAATAGCAACTAGTAAGAATTTTACCTGACCTTTGCCCTGAGGCAGTGGGCCGACGATGTCGATTCCCCATTGCGCGAACGGCCATGGAGATGTTATCGTCGTCAGCTTTTCTGATGGTAGCCTCTGAATGTTCCCGAACCTCTGACATTTGTCACATCTTTTTACGAACCTTGCTGCGTCCTCTTGCATGGTTGGCCAGAAGAAACCTGCTCGTGTAATTTTTCTTACTAGGGATTTTGGGCCTGCATGATCTCCGCAGATCCCTTCATGAACCTCTCTCAGGACGTACTCGGCCTCTTCTTCGTCCACACACTTCAAGTAAGGCATTGAGAAGCCTCTTTTGTACAAGGCATCATTGAGGATTGTGAATTTGGCGGATCTCTTCTTTATCTTCTTTGCTTCGTCTGCGTTTTGGGGTAGGTGGCCATCCTGAAGGAAGGATATTATGGGCGTCATCCAGTTATTTGTGCCTTCGACTGTGAGTGTTGAAACTTCTTCTATGCTGGGGTTTCTCTGTATCTCCATCATCAAGTCTGCCCTTGGTTTTGTCTCTTCTGACGAAGCTATCTTCGAGACTTCGTCCGCAGCCATATTCTGACTTCTCGAAATTCGGATGAACTCCACTTTTTCGAACTCTTGAATCAAGCGTTTCGTCAACCTGAGGTATTTCTGCATTCTTTCCTCTTTTGCTTCATATTCTCCTCTGACCTGCCCAATTATTACCTTTGAATCGTTCTGGACTAATAGGTTCTTAGCCCCGAGTTCTCTTCCAAGCCTCAGACCTGTTAGAATCCCTTCGTATTCAGCTTCGTTGTTGGTCGCTGGGAATCTTAGCCGTACCCCGTACTTTAGTATCTCACCTTCGGGAGTGGTTATGACGACCCCTGCTCCTCCCCTTTTCTGTGTTGACGAACCGTCAGTTTGCACCATCCATGTTTCATCCCCGGTGGCAGGACTCGGCTCGTCTGGACAGGTGAACTCGGCGATGAAGTCAGCTAGAGCTTGTGCTTTGATGGCCGTCCTGGGATGGTATTCCACGTCGAACTGGCTAAGTTCGATTGCCCATTGGACCATCCTCCCTGCTGCTTCGGGCCTGTTCATAGACTTCTTGATGGGTTGGTCCGTCATTACCACTATCGGGTTTGCCTGGAAGTATTGTCTGAGCTTGCGCGAAGCTACTATCAATGCAAACGTGATTTTCTCGATCTTTGGGTACTTGAATTCAGCTCCTTGGAAGGCTTGACTAACATAGTAGAATGGGAGCTGTTTCCTATTTTCTTCTCGTATCAAGGCTGCACTGACGGCCGTAGAGGAAACGGCCAGGTATAAATAAAGGTTTTCACCTTCTTTGGACGGGCTCAGGAGTGGTGGGTTGCTGAGGTAACGCTTTAGTTCTTGGAAGGCTGCTTCACATTCGTCAGTCCATTCAAAGGCCTACTTCAGGGTCTTGAAGAATGGCAAGCACTTGTCCGTTGCTCTGGACACGAACCTGTTAAGCGCTGCAATCCGTCCTGTCAGCTTCTGGACTTCCTTGACGGACTTAGGCGATGCCATATTGAGTATGGCATGTACCTTCTCAAGGTTTGCTTCTATTCCTCTCTGGGACACCATGAACCCGAGGAATTTTTCGGAGGCAACACCGAAGACACACTTACCAGGGTTCAACTTCATTTGGTATTGCTTAAGGGTGTCGAATGTCTCCTTAAGGTCGTCCAGATAATCCAGTTCTTCCTTACTCTTGACGAGCATGTCGTCGACGTAAACTTCCACATTCCTGCCTATTTGTTTGACGAACATTTTGTTTACTAGCCTTTAATAGGTTGCTCCGGCATTCTTCAGACCAAAGGGCATTACCTTATAGCAGTAGAGTCCCTGACTGGTGATGAAGGCGGTTTTGTCCTGATCCTCGTCAGCCATTTTTATTTGGTTGTACCCTGAGAATGCATCCATGAATGTTAACAACTTATGCCCTGCCGTAGAGTCTACTAGCTAGTCTATCCTAGGGAGCGGGAAATTGTCCTTTGGGCAGGCCTTGTTCAAGTCTGTGAAATCCATGCACATTCTCCACTTTCCATTCGCTTTCTTCACCAGGACGACATTGGCCAGCCAGTCTGGATAGTATACCTCTCTGATAAAGCCAGCAGTCAGGAGTTTGTTTACCTCGTCAACAATTGCTTGGTCCCTTTCTGGCGCAAAGGTTCTTCGTCTCTGCTTGACGGGTCTCTTTTCGGGGTCTACATTCAGTTTGTGTTGAATAACTTCTGAAGATATACCTGGCATGTCGTCATGGCTCTAGGCAAAGACATCCAAGTTCTCCCTGAGAAATTGAATGAGTCTCGTCCTCATTTCAGGACTTAATGTCGTCCCTATTTTGGTTGTTTTCATCGTTTCCCCTTCGATCAATTCCACTACTTCCAGTGCTTCCACTCTTTCTTCCTCTTCTTCTTCTACGATCCACGTGTGGTTCTCCTTAGCTGATAAAACAGCTTGATAACATTCTCTTGCTTGAACTTGGTCTCCTTTTACCTCACTAACACCGTCATCCGTTGGAAATTTCATCTTCAAGCAGTACGTGGATGTGGACGCCTTCCACTTGTTGAGTGCTTGCCTTCCGATGATGACATTATATGATGACGGGCTATCAGCTACTAAAAAGTCTATCTGACGAGTTAACTGTTTTGGGTCCGTCCCTCCTGTGACTGTCAGCGTCACTATTCCTCTAGGATACACCCTGTCACCGCTGAAACTGACGAGCGGAGAGTCAAATGGACGAAGTCTGTTGGGATCCAGCTTCAACTGTTGGAATGCGGAAAAGTAAATGATATCAGCAGAGCTACCATTGTCCACGAGGACCCTCTTTGTGTTGAACCCTTCTATAGTGAGCTTTATAACCAAGGGGTCATTGTGTGGCTGTTTCACTCCTCGGGAGTCACTTTCGTTGAAGGTCATATCCTGATCAGCTCGTCTCTGCTTTGGCAGGTGTGTTACGTGGACGCTATTCACTTGTCGTTGATATGTTTTCTTGAGTGACTTGAATGAGCCCCCAGTGGTAGGCCCCCCGGCGATCGTCTGTATTTCCCCGACCACGTTTTGAGGGGGTTGTGATTGGCGGCCGTCGTTCCTAGAGGAGGACCCCTGTTGGCGTTTGTTTTCTTCTCGAAATTTGCTGTGTTCCCCCTTATTTACAAATTTCTGCAACTTCCCCCTCTGTATCAACTCTTCTATCTGCTCTTTGAGATCCCTACAATCTTCAGTGTAGTGGCCGTGATCTTTGTGGAATCGACAGTATTTACTTTTGTCGCGGACGTTGGGAGATGAGTGTAGTGGCCGTGGCCACTTAAGATAATGCTCGTCCTTAATCTGCGCCAAAATTTTGTCAACAGGCATAACGAGAGGGGTGAATTTTACCGTTCGTGGATTTTTGTCGTCCTTCCTTCTGACTCCGTCACTGATTCGACGATCTGGACGGTCTCACTTCTGCCCTCTACGATCATCTTCTTTTCTTCCTTTGTCCCCTAGTCTGTCCTCGTCCTTGATAGCAGCCAATGCGTCTTCAGCGTTCATGTACTTCTACGCCTTGAGGAGCATTTCAGCCATCGTCTTTGGGGGGTTCTTCGCGAGTGAGCTGACGAGATCCCTGGACCTCAGCCCTGCCTTAAAGGTCGTCAGCTGCACCATATCGTCGGCTTCGTCTACCTCCAGTGTTTCCCTCGTGAAACGTTGTACATATGACCTCAAGGTTTCTTTTTCTCCCTGCCTGACGATAAGCAAGTGGTCAGCGGTCCTCTTTGGTCGTTGTCCTCCAATGAAGTGACGCAGGAAAGCGTTGCTCAACTGTTCGAACGTATCGATTGACGATGTTGGCAACTTCGTGAACCACTCTCGGGCAGCCCCCCTGAGTGTAGTAGGGAAGGAGCGACACAAGATTTCATCTGGGGGCTGTTGAAGTCCCAGGGTCGTCTTGAAGGTGTTTAGATGATCTTGAGGGTCCTTCAGCCCGTCGAAGGGCTCGAGCTGAGGTAACCGAAATTTCGACGGCACTGGGCAGTCGAGAACCGCTGTTGTGAATGGTGAATCCGTCGCCCGGACCATCCGATCCACACTCCGCTCTGTTTTCTCTTTGATGGCGTTTCTTAGTTCGTCCATCTCCCTCCTCATCTCCCGAAGAATATCTGAATTTTGCTCGACGGGAGTATTAGGCCTTCGATGGTCACTTCTTTTGTTGCTATCCCCCTCATCTTCCTGATTTCCCTTTGAACGATTGTCCTCTTGCTGAAGCCGTAATCTCAATTCTTGGTTTTGCTTAGTTAGTTCTTCAACGGTGGCTGTAAGGGCTTGAACTTGCTGAGCCAGGGTTGCAGCGTCTTAATTAGACTCCATCTTGAAAAGAACAAGAATAAGGAACTACTATTTCGAGTCTGAACACAAAAACAATATCGTTCCCACAGACGGCGCCAAACTGATAAGTGTAAAACCTGTCAGTGATGTTCGTCGGACGGAGCTAATCCTTCTTCCTTCCAAGATGGACACCGGTGTGGTGCCTGCCACAATGCCTCCGATGCCAAAGTTAGAATATAGGATTCTCTTTGTAAGAAAAGCAACAAGATGAACAAAAAGAACAAATAAACAGTATTCTTTCTTACTTGTCTCTCCCCTCCCTTCGTGGGAGTGTATGGGTTTTATATCTGTTCTCATCGTCCCTAGTCGTTGGAGGAGTTATGGAGGTCTTAATGCTCCATTGGGTAACGCTTCGGGACTGTGTAATGAGGCATTAATGTCTCCAAACGGCTCGTACAGTTGGAAGTGTAACCGTTCAGTTGACTGCATTAAAGGGACTGAATTTCCTCGTCAGTACCGTGGCCTTCTGCGCTGCTCGTCCTGGGGACGTTCTCGTCTGGATGAGGACGATCGTTCTCATAGATGGCTTCATCAGTGCTTATTTACCTCGTCATCCAGTAAATTTGAGATCAACAAGAAACATGAAAGGCCGTGCAAGTCAAGTCAATCTTCGAATCCCTCTCTGTTACTATAGATGTATAATAAAAAAGTTATATATAATCATCGATTCAGTCATTACCTCTTTCATAACGGCATGAAGATTTTTTGGAAGGGTGAAAAAGAAATGAAACTTACCTCTACTTTGAAAATGATTGTTTAAAATTTAATTATAATTTATATATATCTTATGTCGATCATTTAGAAAACAAAACAAAAAATAATAATCTAATTGGAATAGGATATTCCAAAATAATTGTAAAGTTGTGATTTCCTACTATATTGTGTTGGCTTTAATTTCATGCCAAATTTGATTGTAATTTCTTTAATAATTTTTCCTGTATGTATGTGGGTTTAATTGTATGAGATGAGTGTGAGAGATCGGTGAAGAATCAAGTTTTAAAAGATGAACAACTGGATTTTACGACTGACTCGCGAGAAGCAACCCGCGAAAGAATCACGTGTAGAGCACATGATTGGAAGATGAAGAGTCGTGCCAGACAGTTATTTTCACGACTGTTTCCTGGGTAAGGCCAACTCGTGAAAGACCTGCGAAAGTCTCTATTTGACAAAAAGTTATGTTTTGCTTTATCAAGTCTTTACCCACACTATATATACTCTTATTACCCACAAAGTGTAAGGAGTTCTTTTAAGAGAGAAAACTCTAAAAAATATACTTAAGAGTTAGAGATTGTTATACCTACAATCATCTACATATTTCCTTGTTGTTTTCCTTAACATACTCTTACCTCTCCATCTCTGGATCTTTGAGAGGTTGCTAGCCCAAACACTTACCACACCTATTCTGAGTGTAAAATGAGATTTTTGTGCTGCTGGGAAGTATTGGAAGGAGTCATTCATTGGCAGATGCAATTGGGCTGAATTGCGGGATCCGGAAAGTTAGAGAAGACAAGGTTCCGAGAAGTCAGTTGGTAGTAGGAGTTTGGAGGACTTATGTACATGGGGTAGACTAGACTTGGAGGGTCTTTTGTTATTCGTGTACTCCAACTTTATTTTCTAGTGAATCGATTTCGACTTAGAAGGTCGTGAAGAAGTTTTTTGCCGAGTTCTTTGATTTCCTCTTTGATAACACGTCTCGGTGTTATTTTATGTTTGCATCTCTTTTCCCTACTCTTTAAGCTTTCATTTTATGATGATGGATGAATATGACTTAGGGTAGTGTTATAGGTTTATTGCACTTATTTACTCTTATTCTGCATCTAGTCTAAGTTAAAGTAAAAGCAATCTAGCCGTAATTTTTAATTGGGAGTCTGAACAAGCTCTTGTGTTTTAACACAAATCCAAGCATTCAATAATTAACAAAAGGAGAGCATAAAACAACCAAACTCATGGTAGGATTCTATATATTAAGACTCTATGAGCTTTCTTAGCTTTCAAAAATTTGAAAAGTCCTATAATATTTTCCTTCCACTAATGGTGACAAATATTTAAAAAAAAATCGATACTCGCAATGAAACAAAATTTCTCTTTAAACTAGTTTGGAGAGAAATCGTTCAAACATTTACTAAAAAATTAACAAAGTTATATATTTTAAAAATCTAATTATTGGATTGCAAGTTTTTTAGATTTTTAACATGCTTGTGAAATTTTGTTCAAATTGGATGTTATTTATTATTCGATTTATAAACTTATTTTTTATATATAACTTAAAACTACAAAAACTTGAGATCAAACATTTGATTGATGACATAACTGTCAATCTTTAATCTTATTGAAATTTTGCAAATATGGAAAATATAGTAAGAAAATATAATCTAATAGTGGATTTGTCAAACTTAACCTTCAATAAAAATACATAGAAAGAGTTTGAAGGGTTTTTTTCCAAACTAGTTTAGAGAGAAACTTTGTCCCTTGTAATGAAGTTCAACCATATATATATATAATTTTTTTTTTGTTTTAGAATTTTTAATTTATTTTTAGGTTATTCTAAAATAAGACTTCGTATAAAGGAGCAATAATTTTTTTTTTCTATAACACCAACCAAGGAGAGAAGAGCCAAGAGCGAACTCTCCCTTTTCCACTTCATATAATTAAAAAAAAAAAGGCAGATTAAGAAAAGGATCGAAGTTTCTTTCATAGCTTTAGAATAACCCCGGTGAGTAAATATGCTTGTGTGTATATATATTTCGACGGCACTGGGCAGTCGAGAACCGCTGTTGTGAATGGTGAATCCGTTGCCCGGACCATCCGATCCACACTCCGCTCTGTTTTCTCTTTGATGGCATTTCTTAGCTCGTCCATCTCCTTCCTCATCTCTCGAAGAATATCTGAATTTTGCTCGACGGGAGTGTTAGGCCTTCGATGGTCACTTCTTCTGTTGCTATCCCCCTCATCTTCCTGATTTCCCTTCGAACGATTGTCCTCTTGCTGAAGCCGTGATCTCAATTCTTGGTTTTGCTTAGTTAGTTCTTCAACGGTGGCTGCAAGGGTTTGAACTTGCTGAGCCAGGGTTACAGCGTCTTGATTAGACTCCATCTTGAAAAGAACAAGAATAGGGAACCACTATTTCGAGTCTGAACACGAAAACAATGTCGTTTCCCACAGACGGCGCCAAACTGATAAGTGTAAACTTGTCAGTGATGTTCGTCGGACGGAGCTAATCCCTCCTCCTTCCTGTTGTGCACACCGGTGTGGTGCCTGCCACAACGCCTCCGATGCCAAAGTTAGAATATAGGATCTTCTTTGTAAGGAAAGTAAAATGAACAAAAAGAGCAAAATAAACAGTATTCTTTCTTACTTTTTTCTCTCCTTCGTGGGAGTGTATGGGTTTTATATCTGTTCTCATCGTCCCTAGCCGTTGGAGGAGTTATGGAGGTCTTAATGCTCCATTGGGTAACGCTTCAAGACTGTGTAATGAGGCATCAATGTCTCCAAACGGTTCGTACAGTTGGAAGTGTAACCGTTTAGTTGACTGCATTAAAGGGACTGAATTTCCTCGTCAGTACCGTGGCCTTCTGCGCTGCTCGTCCTAGGGACGTTCTCGTCCGTATGAGGACGATCATTCTCATAGATGGCTTCATCAGTGCTTATTTACCTCGTCACTTATTATTATTTTATCTCAAACCCTCTCTCTTCACTCACGAGACTTTGTTCTAGAGTTTTCTCTGAAACTCCTCTCTATTCCAACATTTTCACTCCTCTCTAAAACTCCTCTCTATTCTAGACTCTCTGAAATTTCAATCCAAGTAGGGAGCATGGCGTTGATTTGAAACTTCGATCCAAGCAGAACACCGATCCAAGCACACCAATCCGCCACAAGCGCCAATCCACTCTCTCTATCTTCGTTGGTGTGTCTGTGTGTGGGTGTGTTTGGTTTTATGGTGTCTGTGAGTGATTTTGTTGTTGATTTTGTGATTGATTTTTTTATTTTTGTGGTTGATTTTTTATTTTGTCTGTGGGAGTGTGTGTATTAGAGGAAGAAGTAGATGATGAAGGCGTTGGTTGTGCAGATGGAGAAGAGAGAGAAAAAAATGAACGAAATTAGAAATTATTAAAATAATGTATAGACGAGCTACAGTAACCATGTATATATGCACGGTTACTGTAACTCATGGAAATTTTTAGAAGACTTTACACAATTTTACACGAGTTGATGTGAGAGTTTTTTTGGCCAAAATGTGTAAAATGAAGAAGTTTTTGTATTATAGAAGAGTATCCACCAACTGCTGTGGATGCTCTAATAAGCCAATTTAGTATTCTTAATATGAAACCAAAATGGCCCCCAACCTAGCTTGCAAATTGAACTCTTCTTTTTTAATATCGGCGCGTGGGTCTCATGATTTTGGGTTCACGAAAGAAGGAATGTATACATCCAATCCAACGCATGTGATGATTATTGGGTAGGTAGAGGTGTCTAAAATTGCATGTAGTTCATTAATATTTCTAAATAAGAGTAATTTTAGGGACACTAATTTTTTAATAATTTTTCTTTTTAATTACTGGCATGGTAAATTATGCTTTTGGTAACATCATTTTTACATGAGTCTAACACTGACATTACTTTTACTAGTGTGTAACACAATTAAAAACAATCACAATTACATGATTAAAATTATATATTTTTTTTAGAAGATGTTTAAATTATACATAGTGATGATGCTTAGAAAATCAATAGACTGGATGTTTCGAACTTGAATGATTTGGAGGGCTTGAAAAAGGAAAACAAAGAATTAAATGAGATCAGGGTTGACTGGCCACAAACCCTTCGATGGTGAAATTAGTTTCTCTTTGCGAAATTTAGAATTCCAAATTTCTGGGACTTGTGTTAAAGGGAAAAACTTACTTTTTTTTTGTTAGGGATAAGTGCTTATATAATGCTATGGAAGTGGTTATTTGTTTCCTAACTTTCCCCACATTTGTGGAGGTTGAAAGATTCAGAGTTAACCTCTATAACTGCCATGGAAGTTATATTTTCTAGTCTTATTTTCCATAACCGCTATTAGGAGTGTTTTGTAGTAATGAACATCAACTTTTACTTGTGTTTCGCAATAAGAACCTGGAGGTCGTCCAAAGTATATACAAAGAGAGACATGCTTTGGGACGTATGGAGGTCGTCCAAAAAACTTTTTGGATGGACGACCTTTATCTGGACAAGCACTTTACATGAGATCGTTTCTCCATTATTGTCTTGGACGACCCACATGGACAAGTTTGGAGTTAATTTTATAGTACACCATCACATAGTATTAGCTTATACCTTTTTGAACCATAAATTTCTAAAAACTGTAATGATTTCTCATATATATAATTTAGAATTTAATTGGATTTAGATTATTTGGTTTTTGCACTGAATAATTCATTTACCACAAAAACTCAAAAATTAAATGGAGACATGGTGCAAAATTGGACTCCAATTGAAATCCAATTTATAATTTAATTGGATTCGGACTCTTCGATTTTTATGCTCCACTTGGTACATAAATTAAATATTAGATGGGACACGTGACACAAAATTGAAAATCTAATTGAAATCTAATTGAATTTTTTTTAAGTTTTGACTTTTAATATATATATATAGACACACATACATACTCTGAATAGGATTATGGGAATTTTTGTGTTTGTTAACTTACTGTCTAGGAATTCCAACCTTGACTTTTGAGTGGTAAATAAACTAGTTAATCCATCTCACTAGGTGATATCTTATGAAACAATCTCATGAGTTCACTTTCTTAAAGCATATATATATATATATATATTCATTGCACATTAATACTTTTGTGATGATTCATGGTTATACTTATAAATAAATAAATAAAAAAGCACTTATTTTTAATTTATTTTCTATGGAATTTTTAATTTCCTATTCCATTTTGGGAGGTGTGTTTAGTTTTTTTTTTTTTTTTAAATTATAACTAGTTTAAATTAAATATTAATTATTTTAAAGTGTATCAAATGTCACATTCTTTAGAATTTTTAATTTCCTATTCCATTTTGGGAGGTGTGTTTAGTTTTTTTTTTTTTTTTAAATTATAACTAGTTTAAATTAAATATTAATTATTTTAAAGTGTATCAAATGTCACATTCTTTAAAATTTTAAATGTGATGATACTTTTTTTTAAGTTAAAAAAAAAAAAATCAAACTAAAATGTAGCATGAAAAGAGTCTATAATGGAGTAGAAGAAACTCTCAAGCACCATGGCATGCAAATTGTGTCACTTTTCTTTCTTCATTTCTTTTGGCCGTTTATGTATACTATATTATTTCTTTTTTTAACTATGATTTATGAGAGTGGTCCTTGTTGATCCCTAGGAGCCAAGGACTCGCATACAATACAATAGAGAGGTCTAAAAGTGGGAGAAACAAATTGGGTTGGTTTGGACTTTGCCAACGCCTGTAATCTTGCATGCCAGTTTTCTTCATTAAACATTTCCAAAGCACACCTCATCATGATTATAGACACTCTCATGAACGCAATTTTTTTTTTGGTTTTTTTGTTTTCACACAAGTATGACAATGACAGTATGAATCTAGAACCATATGTATGTGATGAATGGAAAAGTTGACCTAGTCTTAACGTGCGCACTACGTGACTGGTAGGCTTAAATTTCCAAGTCTTATTGATTTCAGGTTTTAGTGGGGATATGATTTGGATTTGGACCCAAAAACTCTTGGCCTTATTCAATTTTTTTAAAACTAAAATCGTTTTCGTGGTAATTACAACCCACGAAGAAAGTGTAAAAAAACAATGGTGTGTGATGGTGTCGATCGTTAGCATCCAAATTTATGTCATCTCATGTGTCATAGGGAGCAAGGAAACTGTCAAAGTTTGCACTGCCTGGTTTTTATGCTCGAATGAATTTTAGAAACATTGATATGAGGGAATCCAATTGAGACTTGCTTGAGCTTTAGGATACGTAGTGTTCCCTCAATGAGTTCTTATATATTGCAACCGTATTCGTCAAGCGTTGATGAAATTGAGAATGGTAGGAAAATTAATGCTAGATAATAAATATGAAGTTCTACATACAAGTGTTAAGGTGTGTCGTTGGTTCGAGTCCAAATCTTCTGTTTTATTTTTTCTGCTCCACTTTATAGTCCACCAATAAATACTTACCACGTGTTCACAGAAGATTTGGACTCTCGTTGGTTCAAGCTACTTCAACGTATAAAGTTTAATGTGATCAAATAAGATATCTGAAATTTGATCCCGGTGTATACCAAAAAAACGATTGATGTTCTGATCTGATGATAAAAAATAATTATCAAGAACAGATACCATAAATTAAAATTATCTCTATAAAAAAGAAGATGATAAAAAACAATTATCAAGAGAAAATAACATAAAATGTACCTATCTCTTAAAAAAGAAAAAAAAAAAAAAGAATCTTAAGGTGTGTCTTTTAAAACCACACATGGTTCACCAATTACTTTATTAATTGGTATTTAACTATTGACTATTGTATTAATTTTTTTAACTCACAAAAGGGTTTACAAACTTTCAACGTGGGATAGACCTTCAAAGACACAAACCCACTTTCACGTTTCTAAAATAAAATAAAATAAAGCCACTTTCATATCACAATTTGTAACACAAACTTTTACATCAAGTTTGGAAGAAATTGTTTACTCAGTTGTTCAACAATGACGCGTTCTTGTCTTGGTAATACTACTACCAATGCATGTAATGTGTTGGGGATTTGTTTGACTCGACAATTTTCCAAGTTTGGAAGAAATTGTTTAGTCGATTGTCCAACGTTGATGCGTTCTCGTCTTGGCAATTCTATTAAGTTTGACTTTACAATTTCTGGGTTTACTTTATTTATTTGTTTATTTTTTTAGAAGAAATTTATTTGTTTAAGTATAACGTTTTGAAATTTCAGTTCTTTATTTATGTATGTAACGTACTTTAATTTATTTGATTTAATTTTTTAAATTGAATGAGTAAATGAAAAAGAAATAAAGTTATACCAAACCAAAACCGATTTGGATGAAAGTGGAATTTCGTGTTAAGAAAAAGGCATCGCTTTTGTAGTAGTTTTTCTCATTTTCAAGAAATGCAAATTGCAACACCATTTGTTCCCTGAAAATATTGAATTGTTTTTTAAAAACTGCATAGATGATTTCCTCATATTCAGAAACTTTGTAAAAAAAAAAAAAAAAAAAAAAGAAATAAAAGGGTGAACTTTCCAGAGCCACTTCGCATGGGTAGGTGGTTTAGCGTGGATCCCTATCCATTTATTACATTAACAAAAAAATTAGTAAAGAATACAGGTGATATAAAATGATGGCACCAGAAAAGGAGCCACCACGTTTGTTTTTTCCTCTTTGGCTAAGCAACCACGTCGGTGAGTTGCAAGTAATGGACATCACAAATGACAACAAATACACAAATTAAACATTTTATAAAAAAAAATTAAAATAAAGTTGACTCTGAAATTCCTCTCAAGCTTTTTCTTCACTTATCAAGTACAAAAATAGATGTGAAATTGAGACACAATTCAGAGAGAGAGAGAGAGAGAGGAAAAATGATGTACTTGTTTCGTGTAGAATTTGTGAAGGACCAAAAAATTATTTGTATTGAAAGTATGAAGAAAGGCAAAAGTCATGTTATGAGAGAAATACAAATAGTCTTGCATTTTTCGATTAAGGAAACAAAATCATAACACCGAAATCATATAGTGAGCTGCAATATCAAATCAAGATGTTGAATAACATTTCCAAATGTCGTTATAGTGTTAAAAAAAAATACTTGGTACTTATCCCCAAAATCCAAATAATAATAATTTATCTATTGTTAGTGAGGTTATACAAGAAGGAAATTATAAGAAACTAAAATTTATGATTTGAAATTGAGTGAACAATTGGTTTACTGTGTACTAATTTTTAGAAAAAAAAAATGTATCAAAATTTGCGTGAGATATATTTAAATTTGAAATAAAGAGTATGTTACTTTTTAGGAAAAAAAAATTCGTATATAGTTTTTTTTTTTTTGTTTTTGAATTTTGTTATATTACAATTTTAACCCCATTTTTTATTTTTGAAAAATAAGGATTATCTAATTAGATTGGAGTATTTTTGACATTTTTTGAAATCATAATTAACTTTTTGAATCTTCTTAATTTTTATAGATAAAAAACAAATAAATAAAACTTGTACAATATATTGTAATAGTTTTGCAAATGGCTTGAAGTCCGACTAGCACCTGATTCTTGTATAACCTCTTGTACTAGGTTCTATCATCCACAATTACCTAATAAAATTGCATTTGTAATTCTTAGGGAAAATTTTTTTGAACAAAATATTTTAGTTTTCACTTTTATTTTTTTATCATCAAATATTAATAATACTCTAGGTGTTTTTATTTATTTATTTTATTTATCCTCAAATGCATGCTTAGATTTCTTGCTTTTCTAACTGTAATCCCTTATCGAGAGGCCTTCACATGTAGAATTCGTAAGTGGTATTGATTAATCAAGTTCAATAATTCCGCATGTTTTAGTTGCAAATGCATATGCACATGCATAGTGCTTTTCTTGATAAGAACTGTTTCCCTTAAAAAAGGGCAGAGAAATAAGTCTGAATTGTGAAAGGACAAGGGACCCGATGAGTCTTAATTATGTTGATTGCAACATGGAAGGATCAGCAGCCACGTGTAAAACAACAAATCACCACCGCACGATTGACCCATTAATTAGTTCCAACTTCTAACCTTATTATTTGGCAATTGACATAGAAACAAAGAAGCATAATCATAGATTCCATTGAAAAATTAAATCACTCTTTTTTTTCTCAGCTATTATATGGAAGACACGTAGCTTATATAAGATGTGATGCTTTACCTAAGAAACACGTCAAAAAGTTGTCATTTTAAAAAGAAAACAACAAAAGGATATAAAGAATAATACCATACGATGAAAAAAAAAAAAAATGCAAGGACGAGTGGTTCTAAGTTCTATGAGTATGAACATGTAGACATCACGTGTTATCTTTAGAAAAAGTTTGGCTAAAGTATTCTACAAGGACAGCAATAAATATTTATTTTTTTGGGTCAGAAATTTGCAGTGAAATTGCATATTTTATAATCTAATTTAATGTAATTAGATTATAAAATATTTTTAAATATCCAAAATTATACCCTACTATTCAAAGTGTCCAAAATATAAGATTTTATAATATCTTAAAGTCTATACATAGGATACTTCTCAAAAAAAAAAAGAAGAAGTACATACATAGGATAGGAATTAAAATATTTGTTTTGTAGTGTTGTGTTGTATCATATGGTCCCATTAATTTGTCACGGGAGTACTGTTAGGGGTGTCAATGTTCGACCCAATCTGTGAACATGACACAAACCCGACATGAGTTTTTTTGGGTTAAGGTTGGACCTTAATGGGTTTAAGTCATAAACGGGTCGACCCGAAAGCGACACGATAAGAAACGTGTCATAAGTGGGTCAACCCATGTAACCTGCAATAGATACGTTTGACACACCAATTTATTTGTATCAACCTGAAATGACCCACTTAACACAACCTGTTTAACTCATATAACAAATAAATATTTATTTTATTTTAGATTTGTCAAATACCTTTTATATCCAACATATATTTTAAATTTAAAAAGAAAAGTGAGTAACTAAAAAAACTTTACAAAGGATATAATTGAAAATTGAAACTTTACAAACCCTAGAACTACTATTTTTTTTTTTTTTGGTGGCATAGAATTTGCACAAATGAAATTGGATGAGCTTATGGAAAATGTTATGAATTTGGACATCAACAAATAATCTATGGATGATAATCGTGGTCATAGTCAGGATTAGTTCACTGTTTGCTCAAATTTTTTCAATATTAATACTTAGCATTTGGTGAGTTCCAAGGATATTATATTTTTGTTGAACTATGCTATTTTATTTTTGTTAAACTTTGTTATTTTGAATTTGGGTTAAAGTGCATTCACTTCTTTTGGAGAGTAAAAAACTTATTTCTAGATAAATGTTATTACTACAAGTAGTCTTGGATTTTCGTGGCTGTTAAGAACGTAGGTAGGAGAATCCCGTTTGTATTCCTTGCTTTCTCGTTATAAATAAAATTCTATGGCAGCATTTAGAAAAATAAAAATAAAAATTGGTTTGTTGTCAATTTTGGAATTGGATATATCACTTCCAATTTTAACTCATAAATGCTTCCAAAAAAAGAAAACAACTTGTTTGCTTTTAAAAGAAAAAAGAAAACGACTTTATCTCTTAAATGACACTTAGTTATTAATAATTAATACCATAATAATGCTATAAGTCTTTTCATTTATAGGCATCATTAACTTTTATAGGCATTTATAAACCTAAGTTTTCTTTATAAATAAATAAATAAACCTAAGCTCAATGCATGAATAAATGGAAAATTATTGAATATTCCAAGAGTATTATAAATGCGTACTCTCCCCTCTCACACGAATTATGAGTCTCACTAGAAATTTAATCAGTGAAACTTGCAGTTATATGAGAGGAAAGAGTACACATTTATAATATTCCAAAAGTACTTAATAATTACCCTAAATACATAGGCTCCCGGTGGCGTAATCTAAAGATCCTAACAGCTAGCTTTTACTTTTTGATGATAGGAGATAGATTTTTTTGTGTACATGTGTGAGTATATATATATATATATATATTTTTTTTTTTTTGTTTTGTTTTGCATATAAAACTTGTAAAATATACCAAAATCAACATGTCAATGACATTTGATATATTTCAGTGCTTTGTAATTAGACTCAAATATATCTAGTGTAGATTGATAAAGACCATCAAAGCATTCAAAGTATGAGATTAAAATTACTTATTGAGAAAATCATACTAATGTCTTGTTTTGAATATAATAGAGTGAAAATCATTTTGATAGTTTTTTAAGATATAATTTTGAAATTGGTTGAACTTATTATTGGTGGGATGAACTCACAATCATTTTAAAAAATCACAATAAACGAACAATCTTATATAGACATGATAAGTGTAAGGATAAACGACCTTCAAGTTAAAGGGCATATAACTTTTAGAAACCACAAGCTAATAAATTATGGAAGTTGCTAAAATCACATTACATGTCAAGGAGGCATGAGGTTTTATATATGCTATTAAGCTCGACCCCCTAAATGTAAGGAAAACAATTCAAAAACACTCCTATTATCAAAAAAAAAAAAATATATATATATATATATATATATATTTGAGACTCAGGGGAGTCAATTCCGTACCGTACCGGCCGGTACAGCCGGAATATACCATACCGGCCAGCAATCCAGTACGTATAAACCCCTGTTTCGTACCGAAAAAAATACTGGCCATACTGGTCATGTATCAGCCGTACCGGCCAATTTCGGGCAATATCGGCCAGTATCGGGCGTACCGGCCGGTATAGAAAAAAGTTTTTTTTTTTTTTTTTTTTTTTAAGTTTTGTAATTTTTGAATTTTTGTTAGGGCAGAATGGTAACTTATTTGCATTAACTTATTAGTATTATTTATTTTCTTAGTATGCAATGGTAACTTTTAAGCTTTCTATTTTTTATATTGTGTTTTTTTTTTTCTTTTAATTGATACTAAAGTCTAAAACCATGAATAATTAGTTCTGAATTGAGAAAATGTTTTATGGTAAACTTTTATATTTATTATAATATATATATACACACACACACACACACATATATATATATATTTATAAATATAAAAAGTAGCGGTAAACCCAAAACGGTACACCGGTATTAATCGGTATCCAAAATATTGTACCGTTGGCCAAACCGGTACAGCCTCCAGTACGGTATTGACTCCCTTGTTTGAGAGTGCTAATGTAAACTTTTTTTTGTTTTTTTTTTTTTAAAGAAACTGCTAATGTAAGCATTGAATAAGTTTAGGTCAACATCAAACTAATGTTACTTGACTTATTCATTTTTTTCTCTAAATAGGTGAGAAGGTTATCCTAAATTCAAGTTCGGTGTGTGATCGGTTATACTTTCACTATCGGTTATTATCAAATTGAAATAATATATCATATTTAGTATTTAGTATTTACATATACTCTATCATTTATTGGGTGGAATTTCACGTAAAAAAACTATTAATTATAAAGGAAACTTCATGAAAAATATCAGCCCCTAAAATCCTAAATAATGAGCATATCTATAGCACATTGTTTGGATAAACCGATATATTGGGAGAAGGAAAGGATGGCCTTAAATAGGTATGTGCTACTTATTATAGAGTTATCCACATCATAACGATAAACATGTTAGCTTCACCGCTAGGAAAAGCCATTTCTCCAGCTCAGCAATCTGATAACATTGCATCCTGACCATACATATAACATGTCACCATTCTCAGCAAAAACAAAAAATAAAATGTCACCATTAGTGTACAAGTGATTTGCAGGTGGGGACAGTATACTAGTTCACAATTCACATGACCTTTCCAATTTTGTGAATGTGACAAAGAAAGAACACTACCAAGACAGATATAGAGTAGTTTTTTTTTTTTTTTTTTTTTTTTTTTTTAATATTTATTTTTGGTCACGGATCACGATTGCACAACAGTACCACAGTACCAGTTCACGTTTTGATTTTTTTTTTTTGGTTAGTTTATTAATTTATTTAGGGTTTAACCTTGTACTATTGCATTGTATTTTTCTAAAAAAAAAAAAACTTGCAATTGTATTTTTTTGTTACTTATTTATCTATTTGTTTATGCAGCATTTTTAAGTCATATATTTTGTAGGTAGAGTTATAATTTTGTTAACTTTTAATAAATAAGTTCAACATAAAGTTAATCCAAACTCACATTGTCAACTTGGATTTGCTTATTTGCTTAAAGAATGCATAACTAATTACAGTTATATATATCTAATGAAGTGATATTGGTATGGTAAATTGGTAATAGTCTTGTAAGTCAATGACATTACCAATCTTTGTTTATGTTTCAGATCCTACTTTTCATTATTGCAACTATCGAATTATTTATAAAAAAAAAAAAAAAAAAAAAAAAAAAAAAAAAAACAGTTATATCTAAAAAGAAAAAGTGAGAGATTTTAAAAAGTTTTACATGAACAGATGCACAAATAAACCAAAACAAATGCACATTTTTGCATGTCCATGTTTTTCCAAGCACAAAAAATCATTCATCCAAAAAAATACAAGGATGTTCTCCATCTTTTGCATCGCCAGCTAATGTGGGCCTGTGGCAGTGGCACCTTGTCTTTATTTTGTTCAGACAAAGAGTATATAGTATAGCTATACATGACAGGTTAAGATGAACCCAACAACTTTTTCTTAAATTGTTGTTCTCTTTCCAATTTCCACCATTCTTTTTTTTTTTAGTCTACACCTTGTGACATCGGGGCTCATCATTTGAGTGCAGTTTAAGCAAGTAGTATGATACAAATTGGAGAAAGAATGAGGCTGTCACGATATTAAAAGGGTGTGGTGAAAGATATGAATGCTTATCCATCAACCATGCTTTTCAAAATTCTTATCATCTATATACACTAATTGATCGCCACCCACTTAGATTTTATTTTTTATCCTCAGCAAAAAAAAAAAAAAAAAATCTAATGATAATATTTTTTATTATTTTATTTTTTAGGTTTACACTTTTATATTATTTTAGAGGTGTATGTTAGTTTCAGTTCAATTATCAAGAGTATTATAATTCAACTAGTTGATACTTCTTAGTATTTTTAACAAAAACATCCCGAGTTTAACACTCGCCTCTCCTAAGTATTGAATTATATATATATATATATATATATACATATATTGGTAAATAAAAAATGGTTAGGGGGCTCCTAAGTCAAGACTCCACACCACAATCATTAATGCGTTAGGTGAATAGTTTGCAAGTAGGGTATAAGGAGCCTATATATTTTTTGGTAAATAAAAAATGATTAGAGGGGAGATCTCAAATTAAGAGTCTAAGACTCCATACCACAAACATTAATGAGTTAGGTGAATAATTTACAAATAGGATATACAGAATCGCAACATGTTGCTAGTAAGGGAGCCTCGAACCCATGCCCTAAGGCATGTTGGCCCAAGCCTTACCACTAGGCCAATCAACGTGTTGGTTGAGGAATCAAAATTAATTCTTTATTTGATAAATTCAAAGTTGATTCTTTGGGACCGACTAATGTTAATGGGATTGTAGTTAAATTATGCCATCTCTCATTATCGCCATGGTTAGGTTTAAGTGGGGTCTTTTCACATATTGATCATCCATAAGCAAGTGTTTTTTATTTTATAATATCTTTGGCAATTTTATTCAAGGAAGAAATACAATTACAACTTATTTAATTAAATAATATTTGACATTGCAAGTTCAACCACATTGAAGGGGAGGGATGGTCACAATTGCAACTTATTTAATTACACAATATTTTTCTTGATTTCTAAATTCTTGGTATATGTAAATTAACTTCAAAAATGCAGACTTTTTGAAAATTTGAATTAGGAGTGTACAAATAATTAAAGAGCAATGTTATGGACACAAGATTTCAAAAAAATTGTATACAATAGTTAAGTTAACAAGTTTTTATTTACACCCATATCACCTTTAGCCATTATAAAATTTTTTGTTATTTATTTATTTTTAATCTATAAACTTTCTCTTAATTAAAATGACTAATTAGGAAAAGTAATAGACAAATAAAACATAAATAAAATAAAAGAAGAGGAAGAGAAAATCCAGTTCTAGTGCGAACACGGCTCTTGATAGAAATCTCGTACACATGCTTAATCAAAGAGTGTTCTTGAGAGTTGAGATCCACACCACGAAGTTTTCTTCTTCTTTTTTTTTTTTTTTTTTTTTGGGTAAACACCACACCACATAGTCCACAACTATATATACAACTATACAAGATATATATATATATATACAAAAACGTCACTGCAGCCCACGCCTTGTACAGCTTTTTTACCCTCACGGTATGAGACTTTGTCAACCTTTAAGGATTTCGTTGGATTACTTACTCAACCAGTCAGCCTTAAGAACTAACAACCGATATAATTTTATTTTATATTTCAATAGAACAATAAAATTCAATCCAATCAGCTTTGTTGGGTAATACAGTATCATATCTAGACGAGTAGGATTACATTCTCAGATTATTTATTATTAGCCAAAATTCTTAGTAAATTTGTACTACTTTATTAGTTTTATACTTTTATCCTTTTTTTATTTCACCCAAATCGAAGTCTAAGGTTCAGCAAAAAAGAAAAAAAGAAAAAATCGAAGTCTAATAAAGTTTCAGCTACAAATGTGTAGTAAAGAATTATTGGGTGGTGTTATCGTAATATTTTATATTTGAGAGCTATTGGCCAAGAAAAAAAGAAAATCAAAATTTTTTTTAGAGAGTTTCAGCACATTCACTCATGCGGATAGCTCTTTATCATCCGATCAAAATACCAATCGATTTTTAGTGTAGGCGAGAATTAAATTTCAAATCTCTTACTCAACTATTAAAAACTTTACTAATTATGGCAACTGAAACTTACAAAGAAAACCAACCTTGAGCATGATTCTTGTATCACTTCACATGATATTTAAGTAACATTCCAACGAATATATTGTGTCAACAATGATAGACCATCAAGGTCTCAATAGTACTTGTGGTATTGTTTTAGTTGTGGCGCTTTAATAAATGTGTTGTATCAATGATGATAGCCCATCAAAGTCTCAATGTTCCCGTTGTATTATATATTGTCGGCATGTAGCATAGGGTTGATGAGTCCATATCAAAAACCTTATCTTCTAATTCTGAAAAAAGAAAAAAAAAAAGCCAACAAAAATAATTTGTGAGAACTATTACCATATTATTTGTTGAAGACTAATCACTGTTCTTTTTAATTCAAATGTGAAGGGTCGGCACCTTTTAAGTGCATTGTTGAATTACTGCCCGTTGGCTAAACACTGTAAACAGTGAGTAACGTAATCATCACAATATTAAAGGACCATAGTACCGTTTTTACTGGATTAGCAGTTAATTAGCATCTTTATTAATGCCACATTTGACGATTTTTAGCCACATTTGTTGGCATTTTATATTTTTATACCTAGAAGGCTAGAACTATGTTTACTTTATCAGAATAAGATAAGAGAACACAATTAGCTCTTAGAGTATGCCAACTATTAAATGACATATTAATACCACATTTTAGGCTCTAGCTACAATTTTTTTTTTTTTTTAATCCCTTGAACTATGTTTATTTTACTATTATTATTATTATTTTTTTTTGGAGAATAAGATAAGAGAACCTAATTATCTCTTAGTGCATGCCTAAATGACATTTGACCTTACAACATCTTATTCTTTATGCTCCCCTATTGGTGAATAAGGGGTCAAGTCTCATGAAGGACATGCTACTTTTTTATTATTGGAATGAAAGACATTTGGAGACACCCAAGAGGCTGGGTTTAAAATTTACACATGTTATTCATTAAAAAAAGAGAGTAAATTCTCATAAGAAAAAAAGTAGATTAGTATTTTGCTATTTTTATCATCAAAATATTAACACACATCATCGACAAATTTTCCAAAAATATTTGAAGTCCAACTATTTTCGGTAACCTCTCTTTCTATAATTTAGATTTCGTTAATATTTTAGATTCCTATAGATTCACATAAATGGATAATAACAAACATTTTCAATTAGTTTTTTTATAATATTTTTAAAAAGTTTCAAAAAACAGCATGACTAATACCAAAATCACAACTTTTTTTAACAATATTTTTCACTAACTTACCAATGTATTTAAGTTATTTTATTTTATAAATATAGTAAAATTTAAATATATAACATCCATCCCATAATTATTGCTCTTATTTATGAGTTAAGACATTAGTTAATTTCTAATCTAAACGGAATTTAACACACCATCACAATAAATACAGGGCTGTGAGAAATTTCATGCTCCTAGTCTTCTTATAGCACCACAATACGCCAACTAAACCCAGTTATTATTTCTTTCTAAAAAAAAAACCCAGTTATTATACCACTTTTAGTTTTTTTATTTATTAAAAATTAGTAAAAAATACTAAATAAGTAAATTAGATACTTATAAAAAAAAGGTAAATTAGATAGATAAGTTAAGAAAAATCTAACCCCCACACCAAAAAAAATTAAAATTATTAAATACTCCGATAATATCATAAATATGTATTTTTTTCTCACATAAATTATGAATCACATCATAAATTTAATTATGAAGACCTATAATTATGTGAGAGAAAAAAAAGTACACATTTATAATCCTTTGAAGCATCCAATAATTATTTAAAAAAAAAAAAAAAAACCTCCATTCCCAAATTCACTGAACTTTTTTTCTAATTTCACAATTAACAAAAAAAAAAAAAAAAATCTGATATCTCTAATCTCTCTCTAGAATCATTATGCCAAGTTGCCAACTATAAAACCACCGCCCAAAGCGAAACTGTCGAAAGCTGCAGTGGCAGCAGTAGTAATAGTACCACTACTCTACTCCAAAATACAATCACACCCCCAAACAAAAAACACCAACGCACACAGCTTTTTCTCTCTCTCTCTCTCAAAATCTACATTATACGCCTCTTTCACCATTGCAATAGCCACTGCTAGTTTTTTCTAGAAACGAATAGAGAGAGAGAGAGAGAGAGAGAGAAAGAGCGATGCAGAAACGGAGATGGAGATGGATATCGTTAAATTTGCTTCGCAAGTTGCTAATGTACGCCGTGTGCGGGATAGCGCTGGTGGCTTTGTTCTCCGTTCACCTTTTCCCTTCTTCTTCCTCCATCAAAGTCCCTAACTTCTCTGACGCTTTCAAGCTCCCCACGGTAACCTCTTCTCTCAAATTAGGGATTCTAAAACCTTCTCTGTGATCTCTTAACCGTTTCGATCATTCTGTTAAAGTTTCAGTCAGTTACAGATATTTTGGAATACACTGTTACTGGAAGAATTTTTTTTTTTTTTTTTTTTGAGATTAGGTAGAATTGAAATGGAAAAGGAGAATTTTATTTCTGGATTTTTTTATTATTATTATTTTTTTTTTTTTATGTGAATTATTATTTGTTGTTGTTGGTAGGTTATGGAGATTAGGTATTTTTGCTGATCTAATATAAATTACTGTTCATATTTGTTTGGTTTGATTTTTTAGCAACATGAATTGAAGCATCAAAGCTGGACCGAGAGCTCACTCCGCCACATTTGTCAAAAGGAAAAGATCCTCTCTCTTCTCATTCTCGCCAGGTTTTCTGTTTCTTTCTTTATTTTTATTTTTATTTTTTATAATTTTTCTTTTTGGTATTCAGTTTGATTTTGTATTCAAATAATGCGGCTTAGTTTAATCAAATTCCTCAGAATATCAATGTTTTTATTTATTTTATTTTATAATTTTATAATTTCTGAACTTTTTATATTTAATTTTTTTTTTGGGATTTAGTGCTTGAGTTTGCTGTAATACTTGTTTGATTGAGTTTGTTTCTCTCTTTAATTTATTTATTTTTGTCCAGAGTTTGATTTAGATGCTGATGGATTAAGCAATGCGGTTTAGTTCAATGAAATTTCTCATAATAAAACTATAAAAAAAAAAATTTTAATCCAATTTTTTAAGCAATCAGTTGATGATTTATTGCTAAATTTTTTTTTAGGGGATTTGGTGTTTGAGTTTACTGTAATACTTGTTATTTGTTAGTGGATTGAGTCTGTTTCTCTCTTATTTATTTATTTTTTAATTTCTTTATTTGTTTTTGTACTGAGTTTGATTTAGATGCTGATGGATTAAGCTATGCGGTTTAGTTCAATGAAATTTCTCATAATATCACTTTAATAAAAAATTTAATCCAAATTTTTAAGCAACCAGTTGATGATTTATTGCTAGTTTTTTTTTTTTTGGGGGGATTTGGTATTTGAGTTTGCTGTAATACTTGTTAATGGTGGATTGAGTCTGGTAGAGTTAGCTATTAGGTGTAAATATTGATACAAAGCAGTCATGCGTCTTTCGTGTTTTCACTCCTTTAGATTTGACAGTTGGTTGGTGCTAGAGAGATTTCGGATTACGACAAGCTATGGAAGCGATCATCGAATAGCAAATTTGAGCCTTGCATAGAGCCTAGTGCTAATTATACACGTAAGAAAAATCGTCTGATCTCAAGGGTTTTTATAATTTGGCTGTGTTTGATATCAATCTGTAATTAAAACTTTTTTTCATTTATTACAATTATTGTTTATCCAGCTCCGGGAGAGTCGCGAGGTTTCCTTCTAGTGCATGCAAATGGTGGGCTTAACCAGATGCGTTTTGGGGTGTGTATTATGCTTTCTCTGTCTCATGTGATAAGCTCGATAGTAATATGTGTGTATATGTATCATGTTTGTTATTGGTTATTATATCTTTTTTTTTTTTTTTAATTGCATGTGTTCTAGTAATTTTGGGTTTCCATCTTTGATTGGTGCAAAGTTGTGGAAGTGGGTAAAATTGGGATACAACAAACAATCCCGGTCTAATTTATTGTGATTTCGTTCTAAGTTCCCATATGCTTTTACGTCTTTTGCAGGCAATGAAATGACGGTGCATGAAATCCTTTTGTACTATTTCCAATTAATATGTTGGATAAACATGATTGTTGATTGCTAGTTGCTTATTCTATGAGTATCAACCTCAACTTTCTTCCTTTCCAAACTGGGGGCACTCTCTACAATGTATTTTAATAAGGCTTTTGGTGTTCCTCTCCGTTAATTAATATGTGGAGATGTGTCCTGTGCCATCATTGTTTTCTTGCTGCACTTTAGAGAGCTTTTGTTATGTAGTAGATTTACAAATATAGGGAGTTTAGGGATACAAAAAGCCTGGTCTGGTTCTGCCTTGACTTTATTGTATTTTCCAGTTTTTATGATTACAACATTAGCAAATAGGAAACACACAGTAGTTCAAAATCTCATGGTGTCACAATTGCACATTGTCAGACTGACCTGACCTGCTATTTTTCGGTCAACTGAGCTTCAATTTTTTATACAGGTTGGGCTTATTGGTGCTTACCAATTCATGCAACTTTCAACTGTGTCCCTAAGCTCCATGAGGCCAATTTAACACCAAATTCAATAGACACTGATTTTTATACTTTTCTTGTTCAAGAACTGAATCAACTTTTTTATGTGGCCTGACTCATTCTACTTCTTGATCTGAATAACTGATCGGAAATAACTACCCCTGGCAGTTGCACTAAGTCATAAATGTTGTGCAGCACAGACATCAAATTCCTCTCAAAAAGCAATCTAACGTCAATGGGAAATGGCTGTCAAGCATTTAGGCTGAAACTTGGGTGATTGGGCCTTCTGTGGTGATGCTTATTCAGTGCTTAGATGTGAATGAAAAATGAGCCTTATGCTTTTTAATATGTTAAAAATCTGTAATGTAGTCATATAGTCAAGAAAACTTGTTTTAGGGCTGTGACCATAACATGATTTTGCCTGAGTTAGCATAAGATGCTTTTGATGGAGTTGGACAAGGAGATAAAATATATATATATATATATGTTGTCAATAGGTTGGTTTTTTTGAGTTGTGTTGAGTTGAGTTTTACTAGTATATCTCATAATCATTTGGATTTATCCTTTTCCACAGATATATGGCTCTGAATGTTCCCCACCCCCCCCCCCCCTCCCTCCCCCACCCTTTTTTTTTCTTCTCCTCCCATTCTCTTATACATTCACAGGGACTCAAACATGTCTCTAATTAAAAGACACACAAGCACATTCAAACATACTTATGCAGTTAATGCTTTAATTAGTGTTGAAGCTTTTATTGTTTTCAAATTAAACATGACATTCAGAAATAATGATAGATCTTATATGAGAGATGACATGGACCTAGATTACCTATATGCTTCTCGAATGCAACGTGTAAATATGCTGCTGCAATGTTTGTCATCTATAAACCTGTCGTGTTGATATAATGCATCAAACTTCTGTGCTTTTTCCTGCTCTGGGACGAAAAACACACTTCATTTAATTATGAGCAATCCAGTTGTTGTGGTTCTTCTTTCACCTGTTCTCTTTCTATTCTTTGTATTAATTCTAAGACATTCTACCCAAACATTGATAGTTATAGAATGTGGTGAATAATTTATATGGCTACTTATTGGAGCTAAGTTACTCATTCTGAAATTGCAGATATGTGACATGGTGGCTGTAGCCCGTATCATAAATGCCACTCTTGTAATTCCTGAACTTGATAAGAAGTCATTTTGGCAGGACAATAGGTATGAAATTCCCCCAAACCCTCACCCCCCCCCCCCCCCAAATTTTTTCCTTTCTAAGTCATTTTTTATACTAATGATGCAATACTTTTTATTTGTTCAATTTGCAGTCACTTCTCAGATGTTTTTGATGAAGATCATTTTATTAATGTTCTGGCTAATGATGTAAGAGTTGTAAAAAAGCTTCCTAAGGAATTGGCTACTGCTTCTAAATCAAAGAAAGAGTTCAGAAGCTGGTCTGGCGTAGAATACTATGAGGAGGAGATTACTAACTCCTGGTTAAATCATCAGGTATGTTTATTTGACTGCTTCTGGTCCATGCATTTGTTGGTTTTCTTTTCTAAATTCAGCATCTTATTATTTACCTATCTCTTCAGTTTTTCTCCCCTTTAATGCTATCTTATTATATTATATTTCTTTTCAGATTATTCAAGCTTCCAAATCTGATTCTCGCTTAGCAAATAACTATTTACCTCTAGACATTCAGAAACTGCGCTGCCGTGCCTGTTATGAAGCCCTTCGTTTTGCACCTCGAATTGAAGCAATGGGAAAAGTAATCTCTCCGAAATGCTCATCTGATTTTTGGTGTGGTGTGGCTTTATCTACACTGTGTCCTATGCAATGACCATTATATATATATATATATTTTTTTTTTTTTCTATGATGTAGTTGTTGGTTGATCGGATGAGATCCAATGGCCCTTACATTGCTCTGCATTTACGGTTTGAGAAGGACATGCTTGCCTTTAGTGGCTGCACACAGGAGCTGTCTCCAGCTGAAGCTGAGGAACTAAGGATGTTAAGGTATGAAATGCTTACTCTTGCTGTCCTGAACAATCAGTTAATTTTTCTGAATTCATATATAGAACAATCCTTTATCTACATGATGCCAACATATATTTTTTTTAATATATATATTCATGTTATTCTGTCCTTGTAGAAATAACACTGATAACTGGAAAATAAAGGACATTGATTCTAAGGAACAAAGATCCAAAGGCGAATGCCCCTTAACTCCTAAAGAGGTTGGATTTTTTCTCTCTGCTCTTGGGTACCCATCAAACACTCCTATATACATTGCTGCTGGAGAGACATATGGGGGTGATTCTCATATGGCTTATCTGCTATCCCGCTATCCCTATATAATGAGCAAGGTATGAAGCTGCATTGTTAAACTTGATTCTTTGCTTGAGATTCTCATATTAAGGAATAATGTCAATTTTCCTGTTACTAATAGACCATGCAGATTAGTTTTATACACTATATTAGCTGGATCCATGGTTCACTTTCTTATGTTAATGGTATCTCAAATTTGTTGGAGGGACTGAAGTAACCTTCCCAAAATATCAGAGGATACATAGAAAATAGACTACTGGTATAATACTATTGGCCTAGCTTACTTGAATCACTAAGTGAGAAGCACGAACACTTCAAAACCCCCGGCAAGTTTGACATGTGTTTGTGTTGGACAAGTCAAGGACACTCTTGCATGCTTGTCCTCATTGTGTTGGAGGATTTTAAAAAAAAAAAAAATTTATCCAATTAAAAAAATTTCTTTGATTCTATATATAAAATAAATAAATTAAAAATTCTTTAATTTTTTATGTTTTTAAAGATTTTCATTGGCATTATTTATTTCTAAAAATGAAAATAAACATAAAATATTCCTATAAATCAATAAAATATACCTAGAGATTTATATCAGTTAATTAATTGTCATACATGAGGGTGCTAAGGACCCCGGGAAAAAAACAAGCAAAAAAGAAAGAAAGAAAGATTAACATCTTGTGATCACTTTGCAGGAAAAATTGGCAACTGTTGAGGAGCTTCAGCCTTTTATCAATCATGGCTCTCAGCTTGCTGCACTTGACTACATTGTATCTGTTGAAAGCGATGTATTTATTCCATCATACTCTGGGAACATGGCAAAAGCAGTTGAAGGCCATCGTCGTTTTCTTGGACATAGGAAAACAATAGTTCCTCTCAGGCAAGACAGTTTCTTTTTTGGAGTTAGTCTAGGATTACATAACTTTCTATCCACTCTGCATACTTCCATCAATTTCTATATATAATTAATTATGGTTCTTCTTCTTCTCTTTGTCCATCAGGAAAACTATTGTTCGTCTGTTTGACAAACTTGAGAATGCAACTTTGAAAGAAAGAAAAAGAATTTCAAGTCAAATTATTGATGCACATATAAAGCGGTATGTACTAGGTTTTATAAATATCAGTGGCTACATTTTGGACAATGGATTTACTATTTGTTCTTTTGGTTGTATATCTTGATCCTTGACTGCCAATCCATGGTTCTCCTTAGGGGATCAGTCTAAGAACCCTTTTGATACATCTTACATATATTTCATTAGCAATTCCCTACCCCTCTCTCAAGTGGATCTTGCACATGCAAGTCATTACCTGGTGTGCTTAAGAGCAGAAGCCTGGGGACACTCATATTCAAGTCATTCCCATTCTTTTTCTACCATCCTCTTTAAACTGCTGTTACTGTGATTATGGAAGAATATAATTTTGGAGATTCGTTGGATTTACATGGAGAACTAGATGGATTTTTTTAATCATATTTTTGGTTGAGTGATTAGTGTGATTAATAGGCTACAGTGTCACACCATTCCTATAAGCCTGCTGGAGGGATAAGACTATAGAGCTTGCGCTCCCAACTGAAGCGCAGCATTCACAAATGGTAGGGGGGGGCTACCAGAATACATTTTGGCCCACAGGAAACTGGGAATTCTTCTTTGGTGCCCCCTCTTCCCTTTTCTTCTGATGTTTGATGCAATGGTGGAGAAATATTTTCCATTTTCTAGATAGTTTATGTTCTGATAAATCATATGCACTGGCTTTACATAGATGTGTTTTTTGTTTGTTAATTGGTTGCTCAGGCAAGGGTCACCAAGGAAGAGAAAAGGCCCCATTTCTGGAACAAGGGGCATGGACAGATTCCGTTCTGAAGAATCCTTTTACACAAACCCCAAACCAGAGTGTTTATGTCAGAGGGTAACACCAAATGTGAACACCTCTCACATTATCAGGTAGATCAGATTGTGCAGAACAATTTTTCTTCAAAATTGATTCCTATGCTGATGCAGTGGCAGCACATTGCGTTCCATATAATTTGTTGGAGCAAGACAAGCTGGTGGTAGTGCTTCCATTATACACATAGGGATCCGGCGTGTATATCCCAGGCGTAAAGAAAGCTGGGGGGCGATATTGTAAAATACAGATGAAGAGAACAATTGCATTAGGGTGCACAGCAGGGACTGATCACCAAAGATAGGCCCTTCCAAGCACCATTTTTTTGTTTGGAGTTCGCTAGGTTATAAACAAAAAAAGAGTTGCATAGAGAATTCATTGGGATACCAGACTTTGTTTCTGCTTTGTTAGGAATAAAGTACACTTTTCATGTATGTAGCATTTCATTCGTAGGCATTGAGCGCAATAAAGAATTAGATTTTCGTTTCTTTACTTCGCAGTCACCATTCTTTTCTTCTTTCCTGGCACACAACTCATTATGGTTTAGATAGTGCTGTATTCTAGCCTGAGTTTAACTACAATACTTCCGGGGCTAAAGGGAAACAACAAAGCTAATAAAACAATCTTTTTCATTGCTGGCTAAAGTAGACAGTTGTAATTGAAATAACATCAGTTTTACATAGATTCACCATTAAAACACGTTCTTATCATGTACCAATCACAATTCACAACAGGATACCTCAATATTTATTAAAAAAAGAAGTGAAAAGTTGTATCACTTGACCGATTGAATGGGAAAATTAGGATTAGATTAGGGTGGGTCTACCGGCCCTGCATCCTGAAAGGTTTCTGCATTTTATCCCCCACTCATATGACAATTCAAAAAATTGATAAAAAATTTAAAATATATAATTATAATATTGTCTTACCTAAACACGCACAATTTGTTTCGATAGTCAACATAAAAAGTATGGCTTATTTTTAAAGATTATTTTCCATTAAATTTTTTTGAAAAACAACTTTATCTCATACCAAACTAAATAAGGGAAGTTAGGAGGATATTTTTTAACTCATTTAAGGTTGCCACCAAACATTAGAAAATGAGATAGTTTAATAGAAAATGCTTCTTGAAAAATGACTTATTTTCTAGAAAACATCATTGCTTAAACAAACAGAGCACAAAATTTAACTACAAAATTAGTTATAGTTTAAGGTTATAACCTTACACAATATCTTTTTATTGAAGATGAATTTTGACAAATCCACTATTGAATCACATCTTCGTCTTACATTCTTCATGCTTGCAAAATTTCTAGAAAATTAAAGACCAATAGCTATGTCATCAATAAATTATTTAAATTGCAAGTTTTGTAATTTAAAATTATGTATAAAATATGAGCTTATTCAATATCTTTTTATTGAAAGTGAATTTTAACAGATCCACTATTGAATCAAATCATCTTCTTATATTGTTCATACTTGCAAAATTTCTAGAAAATTAAAGATTAATAACTATGTCACCAATAAATTGTTTAAATTGCAAGTTTTATAGTTTAAAATTATGCATAAAATACGAGCTTATAGATCATAGGGTTATGCTAACGAGTGCTCTTAGGGTATTGGTTAAAAATCTATTTTAGGAAAGTTTTGACATCACTTTTATGGAAAATGAAAAAAAAAAAAAAATCAAAACATTAAAAAAAATTTTCCCATAAAAACTTAAGGCATTCATTAGTATTTCCCTATATTATATAGTAAATAATATCTAATTGACACAAAATTTGACACGTGTATTAAGAGTGTAAAAAATATGCAATTTAACAGTTAGATTTTTAAAATATGTAATAATTTTTATTTTATTCAACGGTTAGTTTTTCAAAATTTAATACGTGTATTAAGAATATAAAAAACATGTAATTCAAAAAAACTTCTTTTAAATGTACACCTCCATTCAAAGGAACACATATAACATATAGGATTTAGGTTGTTCATTGTCGGTTATTCATGGAGGGCGTTGGAGTCTGCAGCCAAATTATTTCTGGGTGAAAAACGGGTCAGTCATAAATGTGGATAAAAATACAATTGTACCTAGACAAATTGAAGTTCTAAAAAATACTAATACATGCAAACTCTGCATAAAGCAAAGCATAACCTGTGAGTTTTTAAAGCTAAAAAGAGCTTTACAAGGAAATATTGAAATTTGAAACTTCTAGAAAAGCTCTATAAAATTCAGAGTTCGAATTTTATAAGTTAATAGCTATAAAACACTATTTCACTGGTAAAGTTTTAGTTTCTACCACAATGTCGTAAAGAGAAAACGATAAGAAATTTCGTGATCCTACATAGATATTGACAGCTAAGTTGGACAACAAAGATAGGATAACGCATATCATGAACTCACTTGTGCTCTCCACACAAACTAATTTTAACTAACCAAACACCCATTCACGTATATCATAAAAACTGTCCCTTGAAGCTAGAATTGTCTCCGAAGATCAGATTAGAAATAAAGGCAAAATGGGGGTCTCATTTCTCTCAACTATCCCTCCTTTGCTTCCACTTGTTCCTGTCCCATCTCTCACCACAACTACAACCAACAGATACCCATCTTATGCAGTGAGTTTTCCATGCCATCTGAAAGTGATTGATTGAAAAAAGAAAGTACTTACCACATTGTTTTTTAGTGTGTTTGCGTTTATTATTCCATCATTTGCATTTATATGAGGAATGGGTTACAGTTATATCATATATTGTTGTTACATAGCTATGTCAAGTGTGTGTGTGTGTGTGTGCGCGTCAGGTTACAGTTCGTTGTAATAAAATGGAAATTGATGCTACTGCTGAGGATGAGGATCGGTTTTGTCGAAGGGACATTCTTAAATGTGCTGGTGTTACCATTGGCATGGTGAGAGCATTGCTTTTGTACTTGAATCATAAATTCTGTCTTTACGAATTTCACTTTTTTGGCTCTGGTTTTTGAAATAGTAGTAATTGAATGAACTTAGCAGTCTATTCGATTACTCATTTCAAGTAATTAACACTAAAAAAATATAAGCCTTTTGCATTTAATGTACCCAATTATTGATTATGTGAAAGTTTTCATCTTTCATTGAATATTAGCTTAACATAAGAAGCATTAAAAGAATGAAAATTATCTGTGATGCTTCCATGCTTGTGGATTGCAGCCTGCACGGGTTAGTTCAATTGGTTGGCCTCATGGGAAACCCCCATGAGGTCTCCAGTTTGAGTCTCGGGATCACCCGATATATGGTTTTTATGGGCAAGGTTGTGTAAATTGGGTTTACTCAGGAAGGGTGGGTATATGAAGTGGCCCTGATTTGAAGAGGTTATTCATCATAAAAAAAAAATAATAAATAAAAATTGTGGATTGTATGAAGTATGCCACCTTGCTAAAATGGTTAAATTGACCATTTTCAAATGTTAAAGAGATGCGGTGTTACTAGTGGCTTTACAAGATTTTTTATTTTTCACATGGGGGAGGGGGGATTCGAACCGGAGTTCTCCAAATAGAGAGAACTGGACAATGTCAGTAAGACACAAGGCTCTTGGCAGGTTTACAGGATGTTTAGTTGTGCTAAGCCAACAAACTCTGGTAAATTATTCCATAAACCCGGCTTGAGGCCACTTACTTTCACAGCTAATTTATTAAATTCTAACAACAAGAATGAAAATTTTTCTATAATATTTTAGAAATTTCACTCAATTCAATAAATCCTAGTCCCTTCAATGAATTGCAGTTGAAAAAAAATGACATTATCCAAAACAATGGTAATTCTAATAGCTTTCAACTATCTGAATACTCTTCTCTTGGTTGAATCATGTATTTGCACAAACACAAAAACATATACTTAAGTAGATATACAATCCTTTGACCTAGAATGATGTTGTGATGAGTTTCTGACGGTAGTGATTTCCTTTTAGGAACTAATGGCAAGCTCAGGATTGTTTGTTGAAAAAGCTAGTGCTGCTGATTTGATACAACGGAGACAGCGTTCTGAATTTCTTTGTGAGTTCATCAAACACTACTTTTCTTGCTGAAATGAGCTACTGATCCATGTTCACATCTCCTTCTTTACAGCAAGTGTCAAGGAGACACTTTTTACGGCTATAAATGTAAGCCCTGCTAAGATGTAGTTATGTTTATTTAAGTATACTTTACAATTAGAATGTATTTATAGATTGAAGATAACACTGTCATAATACCATTTTAGAATGTTGTCACTTGTTATTTCTGTTGTTGAATCAGGGAAATGTAGAGCTTCTTCCATCCTTATTAACTTTGGCACTGAATGATGCAATGACTTATGATAAGGTCAGACAAAATCCTTAGTTCTGTACATGGATACTGGATAAGTCCTTTAAAAGTAAGAGAGGAAAGAACAGTACTGATGTAATTCTGATAAATTTGTAGGCTACAAAATCTGGGGGTGCAAATGGATCCATACGCTTCAGGTACAAGTTACCGCACTATCTATTTTATGTCAGAGTATAAACCTGTAGACTTCTGCCTCCTGTAATCTTAAAGTAAAATGTGGTGTGGATACTAGCTATATGAAAGCTTAAACTTGTATAAATAAAATGTGGTGTGAATATTTCCTATATGCAAGCTTAAACCAGCGTAAGTATGATTTCCTACCGAAGAGTTGGAAATATGCGGTCTCTTGAAACCTACCTGTTAGCTGAAAATATACACTGTTTTTTACTGCTTACTCTTGTCATTTCTGTGGCCTCTTAGAGTTGAGATGTGATGTGGATGGAAAGTCTTATGTATTTATTTATTTTTAAAAGGTGGATATAAGTTATTAAAGGACATTTTAAAAACTTTCGGATATTTTGTATCTTTATGGCTTTACCATTCTAAATTTTCCTTTTATTCACTTTAAAGTGTTATTCGTTTAGCTTCTTGAAAAATTACATTAATTTTCTTCTCCACGTTTTTCTTGCCTGAAGTTCAGAGTTAAGTAGGCCTGAAAACAAGGGGCTTTCCGCTGCTTTAAATTTGTTAGAGGAAGCAAAGATAGAGATAGATTCATATTCCAAGGGTGGACCCATTTCCTATGCAGATCTCATCCAATATGCAGGTTCTACATTCTAAATATCTACAAGTTTGAACTATGAACCATAGACGTAAAGATCAACATACCATGTATTAGTTGTACAGTGTCCTGTAGAATGACCAATAAAATAGGTTTTTGAACATCTATTCATTGTTTCGGTCTAGCATGCGCTAATATGAAGAATGCAGTCTGTGTGTATGAGTGTGTGGATGCTCCTGACTCAGATACCTTCATTTGATGTAGCACAAGGTGTCCTCAAGTCCACATTTCTAGCTTCTGCCATTCGTAAATGTGGTGGGAATGAGGAGAAAGGGAGATTGTTATACACTGCATATGGTTCAAATGGACAGGTCTGTTTCTCAATTCTTGCTGTGTCATTGCTGGTGTACTCAATGTCATCCATAACATCGTGCACTACATATTGCTCAAAGCTGTGGTGACACTCTTGAAATTAAGTTTCTTTTTCCGGATACCCTCAACATCAGATTGAAGTCCTCAAACAATTACTAACGACATTTTTTAAGCTTTAACCAGATACTATGCATTCATGGCCTATTTTCAGCCTTATGAAGTGGTTAATATTCCAGCCAAAAAAAAAAACAAGAAAAAGAAAAAGAAAAAAAAAAAAAAAAAAAGCTGTGGTGACACTCATGAAAATCTCTTTTTTTTTTTTTCTTTTTTTTTTCTTTTTTTGTAAATTTGAAAGTGTTTTATTTTTGGTTTATGGACTTATAAGTTTCTATTTCAGTGTGTAATAGCAATACTTTTTCAATCACTCTGATTTTTTCAAGATGGAAGACACAATCTGACTTGCACTTATTAATTAGAATGAAAGAATGTTCAATTTTTTAGTGTCTGTTCAGTATAACTAAGAAGCCTGCACAGCTAGGATGCAAGCCAAGGCTTTGTTCACTGATTGACTTTCCATATTATTACACATCAAGCTAACTTACTGCCACTCTCCCTCTCTCTCTCTCTCAACCCTAAGAGGTAATGGGTTTGTTGGAATTTTCTCCTACTCTTTCAATATCTTAAATTTTTTCTGAAAAGTTTGTACTTGGTTGTAATTGCTTTAATTGGTTAGGTAAAACCAATCATCATGGCTCGATTATAATTAACAAATTGGACATTTAGTAGAAAATATTGGATCTGTATTTGATGCTATTATACAAATGTTTTTGGGTACAGTGGGGCCTGTTTGACAAGCAATTTGGAAGGGCAGACACCCAAGAACCAGATCCAGAAGGGAGGGTTCCCCTATGGGAGAACGCAAATGTGAAGGAAATGAAAGACAAGTTTGTAGCTATTGGCTTTGGTCCTCGCCAGGTATTTTTTCAACTATACTACTTTTTGCTGCTGTATTTGTATTTCAGGTTTTAATTTCTTTACCAAATAATTATTTGTACTTATTAGTTATTACTTGTGATCCAAAACATAGCACCTCAAAAATGCAACCACAGCCAAATGTGTTAAATTCAAATTGAGAGAAAGATTCTTGGCTGATTTCATGGTGTAAGCTATGTTGGAACCCAAACCTACTACTTGTAGGGATTTTCATCTTCTACGGAATAAATTGTTGTTCATTCCATGTTAAGACTCATATTTTGGATGCATTGTCCTTCTTTTTAATACAAATGACATTAATATAACCTTTTCTTTCAATAAACAAATCAAATGGCAAAGCGCAGTCAAGGGCTGAAAATGAAACATATAACAAAAATAAAATTTGGGGTATCTTTTCATTGATGTCTCTTTTGTTGTCTGTCTAGCTAGCTGTGATGTCTGCATTCTTGGGTCCAGATCAGGTTGCCACTGAGGCATTATTGGCCACCGATCCAGATGTTTCTCCGTGGGTTCAGAAATATCAACGTAGCCGAGAAACAGTATCTGAGACAGATTATGAGGTTAGTAACATTTTCTTAACATGCCTTACCAAAAGGGCAATATAAAGGACTTAACTTTATGCTGTTAATTTAGTTATCCTGATTATAACTTGGAAGAAAAATCAAAACATTTTATACCATATTGATAGTGCCATTGCCAAAATAGACCTGTCAACTTTTTGTTTGAAATTGAGCAAGATTGATGTAACTTCTTACTTCCCATGAATGCAAACTGTTTCTCTTTCAGGTTGATCTGATCACCACTCTCACAAAATTAAGTAGCTTGGGTCAGCAAATCAACTACGAGGCATATACATATCCTGTTCAAAGAGTTGATTTGAGCAAACTCAAATTATAGAGGAAGTAAATAGCCTTTGCCAAGTAGTAGCAGCACTGCAGGGAGGGGACTTATTTCTTGGAACAATTTAATGCTGAAACATCTGCTAGCTTTTAGTTTTTATGGTGACCCTTTGCAGGATGGTTGTTTTTGATATAAATGACCCTTTATAATGAGGTATTTTATACCAAAAAAAAAAAATCAGTGAATCAATTGTTCAATCCGAATGTGACATTTTAAATAAACAAAAGCAGAGAAAAAGGATGGCATAACAAAGTTCTTTTTTCTTTTTTATTTATTCTTTTTTATAATCAAGAGACCTTTTTTATTGAAACAAGCCGGTGTAAACCAAAAAACACAATATAGACATAAACAGCCACTATATGTTCATAATTGCGTCAAATGGGGGACTTGGAATCAATTTCTCTTACACAAAAAAGGAATGCATAAAAGTGAAATTTGTGCCGTATATAACCAGCAGTAGCCCATTTTAGAGAGAGAGGGAAAAGAGAAAGAAGAAGAAACAAAGGAAGAAGTGGGCTAAGAACGAGATGAGTCACAGGATTAAAAATAATAATAATAATAATCATTTGGGACGCGCCTATAGTTGCGTCTAGGCCGCATGCCGCGTCCCCTAATGTTTGACCAAATTGCTGGACCGTGCTTCCCAGACCATAAGTTCACCATAAGTTCCCGAATTTAAATTCAAATATGTGGATTAGCCAATGCACTTCCTTATGTATAATTACGTTCTAAGGCCACATGGTTGGATCTATCAAAGAACATAAGATACAGTACCAAAGGAACCACACCTAATCTTTACAAAAAAAAAAAAAAAAGTTCACATCAAACTAAACCAAAAAAGTCTATTATATTAAGTGTTAATACAACAAAACATGTATAGTAGTATTAGACAAAATATTGCATCTACAAGTTAAAATTGTTGCAATTATAACTAAATGTTTTAAATTACTGCATCAACAATAATAAGTTGCAATAATTTATAATTTTCAGTTGCAAAAGAAGTTTTAAGATATTAGGAAAAATTATTGCAATAACTTAAAATGAAAAAAAAAATGCAATCTATTGCAATGAAAATTTTGAACTATTAGCTTATTGCAATGAAGTTATCACTGTAAAAATTTGATATTAATTATTTTATAATCTATTGCAATGACAAACATGAAAATGTAATGAATATATCATTAAAATAACTTGGTATAAATTATTTCATAATCTATTACAATGACAAAATGAAATAATTATCTATTACAATGAAAATATTATTGCAATAATTTAATCCGACTTATTTTGGTCAATTTTTTGCAATTTATTGTAATAAAATTCATGAAATAATAGCTTATACCTACAACATATTCAAAATAGCAAATTGTTTATTGCAAAAATATATGTATCATTGCATCAAAATTATCAATAAAATATTTAGAATTTATTGCAACAAAAGTTTTTTTTTTTGCACAAATCTATTACCTAAAATTTTATTGTTGTCTTATATCAACTATTGCAATGATTCTAATGTCATTGTAACGATTTTTTCCATTGCAGTAACCATTTTTTCTTGTATTATCATAAAATTCCCTCCCATGCTTTTTTTTCTCTACTAATAGCCTTCATACAATAACTAACAAATGAAAAACTTGTAATTAACAAACCCCATAAAAAATGGCTTTTTAAGCAAATTGCAACTTCATATGCTCATCCTTAAGAACTTTGATTGTCACATCTTGATTAAGATAGCTACCTTTATACATGTATCTATTCACATCAATCCAGTCATTCTTTAATCGTAAATAAAGAAAACCAATAGCTATATACAAATAAAATACTGAAATTCCAAACATCAAGTCACCAATCTCCACATTCAAGAGATAGAGCAAAGACTGGGTCTAGTGCCCCAAGTGAAGTAAGTTGGATTGAAATTGAATAGGAACCTTAGACAAAGACTCTATTTCACCCTTACCTCCATTCTACATGAGATCTCATGAAAGTTGTGATTATCAAGCAATCTTTCTATCGGCTGAACCTTCTCTTTTCTTCTTCCCCTCCTTCTTCCTCTGCCTTTACCTCTACCTCTACCTCCACTAATGGCAGTGGAGTTATTGCCTCTACTATAAGGTGGCAACATCCATTGGGAGTATCATCTACGAACTCACTCTTGTTCAAGAACCAATCAGTATTGCTAGAGTAGCGACTATCAATATAGTCAGGGATACTAACTCTATTATTCCATTAAAGTGTGTCAAGATCAAAATGATAGAGTTGTTTCCTTCCTAGCTACAAAGCTACAAAAACAGCCTTCCTTCCCACAATAACATGCCCTACTCATCTAGTTTCCACATTGCCAATAGAAGGATTTGGCAAGACACTCCACATATCCCATATAACATTGTAAACTCCAAATGATGTAGAGCTTTTGACATCCAAGTTCTTAGCAATGCTTCCAAGCACATAAATCATGTCATCAATCACAAATGCCTGGATTTTAGGTTTTCCACACTTCATCAGATTAGCCAGCCTCAAAAGTTCCTCAAATTGTTCATCTAAAAGTCTAAATTTGTTGAACATGGAAAATCAAAAGAATAGACTTCTCAGGGTGGGTTATCGAGATTGAATTAAATACAAATAAGACCTCAAATGAAGACAAGACATACATTCGCGGTATATCTCGCCAATTAGTCCAGTTTTAAGTCAAAGGATAGGGGAGAACAGTCTTTAATCACTGGTTTTAGCTTCTTGGGTTTCTTTAATCACTAATTTTAGCTTATTACAACGAAGTTGTTATTGTAAAAATTTGATATTAATTCTTGTACAAGCTATTGCAATGACAAAAATGAATTGCAATGAATATATCATTAAAATAATTTGGTATAAATTATTTCTTAATCTATTGCAATGACAAAATGAAATAATTATCTATTATACTGAAAATATTATTGCAATAATTTAATCTGACATATTTTGATCAATTATTTGCAATTTATTGTAATAAAATTCATGAAATAATAGCCTATAACTACAACATATTTAAAATAGCAAATTGTTTATTCCAACAATATATGTATCATTGCATCAAAATTATCAATAAAATATTTGAAATTCATTACAACAAAAGTTTTTGTTGCACAAACCTATTACCTAAAATTTTATTGCAGTACCTGATATCAACTATTGCAATGATTTTAATGTAATTGCAACGATTTTTTCCATTGCAATAACCATTTTTTCTTGCATTGTCATAAAATTCTCCCACATGCTTTTCTTTTCCTCTACTAATAGCCTTTATACAATAACCAATAGATGAAAAACCTGTAATTAACAAACCCCATAAAAAAATGGCTTTTTAAGCAAATTCCAGCTTCATATGCTCATCTTTAAAAACTTTGATTGCCACATCTTGATTAAGATAGCTACCTTTATAGATGTACCTATCCACATCAATCCAATCATTCTTTAATGGTAAATACAGAAAACCAATAGCTATATAGGAATAAAATACTAAAATTTCAAACATTAAGTCACCAATCCCCACATTCAAGAGATAGGGTAAAGATTGGATCTATTGCCCCAAGTGAAGTAAGCATTGGTTGGATTGAAACTGAATAGGAACCTTAGACAGAGACTCTATTCCACCCTCACCTTCATTCTACCTAAGTTCTCATGCAAGTTGTGATTATCAAACAATCTTTCAATCGGCTGAACCTTCTCTTCCTCTTCTACCTCTATCTCCACTAATGGCAGAGGAGTTATTGCCCTTACTGTAAGGTGGCAACATCCATAGAGAATATCATCTACATACTTACTCTTGTTCAAGAACCAATCAGTATTGCTAGAGTAGCGACTATCAATATAGTCAGGGATACTAACTCTGTTATTCCATTAAAGTGTGTCAAGGTCAAAACAATAGATTCGTTTTCTTCCTAGCTACAAAGCTACAAAAATAGCCTTCCTTCCCACAATAACATGCCCTACTCATCTAGTTTCCACATTGCCAATAGAAGGATTTGCAAGACACTCCACATATCCCATATAACATTGCAAACTTCAAATAATGCAGACCTTTTGACATCCAAGTTCTTAACAATACTTCAAAGCACATAAATCATGTCGTCAATCACAAATGCCTGGGTTTTAGGTTTTCTGCACACTTCATCGAATTAGCCAGCCTCAGATGTTCTTCAAATTGTTCATCTAAAAGTCTAAATTTGTTGAACATGGGAAAATAAAAAAAAATAGACTTCTCAGGGTGGGTTATCAAGATCAAATTAAATACAAATGGGACCTCAAATGAACACAAGACATACCTTTGTGGTATATCTCGCCAGTTAGTTTAGTTTTAAGTCGGAGGATAGGGGAGAGTAGTCTTTAATCACTAGTTTTAGCTCCTTGGGTTTCTTTTGTTGGAGACCAAATAGATTGAAGATCCGAAACATCGATCTCATACAAATTACTGCTTCACTTATCTGAGAAGTATACATACATCTACCGTGCTTCAAATGACTGATCATCTAATGGTTGTGCACATGAGCTATGATTTGCAAGTTCGACAATGAACATGGATTTTCATGAATAAATTGCAAATTTTCCATGAAAATGGGTCTCCAAATTGGTTTGAGGAGTAAGGGAAACTAGAATCAATATTTTATGCGATATTGCGATTGCTTAACTTGATGGGTGTTCGATAGCTAATAAGAATTGCCAGCGGGGTGATTTGGGGGAAGCCTAAAAAGGAAAATTAGGAAATGAGGGGAAATTTGATTCAATTCAACCCCAGTAAGTCGTTTCTTTAGCCAAAACTCACCACTTTGGGCTTTTGGGATTTTTTTTTTTTTTAAAAAAAAAATTTGTGCTCGAAACTACGATTGGTACTTTGGAGTTTGGAGCAAGTTTGGCATTTCTACACATGTGGGGGCTTATTTGGTCTTCGCAAGTATATAGCTTTTTTTTTTTTTTGAATCTTCCAAGTATACAGCTAAATAACTATAGATTATAGGGATGGCAATGGGGTAGGGTGGAGCTGAAGATGGGGTCTTTGCCCCCGCCCTTCATAGTTTTGTCTTACTCCATCCCTGCTCTTCCCTGCATAACGGGGAAAATTTTCTAACCTCATCCTCACTCCTTGGGGCCCCGCGAAGCCCGCCTTACTCCGTAAAACTCTACTTCTTATTAATTTGCCTCATAACTATTACAATTTTTTTAATAAAATTTGTTTCATTAATAAAATTATTCTTGAAATTACAACTAAATTTATTTCATTCAATCAAACTAAATTTTAGCAAAAATTGAATAATATCATCCAAGTGTTTAATAAGACAATATCACAACAAAAACAAAAATCTCATAGTATAACATATAACAAAATAGAGCCAGAGATCCACATTGGGTAGGATGAAATAAACTAATATTGATATGTTTGTTTAAATAGTAGGGTTTTAAGGTATGAAAATTTTAAAATTATAACTCTTATCAAATAATGCTGCTTAGTTTAATCAAATTCCTTAGAATATCATTTTTTTAAGGGGAAATTGAACTTTACCCTCCTGTGGTTTGACCCGTTTTAAAAGTGTCCACCCATGGTTTAAAAGTTATCACTTAACCCACCTGAGGTGACCTCCGTTAGACATCTGTTACCCACCTCTGCCCTTTCTGTTAAAAAATCCCCTTTACTATATAAGCCACAATAGAAACAGAATTAGAAGTAATATATTGAAAAACGACTTCTCTCTCACCATCTTAGAAATCAAATCTTCAAACCCAAATCCCATATTGTGACCTTAATCTTGTTCAATCAACACAATAATTGGTTCCCTTTTTTTTTTTTTTTTTTGTTGATAAAATAATTGGTTCCCTCTTAATGTATATACTACCAACAATATACATCAAATCTTGCCCTAAAAAAAATCAATTTAGGTTACAAACCCAGATAGCAAGGGAAAACAAAAAGGAACCCCTTTTTTTTGTTTGATTGGAAGAAACTCGGAAGATTCTCCATCTTCTTTTGAAGCCATAGATAGAACAAATATGCCAAATCCTAAAAACTCACAGTAGGAAAAACTAAACCAACCTAGAAATCCATTACACTCGCAAATCCATTAACCCACAAATCCATTAAACCCAAAAAATTTGAACCCACCAACCATAAGGAAATTTAAACCAAACCAGAAAATTTGAACCTACAAATCCATTAAGCCCAGAAAATTTGAATCCACCAATCCATCGCTCTCCGTTGCTTCGATCTCAGCTGATCTAGACAATCAGGTTGCTCTGTTGCTCAGTCAATCTCACGATTTCGTTTTTCTTGTTTCTTTTTTGCTTCCCGGTCTAGGGTTTTGGGTGGTGGCTAACAACGGTGGTGGTGTTGGCGGTGGTAGTTTGGTGAGGCTATGATTTGATGGTTCAGTAAGTTAGCTGTGGTGTTGGATTTGCTAGATTGTTGGGTTTTTTTTTACTTGCAAATCTAGTTTTTTTTTTTTTTAAGAACCCACAAAAAAGAGAGGGTTAGAGTTTTAGAGAGAGAAAGCCTAGGGTAAAGATAGAATTCAGCAAACTAGTGGATACCTTTTATCCTTAATTTTTGTATTTAATTAATTTTATTTTGTGATTGTTCTATGAAGAATTAAGTAGTCAATTTTTGGATTTAGTAGTGGAAGGCTATTGAATTCGTGGGTGTATGTTCACATGGATTTGTGGCTTTGTTTGTGACTGTAGGTGTATTGGTTTTCTTGTCATTGTAAAAGTATGTTTGGCAATTGCAGTGGGCATTGGGTAAGAACATTAAACGCATCATTCCATATACATTTATGGGTTCTGATTTTAGCTCATTCAACCCAGAAAATGAGCACCTCATTTTGTAATGGAGATTATTAACTCAAATTTGTAAAATTACTTTATGGTTTGAAAACTAGCTTTGCCTACCCTCTTTTGTAGAACTTTGTGCTAATTATGTACATGAAAAATGATGAAACAAATTTTATCTTGACTTGCTTTTTGATATTTTTCTTTTATGTGTTATGTGAAGAAGAAGAAGGAGGAGAGAAAAGAGAAGAGAGACATAAAATATAATGAAAAAGACACATTTACCCCTTATTTTTAACGGTGAAAACGGAGAGGTGGGTACGGATGTTTAACGGAGGGCACCTCAGGTGAATTAAGTGACACTGGTGGCTTAGTTAAAACTGGCCAAACCACAGGTGGGTTAACTGCAATTATCCCTTGTTTTTATTTATTTTATTTTATCTTATTTTAGAATTTTAGAATTTCTGAACTTTTTATATTTATTATTATTATTTTTTTTGGATTTAGTGCTTGAGTTTGCTGTAATACTTGTTGGATTGAGTTTGTTTCTCTCTTTAATATATTTATTTTTAATTTCTTGATTTGTTTTTGTACAAAGTTTGATTTAGATGCTGATGGATTAAGCAATGCGGTTTAGTTCAATGAAATTGCTCATAATAAAACTTAAAAAAAAAAAATCAAATTTTTTAAGCAACCAATTAATGATTTATTGCTAATTTTTTTTTTTTTTTGGGGATTTGGTGTTTGAGTTTGCTGTAATACTTGTTATTTGTTAGTGGATTGAGTCTGTTTTTCTCTTTATTTATTTATTTTTTAATTTCTTGATTTGTTTTTGTACTAAGTTTGATTTAGATGCTAATGGATTAACAAATGCGGTTTAGTTCAATGAAATTTCTCATAACATCACTTAAAAAAAAAAATTTAATCCAAATTTTTAAGCAATCAGTCGATGATTTATAGCTAGATTTTTTTTTTTTTTTTGGTTGGGATTTGGTGTTTGAGTCTGCTGTAATACTTGTTAATGGTGGATTGAGTCTGGTAGAGTTAGTTATTAGGTGTACATATTGATACAAAGCAGTCATGCGTCTTTCGTGTTTTTCACTCCTTTAGATGTCACAGTTGGTTGGTGCTAGAGAGATTTCGGATTACGACAAGCTATGGAAGTGTTCATCGAATAGCTGAGCCCTACATAAAGCCTAGTGCTAATCATACACGTAAGAAAAATCGTCTGATTCCACTCCTGCTTGTACTAGTAGTCTAGGGTTTAATCGTCTATATATACTCATGTTAGAGTTCATTGTAATACAGGTTATTGTACTACACTCTTACATAATAAAGATGTAGCTCTTAAGGGATTCCTCTGTGGATGTAGGTCGATAAGGCTAAACCATGTAACTCTCGTGTTCTTGATATTCCTATTTTATGCTTCCCCTTCTGTATCCACTCTAGCATATACAACATGGTATAACACATCGCGTTAATAATAATATATTTTTACATGGTATCAAAGCCAAACTTCGTTCTTGGCATCAAACAAAACATCTCTAGCAAGCAAAAAAAGATGATCATGTGCACACCAACATCTAAAGAGTTAAGTCACACATGCTTGACTGCTAGATCTAGACTCCACGACATCTCGCAGCCACCATGGCTCTGTGCTGTGTGCCTATGTCAAAATCCAACAACCAAGCAAGTCGTGACTTAACTTTTTAGATCTGTGCAAATCAAAACTTTGCCTGATGAAACCAATACCACAGACATGCTCCACGACCTCCCGCAACAATAACCCAGGAACTCAGACCCCAATGGTAGCCTTACGTGCCACCATGCGCTGCTAATAGCTCCGGAACCTCCCCGCATGCCGCCCTAATTTCCTCATGTGCAACTTATCCATCAGCCACATGCACCGCCCTATCAGCTATGTCGATCGCTAATCTGCCTACGGAAGAAATCTGGCTTTTAACCACTGAAGCACGTGCCTCCATGCACTACCTGGTTTTCTGGCTTCTCCTCCACACGCCGGTGGTCATCACACGCTCTTGCTACATGCTAAAGAACACTTACTGATGTCATCTGACGTCATTGGATAACGTCATCACTCCACGTCATCGACCACGCAAACCCTAATACACGTCAACGACACGTCATAGGTTGACGTCAGCGACTCTGCTGCCCAATCCGAGACCCGACCCAGAAACCCAAAACTGACCCAGATCATGTATCTGTTGATTTTGACCATGGACTAGTTGACTTTGACTTTTGCGTTGACCTTTGACCAAAAGTCAAAATTTTTAAAATGGTTTATCTTGCACAGTTTTTCACGTAAATTATAATTTTGGACTCCGTTTCTTCATTTGAAGCTCCGAAATTGGTCAATTGGCACATTCTTTATTGTGGTTTCTTCAAATGCATTCTTTAAGGCATCTCCAAGTGATCTTCTCATACTTATCCAACCTCAAGCCTTCATCGAACTTCCGCCTTGAGTTCGAGGGAGGCTGTTAGAGATATATTAGACATATTAGCCTAATGTAATAGGCCCAAGCCCACTCCTGCTTGTACTAGTAGTCTAGGGTTTAGTCACCTATATATATATATATATATCATGTTAGGGTTCACTGTAACACAAGTTATTGTACTATACTCTTACATAATAAAGATGTGGCCCTTAAGAGATTCCTCCGTGGATGTAGGTCGATAAGGTTGATATCAATGTGTACTTAAAACTATTATTGTTTATCCAGCTTGAGGAGAGTCGCGAGGTTACCTTCTAGTGCATGCAAATGGTGGGCTTAACCAAATGCGTTTTGGGGTGTGTATATTACGCTGTCTCTGTCTTGTGTGATAAGCTCGATAGTAATATGTGTGTATATGTGTCATGTTTGTTATTGGTTATTATGTCATCTTTCTGAATTGTATGTATTCTAGTAATTTGGGTTTCCGTCTTTGATTGGTGCAAAGTTGTGGAAGTGGGTAAAATTGGGATACAACAAACAGTCCCGGTCTAATTTATTGTAATGTCGTTCTAAGTTCCCATTTGCTTTTACGTCTTTTGCAGGCAATGAAATGACGGTGCATGAAATCCTTTTGTACTATTTCCAATTAATATGTTGGATAAACGTGATTGTTGATTGCTAGTTGCTTATTCTATGAGTATCAACCTCAACTTTCTTCCTTTCCAAACTGGGGGCACTCTCTACTATGTATTTTAATAAGGCTTTGGGTGTTCCTCTCCCTTAATTAATATGTGGAGATGTGTCCCGTGCCATCATTGTTTTTTTGCTGCACTTCAGAGAGCTTCTATTATGTAGTAGATTTACAAATATAGGGAGTTTAGGGATATAAAAAGCCTGGTCTGGTTCAGCCTTGACTTTATTATGATTTCCAGTTTTTATGATTTTAACATTAGCAAATAGGAAACACATAGTAGTTCAAAATCTCATGGTGTCACGATTGCACATTATCAGCCTGACCTGACTTGCTATTTTTGGGTCAGCCGAGCTTCAATTTTTTTGAACAGGTTGGGCTTATTCGTGCTAACCAATTCATGCAACTTTCAACGTTGTGGGGTTGTGTCCCTAAGCTCAATGAGGCCAATTTAACACCAAATTCAATAGAGATACCGGGGAATTCTTCTTTGGTGCCCCCTCTTCCATTTTCTTCTGATGTTTGACACTATGGTGGAGAAATATTTTCCATTTTCTAGATAGTTTATGTTATGATAAATCATATGCACCCGGCTTTACATAGATGTGTTTTTTGTTTGTTACATTGGTTGCACAAGCAAGGGTCACCGAGGAAGAGAAAAGGCCCCATTTCTGGAACAAGGGGCATGGACAGATTCCGCTTTGAAGAATCCTTTTACACAAACCATAAACCAGAGTTTATGTCAGAGGGAAACACCAAATGTGAACACCTCTCACATTATCAGGTAGATCCGATTGTGCAGAACAATTTTTCGTCAAAATAATTCCTATGCTGATGCAGTGGTGGCACATTGCGTTCCATATAATTTGTTGGAGCAATACAAGCTGGTGGTAGTGCTTCCATTATACGCATAGGGATCCAGCGTGCATATCCCGGGCGTTAAGAAAGCTGGGGGGCGATATTGTAAAATATAGATGAAGAGAACAATTGCATTAGGGTGCACAGCAGGGACTGATCACCTAAGACAGGGCCTTCCAGGCACCAATTTTTTGCTTGGAGTTCGCCAGGTTATAAAAAAAAAAAAAGAGTTACATAGAGAATTCATTGAGATGCCATACTTTGTTTCTGCTTTGTTAGGAATAAAGTACACTTTTCATGTATGTGGTATTTCATTCGTAGGCATTGAACGCAATAAAGAATTAGATTTTTCCTTTCTTTACTTCGCAGTCATTCCTGGCACTCAACTCATTATGGTTTGTATTTTAGCCTGAGTTTAACTACAATACTTCAGGGGCTAAAGGGAAACAACAATGCTAATAACACTATTTTTCACTACTTGCTAAAGTGGAAAGTTGTGATTGAAATAACATTAATTTTACATAGGTTCACCATTAAAACATTTTTATCATATATCGGCCACCAGAATTCACAACAGGATTCCTCAATATTTATTAAAAAAAGAGGTGAAAAGTTTTATCACTTGACTGATTGAAGGGAAAATGTAGGATTAGATTATGGTGGGTCTCTGTCGCTGCCTCCTGAAAGGTTTTTGCATTTTTTTCCCCCATTTATATGATGATTCAAAAAATTGATTAAAAAATTTAAATTACATAATTATAATATTGTTTTATATAAATGGAAAATATGTTATTAAAAAGACTTTTTTTTTTTAATATATCATAATTGGTTGACTAATTTGAACATATTGAAGGATTTTTTTTTTTTTAAATGTACACCTCCATTCTAAGGAACACGTGTAACATATGTTTGATTTGAATTATTATATAAGGAGATGGAAATTACAAACATCTGTCTCTCTCTATAAACATGAGATTTGGTGTGTACGTAATTGAAATGGCCAGGTGTTGGTTATTCTCTTGCCATGCAGATAGTTTTTGGATAATTCAAATTATTATTAGTATTTTTTATAAAGTTAATTGCTTGGTTAGGCACCTAGGCTAAACGTACATGAATTTTTTTCTTAGAATCTGTATCCATTGATTTGAAATGTAGTAATTGCTTATCTGATTTATTGTCTAATCCTTTCCTTCCTTTTTTTTTTTTGGGAGGGAGGTGTTTAGCTGCGTTTTGAGGTGTTTGGCTGCGTTTAAAACGCGGCCTAAGGAACTGCCCTGGGGTCGCGTTCTAAACACAGCCTAAGGGTAGGCCCTATGGCTGCGTTTTAAACGCAGCCTAAGGTCCAACCCTTAGGCTGCGTTTAAAACGCAGCCTAAGGGTTGGACCTTAGGCCGCGCTTTAAACGCAGCCTAAGGACCAAAGCTTAGGCCGCGCTTAAAACGCAGCCTAAGGACCAAAGCTTAGGCCGCGTTTAAAAACGCGGCCACAGACCCTCTGGGGCCTATAGTCACGCCTTTTAGGCTATGTTTAGAAACGCGGCCAAAAAAACTGCGGCTATAGGCCAAATGGGGCTATGGCCGCGTTTTTTTGACCTATAGCCGCTTTTTCGAACCGCAGCCATAGGACTTTTTTTTGTAGTGCATGTAATATTAAGTTTAAATCATTATATATGTTTAGAATTTTAGTATTTTTTTTCTTCCAAATATAAGTATAATGTTTATACTATTGAAACTTAAATTTTAAGGTAATCTTTTAAATTGATTGAAGGCCAATTGTTCAAAATGGACTAAAGTGGGCTGAGATGGACTGAAAGGACCAAATTGGACCACCTAAGTGGACTAAATGAGCTCTTTTTTTTTTTTTTTTTTTTTTTTTTTTTTTTTTTTTTTAATTTGGCACGCCAATGGACCGAATGAGATTGAATTGGACCTTAAGTTGACCAAAATGTTATGCTGATGAAGCTTAAAAGGAACCTAGCAACAATAAATGTTAAGACTTCAACTTTTAAATATTAAATATGGATGATTTAATAAATCATGTGATTAGAACATATTTGAATTGTCTTGACGGTGCTGTTGGAGGTTTTTCTAAATTAGTTGAGGAAAAAATTTTGTATTATGAAATTTATTAAGCCCAAAAAGATTAGGTTAGGTTTATATATATGAGATAGGTTTAAGTTACACCTTTTTTTAAACCAATGGATTTAAATAGATCCAACGGTTAAAAAAGACTCTCATTAATGCTAATATTCTAATTAGTCTCATTTATTATCTCTTATTTAATACATTCCATAGATATTTCTAAACCCAAAAAAAATTATACGGTTGATTTTCTCTCTCCACTGCATGTCTCTTTCTCTTTATCTTTGCACGTTTCTCTCTCTATCTCCGCCACGGCTTTTCCAAGGTCGCTGGCAACAACAAAAAAAAAAAAAAAAAAAAAAAAAACACTTGATATGTTCTCCAGTTGAACTGAAGCAGTGGTTATTACTAAGATTTTATTTTTCTTTTCACTACTTAATATGTTCTCTAGTTATGCTAGACTGACTTGAATCCCTAGTAATCGTCAAAGAAAGATGGCCCTTGAGTTTTTTCAAAGAACTTAACATTAGCTTATAAAATTAAATAAAAACTATATAATCACATCAAAGTTATTACAGTCTCCAAATTAAAATTTTGCTATATAGTCTCCAAATGAAAATTTTGTATTCTCTATTCTTTAATTAGTACTAACCGCAACACTTTCCTTCATCAATATCTTTTGTCTCCTGTGACATTTTCTTTTATGAATCTTCGGCCAACCATGCACTCTCTTATGGTCATCAGAGTTGTTGCCGACGGTCCACTATTTGTCGTTGTCCATTGTTATTGTCAATGTTTGTCTTACATGCATATGCAATCCTTGATTAATGAGCTTGACATGAATTGATGTCAATGTTTGTCTTACATGCATATGCAATCCAAGATCATGGCGTTTCAATTCATGTCAAGCTCATAGTAAATGACAACTATTAATTAATGATGGATGGGGGCCAAAAGATGACTATTGTGGCCTGCAGGACAATGCACTAATGACTAGAGGATACCAAAAAAAGAATGGTGGCTCAAGGATTGCATATGCATGTAAGACAAACATTGACAATAACAATGGACAACAACGAATAGTGGATTGTCGGCAACAACTCCGATGACCATAAGAGAGTGGCATGGTTGGCCGAAGATTCATAAAAAGAAAATGTCACAGGAGACAAAAGATATTGATGAAGGAAAGTGTTGCGGTTAGTACTAATTAAAGAATAGAGAATACAAAATTTTCATTTGGAGACTATATAGCAAAATTTTAATTTGGAGACTGTAATAACTTTGATGTGATTATATAGTTTTTTATTTTTTATAAGCTAATGTTAAGTTCTTTGAAAAAATTCAAGGGCCTTCTTTCTGTGACGATTACTGGGGATTCAAGTTAGTCTAGCATAACTAGAGAACATATTAAACAATGAAAAGAAAAATAAAATCTCAGTAATAATCATTGCTTCAGTTCAACGGGAGAACATGTTAGGGTTTTTTTTTTTTTTTTTTTTTTTTTTGTTGCTGCCGACGACCTGGCCGTGGAGGAGATAGAGAGAGAAACATGCAAAGATAAAGAGAAAGAGACATGCAGTGGAGAGAGAAAATCAACTGTATAATTTTTTTTTTGGGTTTAGAAATATATAAGGAATGTATTAAATAAATAATAATAAATTAGATTAATTAGAAACTGTTGGATCTACTTAAATCTAATTGTTAAAAAAAAGTGTAACTTGAACCCATATCTCTCTCTCAATGTAGGTTTTAGATGGTTCATTGTCGGTAATTCATGGAGGGCGTTGGAGCCAAATTATTTTTGGGTGAAAAACGGGCCAGTCATAAATGTGGATAAAAATACAATTGTACCTAGACAAATTGAAGTTTTAAAAAATACTAATACATATAAACCCTGCATAAAGCAGAGCTTAACCGTTTTTAAAGCTAAAAAGAGCTTTACAAGGAAATACTGAAATTTGAAACTTCTAGAAAAGCTCTATAAGAAATTTCGTGATCCTACATAGATGTTGTCGGCTAAGTTTTTTGATAAACAGATGTTGTCGGCTAAGTTTGGGCAACAAAGATAGGACAACACATATCATGAACTCACTTGCGCTATCCACACAAACTAACTTTAACTAACCAAAAACCCATTCACGTGTATCATAAAACTGTGCCTAGAAGCTAGAATTGTCTCAGAAGATCAGATTAGAAATTAAGGCAAAATGGGGGTCTCGTTTCTCTCAACTCTCTCTCCTTTGCTTCCACCTGTTCCTGTCCCATCTCTCACCACACCTACAACCAACAGATACCCATCTTATGCAGTGAGTTTTCCATGCCTATCTGAAAGTGATTGTTTATAAAATAGAAAGTAATTACCACATTGTTTTTCAGTGTGTTTGAGTTTATTATTCCATCATTTGCATTTATATGAGAAATGGGTTACAGTTATATCATATATAATATATTGTTGTTACATAGCTATGTCGAGTGTGTGTGTGTGCGCGCGCGTCAAATTGTTTGATACTACAATTGTGCTTGCTTACCTTAATTGTAAAGAAATATCAGGTTACAGTTCGTTGTAATAAAATGGAAATTGATGCTACTGCTGAGGATGAGGATCGGATTTGTCGAAGGGACATTCTTAAATGTGCTGGTGTTACCATTGGCATGGTGAGAGCATTGCTTCTGTACTTAAATCATAAATTCTGTTTTACCAGTTTCACTTTTTTGGCTCTGGTTTTTGAAATAGTGGTAATTGAATGAACTTTGTTTATTTGATTACTCATTTCAAGTAACACTCAAAAAATATAAGCTTTTTGATTTAATGTACCCAATTATTGATTGAGTGAAAATTTTCATCTTTCATTGAATGTAACCTTAACAAAAGAGAGCATTAAGAGAATGAAAATTATCTATGATACTTACATGGTTGTGGATTGCAGCCTGCACGGATTAGTTCAATTGGTTGGCCTCATAGGAAACCCCCATGAGGTCTCTAGTTTGAGTCTCGGGATCACCCAATATATGTGTACATGGAGTTCACTTAAGGGTGGTTATACGAAGTGCCCCTTATTTGAAGAGGTTTTTAATCATAAAAAATAAAAATTGTGGATTGCATGAAGTATGCCACCTTGCTAAAATGGTTATGACGCAGGACAACCAGAACAAAACTGAAATAACGGAAAAATAAAGGGATATGACCTAGGAGTCAGCACTTAGGTCTTGCTTGGAGTTAACACCAAGCGGGGAAACCACTAGAAGTCAACACCTAAGGTAGATCTGGAGTCAGCACCAGACCAAAGAAAGACCAAACGGTCATTGTTTTCATTCATCAAAATATCAACTTCACTCTCAAGGAGTATAATAAGTTGCTTATAAAAGATTGCTAAACCCTAATTCTAATTGGCTCGGAAACCCTAATTGCCTTTATTACAAAAATAACCTTACTTCTAAATTAAAATACTAAAAGCCCAATCTATATCTATATATTACTAAAAGCTGAAACGTAACATTTAATGTTACTACGCTCCCATTAAGCAACGTCAGCAGCCATGTCATTATCAATTTTTTTCCTATTTTTTTATACAATTTTTTAACATTTAAAGTGAATTAAAAACTCTATTATATTACAATCAAAATATCATATTTAATTTATCTTATTTTTAATTATTCTTATTTATTATTAAATTTTCAATTTCATTTTAACTTTTCATATCCCCACTACTCTTTACCTTAACTTTCTTCAACCTTTCTCATTCCATTTCAACTTTTCATATTCCCACTACTCTCAATATTAATATTATTCTATCTTTTTACCTTTCTTTATTTTTGACTCTTCTTATTCTTATTCTCATGCTATAAAATTGTCATTCTCCCTCTTATTCCATGCATAATTTATATTTTTTCACACACAAAAGCCTCTCTCTCTCTCTCTCTCTCTCTATATATATATATATATATTTTCCTTCAATTTTTGGTATATATATATATGTGGGGCCAGAAAAACAAGTGGTCTTGGCCCACTCCAAGCCAGGCCCAAGGGCCCACGCCAAGGATGCATAAGGGGTCCGTGGATGAGAGCACGAGGATCAATCTTCGAGGAACTTATCCGAGGATGGCCCCGTCCTTGGGCGTCCGAGACCTCGGAAGAACCCGAGGACCACCCCACCAAAGGAGACTCCTTGAATATCCGAGGAGGAGAGGGCCCAATGCCACGCGTCGACGACGGGAGCACGGCGAAGGAGCAAGCCTTAGGCGAGCTGTCACCTCTGCATTGAATGCGCTCACCTAACCCCCCTGGCCGCATTAATGGAGATGTAACCCCTTGATAAGGCAACATTGATCATGGTGAGCCACTTGAGTGCGAATAAGACCTATGATAGGACGGACGGTCAGAGGTAAGGCCAATGGATGATCAACAGAAGGAAGAAGGGGATAGGAGGGAGAGAAATATATAAGAAAGGCGAGCAAAGCAATGAAGGGAGGATTTTTTGGGACCATTCAAGAGAATGACATAGAAGGACTTAGAGGTCATGTTAGTTTCAGGGAAAGGGATCTCCTCGGACGAGTGCCGAGGAGCTACCCTTAGTTGTAAACTGGGCTCACTCCCCTTCAATGGAAGAAGGCGGGCTTGTATTCTGTTGCTAGTCTGTTACGGCCTAAACCTTCGATCCACTCTCTAAAAATGTATTGTTGGGGAACCTTTCTAAACTGAGTCCCTACAATATATATTTTAATTTTAGTGTAACAAGTTGACCATCAAAATATACTGATATAGTATTGAAAGCTCCACCAAATGTATCACAGAAATCAGTTTTAGACTACTAAAAGTCAGTTAGTTTGCTAAAATTGGAATTGACAGGTAATCTAGCTTGATACGATTTAGTTTTATATTTTATGTTGTTATCTTTTTTATTCTCATTGGTTGTTAAATGTTATATTATTGCATTATAAAGATAGTATATAAAAATATAATATTATTTTATTACATAGCATAACTAAAATAATATGGTGTTTATTGCTATACATTTCATTTTTATTATTTTATTCTCATCTTATTTTATTCAACATTTAAATTTAACAACATCCTCCATATCATAATTATTTATATTTTGTCTCATTTTTAAAAAAATTAAACGTATAATATTTTATTCAATAAATAAAAATTGTTCTTATAAAGTCTTCCCATGAAATGTTAAAATGCATCAATGGAAAAATGAAATACAAAATAAATATCAATTTAGAGACACTCAATTTAAAATAAAATAAAATAAAGAAAAAAAAAAGAAAAAAGAAAAAACAATTTTCTTATAAAGTATTCCCATAAAACGTTACAATGCATTAATAGAAAAAGAGAACACAAAACACATGCTATTTTAGAAGCACTAAATTTATAATAATAATAATATCAAACCAAACATATCATAAAATAATAAACTAATAGTTATGGATGTATTAACTTCATGGCAGCAAAATAGAATAAAATATAAATAAAAATAAACGTTACATATTTAGTACATTAGAATTATCATCAAATTTGGGAAAACAATAGGATGTTAACAAAGAGGGAGAGAAAGATATTAGTAAAAGAAATCAAACGTCAATTAAATAAATTAATTAGTAACCATTAATTGGAAAACAAAGAGACCAATGGCTAAAGGAGTAAAAAATTAATTAAAGATGACCTTATGAATGTTATTATAAACTTTACAATGCAAAAAAATAAATCGTTAAATTCACTTAATTAAATCATATAATCAACAATTAAATAAAATCATACAAAATTTAAACTTGAAACTTGAAACTAATCAAACTCTAATCTAGAAAATCATATTTATTATCAAAACTAAAAGGAAAACGTTCTTCAGTAATAATAGAAATATATAAGAAATAAGATGAAATCTTTTGATATCTTTTTTTTTTTTTGACATTTCATTTAACATTATTTATAAATAATAAAATAAAATAAAAATAAAAATAAAAGTCCTTAAATGCTTATATTTTTCACACACCATGACTTTTAAAATCTAATGAAAGGTTCTAAGAATTTAACTCTTATTTAATGCCTCTATTATGAAAATCAATAGCCAATAAAATATGATAATAGTAAGAAACGTTATAAATGAGAACATAAAAAAACTAATTAACCAATATTATTATGGAATAGATTTTTTTTTTTTTATGCATCTAAGAAAATGAAATGTATAGGGTTTACTTATTAAGGTATATGTAAAGATTCACATTAAAAAAATATGTAAAAGTTTTTTTAAAAAAAAAGTATATGTAAGGTTTTTATTAACTTAAAAGACAATGAAAATCCAATTTTTAATTACTACAACCGTCGCTACTCTATAAATCACACACAACGCTATATTCAATATCCTAAACAACATAATTAGGCCCTTTTGGATATACATCACCATATTCAACTTATAAATTACAACCCAAATCAATCATACAATTACTCAATCAAAGCACAAACATGAAACATGTATTACCTTCTGAATTATTGCTTGGAATTTTCACAATTATTGAAAGAGAATCTCCAAATTTAAATTTTAGAAAACATCAAGACAAGGTGAATTTTATTCTTTTTAACTTCCAAAGAAAAAAAAATATTACGCACATTATTTCAGCCCTTATAGAAAAGAAGGTTTACATGTAGCATACAAAACGTGTTTAATTGAGTTAGAGATGTAAAAATTAGTCAACGAACTATGGTATAATTAAAGTTTCAAATTTTAAATAAAACAATTCTACAATAATAAAAAATTATTTTGTGATAAATATGATTATGAAATGCATTACTTTTCATTAAATTAGTTCAAATTACAAAATAATAATAATAATGAGATCACTATAAAAAATAGTTACGCGCAATGAGCAGGTCTGCGACTAGTAAACTAATAAAACCTAAAACATAAAAATACAATTGACTTGCAAACATAAATAATACTAAATAATAATCTTCTTACGTTTCCTTCATCATTCTCCTCTGGTTGGAGAAAACTCGACCTCGAGTTTTAAAGCATCAAAGGATTAGGATGCTAACAAATAACATTTGCTTCAAGTCTAAAATCACCTTAGGTAGCACAGGGAAAACAAAAACCTTGAATTCCACCACATCAAACGTATTTGGAATAACAAAATCAATGTGTGGAATCAGTATAATCTCTTCTTGAACCTTATGAACCATAGGAAGCACTGTTGTTTTAACCTCTTCGACTTCACCAAGATGTAGATCTTCAAGGACTGTGGAGGGTTGATCAAAAGCACATTCAATAATTTCAACTTTCACATCATGTGCACTCTCTAACATAATACTCTCTTTAGGCACCATCTTTTCACCTTGCTGCTCTTCAATAGATTCATTTCCTTACACGCTTGTTAAAGCAACACTTGTCGAAGCATGTACATCTGTGACAACATTAGGCTTTGGTGTTGCTGGAGGAGTTTCCACGACCAAGATATCACCATCAATGTTGTCTTCTATGGGGGCAGCAATAAGTTCATTAAAATAAAATCATACAAAATTTAAACTTGAAACTAATCAAACTCTAATCTAGAAAATCATATTTATTATCAAAACTAAAAGGAAAACGTTCTTCAGTAATAATAGAAATATATAAGAAATAAGATGAAAATTTTTGAAATCTTTTTTTTTTTTTTGACATTTCATTTAACATTATTTATAAATAATAAAATAAAATAAAAATAAAAATAAAAGTCCTTAAATGCTTATATTTTTCACACACCATGACTTTTAAAATCTAATGAAAGGTTCTAAGAATTTAACTCTCATTTAATGCCTCTATTATGAAAATCAACAGCCAATAAAATATGATAATAGTAAGAAACGTTATAAATGAGAACATGAAAAAACTAATTAACCAATATTATTATGGAATAGATGTTTTTTTTTATGCATCTAAGAAAATGAAATGTATAGGGTTTACTTATTAAGGTATATGTAAAGATTCACATTAAAAAAATATGTAAATTTTTAAAAAAAAAAAAAAGTATATGTAAGGTTTTTATTAACTTAAAAGACAATGAAAATCCAATTTTTAATTACTACAATCGTCGCTACTCTATAAATCACACACAACGCTATATTCAATATCCTAAACAACATAGTTAGGCCCTTTTGGATATACATCACCATATTCAACTTATAAATTACAACCCAAATCAATCATACAATTACTCAATCAAAGCACAAACATGAAACATGTATTATCTTCTGAATTATTGCTTGGAATTTTCACAATTATTGAAAGAGAATCTCCAAATTTAATTTTTAGAAAACATCAAGACAAGGTGAATTTTATTCTTTTTAACTTCCAAAGAAAAAAAAAAATATTACGCACATTATTTCAGCCCTTATAGAAAAGAAGATTTACATGTAGCATGCAAAACGTGTTTAATTGAGTTAGAGATGTAAAAATTAGTCAACGAACTATGGTAGAATTAAGGTTTCAAATTTTAAATAAAAAAATTCTACAATAATAAAAAATTATTTTGTGATAAATATGATTATGAAATGCATTACTTTTCATTAAATTAGTTCAAATTACAAAATAATAATAATAATGAGATCACTATAAAAAATAATTACGCGCAATGAGTGGGTTTGCGACTAGTAAACTAATAAAACCTAAAATATAAAAATACAATTGACTTGCAAACATAAATAATACTAAATAATAATCTTCTTACGTTTCCTTCATCATTCTCCTCTGGTTGGAGAAAACTCGACCTCGAGTTTTAAAGCATCGAAGGATTAGGATGCTAACAAATAACATTTGCTTCAAGTCTGAAATCACCTTAGGTAGCACAGGGACAACAAAAACCTTGAATTCCACCACATCAAACGTATTTGGAATAACAAAATCAATGTGTGGAATCAGTATAATCTCTTCTTGAACCTTACGAACCATAGGAAGCACTGCTGTTTTAACCTCTTCGACTTCACCAAGATGTAGATCTTCAAGGACTGTGGAGGGTTGATCAAAAGCACATTCAATAATTTCAACTTTCACTTCATGTGCACTCTCTAACATAATACTCTCTTTAGGCACCATCTTTTCACCTTGCTGTTCTTCAATAGATTCATTTCCTTACACGCTTGTTAAAGCAACACTTGTCGAAGCATGTACATCTGTGTCAACATTAGGCTTTGGTGTTGCTGGAGGAGTTTCCACGACCAAGATATCACCATCAATGTTGTCTTCTATGGGGGCAGCAATAAGTTCATTGTGATCAATTATCCTTGGTTTCCCAATTGAATCGGGTTGAGTCCTCATTTGTTTCATCTGCGCAATCCTGTCTTGAATAACTTTTATGAGCTTTACAGTTAATTTCGTTACTCCCTGGTAGATAATTCCTTGGTAGATTGTTCAAAAGTGCACTGAGGACATGAAATGAGATGAGGATGAGGATTCATCGTATTTGTTTCAACTTGAAAAGTACTACACTGAGATTGAGGTAGGTATTTAGCTCGATAGTATGGTGACAAATACTCATCACAAAACTTTTCTTTCATTTCTTCCCACTCACTAATGGGAGGTTCATAATCCATATAGCGGAAATATTCAAGCTTCTCCCAAAACCTTTGTGCTTTACCTCTTAACTTCAACTTGGCATACCTAATCTTTTTGTTATTTGCAAAATTTGCTTGCTCAAAGAATTACTCCATCCCATTCATCCAATTGACAAAATCTCGTGGATAATTTTCATCACCATCAAAATAAGATGCTTCTAATATTACCATGATTCTCTAAAATAGTGCTTCAACAAATAGTTGGAAGTTGGAACAAGACCCTGGGTTGCTGTGATGTTCTCTAGACAGATCGGAATAGATTTATAAGACTATTCTTTCAAATAGTTGAAGGGTCTAGGCTGGTTAACAAGTTTGGATTTCGTGGGCTGGGTTTTTTTTTTTTTTTTTTAAAGAAAACTGGTGTTGTAAAAATATGGGCTTAGGCTTGTTAAAAAATGGGTCGGGCAAGGGTTTGTTTCTAAAATGGGCTGGTTAGGCTTTTTTTTTTTTTTTTTTGGGCTAAAGAAAGTGGATAACGCAAAGGGGTTGTACTGGGTTACCTTTGAGATCGGGTCGAGTTTGTTTCTAAAATGGGCTGGTTAGGCTTTTTTTTTTTTTTTTTTGGGCTAAAGAAAGTGGATAACGCAAAGGGGTTGTACTGGGTTACCTTTGAGATCGGGTCGATGGGGTATTTGTGGCGGAACGGCAGTGAACAAGTGAAGGTCATGGCAGCGCAAGGCCGGTATGGAAGGTGCGCATGGTGGATCGCTGCAACTAGGGCTGGCGAGTGTGCATAGCGGTAGTCACAGTGGCAAGCAGGAATTGATGGAGGTGAATCGCCCTTGCGAGGAAGGAAAAAATTGACGATCCGGGTCAGCGGCAACAAGACTTCTTCTCTGTCTTCATGGTTCCAAAGGGTTAGTGATTTGAGTGTGAAATTAGGATCTGGCAGTGGGGTTGGGGTCTTGGAGTGGCTGGGTTGTTTATGTTAATGGTGGCGATAAGGCTTGAGGAATGAGGGATTGGTGATTCACGGTGGGTCTGGGAATTTGGTAGATTCTATGTTTGGGTTGAAATCTGGGTTACTGTAGTGTGGTGTGGTGGTGTTCTAACGGGTGGAAAATAATGATTGTAAAGGATTTTTTTTTTTTTAAGTACTTTTCTGGTTCGTGACTGCGGTGATGCTTCAAATAGATCGGTGTTTGCTCTTATACCAAATCTAACACAGGACAACCAGAATAAAACTGAAATTACGGAAAAATAAAGGGATATGACCTAGGAATCAGCACCTAGGCCTTGCTTGGAGTTAGCACCAAGCGGAGAAACCACTAGGAGTCAGCACTTATGGTAGATCTGGAGTCAACACCAGACCAAAGAAAGACCAAACAGCCATTGTTTTCATTCATCAAAATATCAACTTCCCTCTCAAGGAGTACAATAGGTTGCTTATAAAGGATTGCTAAACCCTAGTTCTAATTGGGTAGGAAACCCTAATTGTCTTTATTACAAAAATTGAACGGTTTAAAACCCCTTAAACAACCAGATTGTGTAGCCTAGATTAATTAGCCAAGTTGTTACTTAGTCAAATTAAGCAATTCTAGGTTAAAACAATCCAAACAATCATATCAAGAATATAAAGCAGCGGAAAATAAAAAACACAAGATATGATCACCCAGGAAACCACACGGTAAAAACCTGGGGAGGATTTGACCCACCGATCCTCAAGGCTAACCTGAATTCACTATGAAAGAATTGAAGTTCGTACAAAAGGACTACAAGGTCCCCGCTCGACTTCCTAATGCTACCCACCAGTAGAACTTCCTGACACGACCACGCGCAGGCTCCGAATCCACGGACTACTTCTTTCTTGAATTCCTCAATCAGCTACAAGCTCCCCGCTTGCTTTTCTTTTAAGTTCCAATGGTTGCAACAGTAATGATCTTCAAGATGTTGAAATCATCTCTACCATGAAAACAGTTGGGGTCTTGGAGTGGCTTGGTTGTTTATGTTAATGGTGGCAATAAGGCTTGAGGAATGAGGGATTGGTGATTCACGGTGGGTCTGGGAATTTGGTAGATTCTATGTTTGGGTTGAAATCTGGGTTACTGTAGTGTGGTGTGGTGGTGTTCTGATGGGTGGAAAATAATGACTGTAAAGGATTTTTTTTTTTTAAGTACTTTTCTGGTTCGTGACTGCGGTGATGCTTCAAATAGATCGGTGTTTGCTCTGATACCAAATCTAACGCAGGACAATCAGAATAAAACTGAAATTACGAAAAAATAAAGGGATATGACCTAGGAATCAGCACCTAGGCCTTACTTGGAGTTAGCACCAAGCGGAGAAACCACTAGGAGTCAGCACTTATGGTAGATCTGGAGTCAACACCAGACCAAAGAAAGACCAAACAGCCATTGTTTTCATTCATCAAAATATCAACTTCACTCTCAATGAGTACAATAGGTTGCTTATAAAGGATTGCTAAACCCTAGTTCTAATTGGCTAGGAAACCCTAATTGTCTTTATTACAAAAATAACCTTACTTCTAAATTAAAATACTAAAAGCCCAATAAACTAATAAAACCTAAAATATAATAATAATCTTCTTGCATCACCCTCATCAGGTTAAATTGACCATTTTCAAATGTTATAAGATGTGGTGTTACTAGTGGCTTCACAAGATCTTCTATTTTTCACATGAGGGAGGGGCGATTCAAATCCAAGTTCTCCAAATAGAAGGAATTGGAAAATGCCACTAAACCACAAGGCTCTTGGCAAGTTCACATGATGTTTAGTTGTGCTAAGCCAGCAAACTTTGGTAAATTATTCCACAAAGCCGGCTTGAGGCCACTTACTTTCACTGCTAATTTATTAAATTCTAACAAGAAGAATGAAACTTTCTCTATAATATTTTAGAAATTTCACTCAATTCAATAAAGCCTTATCCCTTCAATGAATTGCAGTTGAAAAAAAATGACATTACCCAAAACAATGGTGATTCTAATAGCTTTCAACTATCTGAATACTCTTCTCTTGGTTGAATCATGTATTTTCCCAAACACAAAAACACATACTTAAGTAGATATACAAAACTTTGACCTAGAATAATGGTTTGATGAGTTTCTGACAGTAGTGATTTCCTTTTAGGAACTAATGGCAAGCTCAGGATTGTTTGTTGAAAAAGCTAGTGCTGCTGATTTGATACAACGGAAACAGCATTCTGAATTTCTTTGTGAGTTCATCAAACACTACTTTTCATGCTGAAATGAGCTACTGATCCATGTTCACATCTCCTTCTTTACAGCAAGTCTCAAGGGGACACTTTTTACGGCTATAAATGTAAGCCCTGCTAAGATGTAGTTATGTTTATTTAGGTATACTTTACAATTAGAATGTACTTATAGATTGAAGATGACGCTGTCATAATCCTTTTTAGAATTCTATCACTTGTTATATCTGTTGTTGTATCAGGGAAATGTTGAGCTTATTCCATCCTTATTAACTTTGGCACTGAATGATGCAATGACTTATGATAAGGTCAGAAAAAATCCTTAGCTCTTTACATGGAGACTGGATAAGTCCTTTACAAATAAAAGAGTAAAGGACAGTACTGATGTAATTCTGATAAATTTGTAGGCTACAAAATCTGGGGGTGCAAATGGATCCATACGCTTCAGGTATAACTTATTGCACTATCTATTTTATGTCAAAGTATAAACCTTTAGACTTCTGTCTCCTGTAATCTTAAAGTAAAATGCGGTGTGGATACTTCCTATATGCAAGCTTAAACCAGAATAAGTATGATTTCCCACTGAAGAGTCGGAAATATATGGTCTCTTGAAACCTACCTGTTAGCTGAAAATATACACTGTTTTTTACTACTTACTATTTGTCATTTCTGGAGCCTCTTAAGGGCCAATCCACTGATTTACCCAGTTATTGAAGTCTCAAGGCCTTTAGAGTTGAGATGTGATGTGGATGGAAAGTCTTATTTATTTATTTTTAAAAGGAGGATATAAGTTGTTAAAGGAAATTTTAAACACTTTTGGATTCTTTGTTATTTTTATGACTTTACCATTCTAAATTTTCCTTTTATTCACTTTAAGTGTTATTGGTTTAGCTTCTTGAAAAATTACATTAATTGTATTCTCCACTTTTTTCTTGCCTGAAGTTCAGAGTTAAGTAGGCCTGAAAACAAGGGGATTTCTGCTGCTTTGAATTTGTTAGATGAAGCAAAGAAAGAGATAGATTCATATTCCAAGGGTGGACCCATTTCCTATGCAGATCTCATCCAATATGCAGGTTCTACATTCTAAATATCTACAAGTTTGAACTATGAACCATAGGCGTGAAGATCGACACACCATGTATTAGTTGTACAGTGTCCTGTAGAATGAACAATAAAATAGGTTTTTGAACATTTATTCATTGTTTCTGTCTAGCATGAGCTAATATGAAGAATGCAGTCTGCATGTGTGTGGATGCTCCTGACTCAGATACCTTCATTTGATGTAGCACAAGGTGTCCTCAAGTCCACATTTCTAGCTTCTGCCATTCGTAAATGTGGTTGGAATGAGGAGAAAGGGAGATTGGTATACACTGCATATGGTTCAAATGGACAGGTCTGTTTCTCAATTCTTGCTTTGTCATTGCTGGTGTACTCAATGCCATCCATAACATCGTGCACTACATATTGCTCAAAGCTGTGGTGACACTCGAAATTCAGTTGCTTTTTCCAGATACCCTAAACATCAGATTGAAGTCCTCAAACAATTACTAACGTCATTTGAAGCTTTAACCAGATACTATGCATTCATGGCCTATTTTCAGCCTTATGAAATGGTTAATATTCCAGCCAAAAAAAGAAAAAGAAAAAAAGAAGAAGCTGTGGTGATACTCATGAAAATCTGTTTATTTTTTTTTAATTTTTGTAAATTTGAAAGTGTTTTATTTTTGGTTTATGGACTTATAAGTTTCTATTTCAGTAATGGTTCAATTTTTTAGTGTCTGTTCAGTATAACTAAGAAGTCTGCACAGCTAGGATGCAAGCCAAGGCTTTGTTCACTAATTGACTTGCCATATTATTACACATCAAACCAACTTACTGCCACTCTCTCTCTCTCTCTCAACCCTAAGTTGGTAATGGGCTTGTTGGAATTTTCTCCTACTCTTTCAATATCTTAAAATTTTTCTGAAATGTTTGTTCTTGGTTGTAATTGCTTTAATTGGTTAGGTAAAAGCAATCATCATGGCTCAATTGTAATTGACAAATTGGACATTTAGTAGAAAATATTGGATCTGTATTTGATGCCATTATACAAATGTTATTGGGTACAGTGGGGCTTGTTTGACAAGCAATTTGGAAGGGCAGACACCCAAGAACCAGATCCAGAAGGGAGGGTTCCCCTATGGGTGAACGCTAGTGTGAAGGAAATGAAAGACAAGTTCGTAACTATTGGCTTTGGTCCTCGCCGGAATTTCTTCAACTATACTACTTTTTGTTGCTGCAATTGTATTTCAGGTTTTGATTTCTTTACCAAATAATTATTTGTACTTATTACTTGTGACCCAAAACATAGCACCTCAAAAATGCAACCACAGCCAAATGTGTTAAATTCAAATTGAGAGTAAGATTCTTTGCTGATTTCATGGTGTAAGCTATGTTGGAACCCAAACCTACTACTACTACTTGTAGGGATTTTCATCTTCTATGGAACGAATTGTTGTTCGTTCCATGTTAAGACTCATATTTTGGATGCATTGTACTTTCTTTTTAATACAAATGACATTAATATAACCTTTCCTTTCAATAAACAAATCAAATGGCAAAGCGCAGTCAAGGGCTGAAAATAAAACATATAACAAAAATAAAATATGGGGCATCTTTATATTCAAGCTAAAGAAACCTTGAGTAAGTCTGTTCCATTTGATAGTCATTAGTATACACTGATGTTTGTTTTGTTGTTTGTCCAGCTAGCTGTGATGTCTACATTCCTGGGTCCAGATCAAGCTCCCACTGAGGCATTATTAGCCACTGATCCAGATGTTTCTCCATGGGTTCAGAAATATCAAAGTAGCCGAGAAACAGTATCTGAGACAGATTATGAGGTTAGTAACATTTTCTTAACACGCCTTACCAAAAGGGCAATATAAAGGACTTAACTTTATGCTGTTAATTTAGTTATCCTGATTATAACTGGGAAGAAAAATCAAAACATTTTATACCATATTGATTGTGCCATTGCCAAAATAGATCTGTCAACTTTTTGTTGAAATTGAGCAAGATTGATATAACTTATTACTTCCCATGAATTCAAATTGTTTCTCTTTCAGGTTGATCTGATCACCACTCTCACAAAATTAAGTAGCTTGGGTCAGCAGATCAATTACGAGGCATATACATATCCTGTTCAAAGAGTTAAATTTGAGCAAACTCAAATTATAGAGGAAGTAAATAGCCTTTGCCAAGCAGCAGCACCACTACAGGGAGGGGACTTATTTCTTGGAACAATTTAATACTAAAACATCTGCTAGCTTTCAGTTTTTATGTTGACCCTTTTGCAGAATGGTTATTTTTGAGATAAATGACACTTTATAATGAGGTATTTTATACAAATTAAAAAAATCAGTGAATCAATTGTTTCAATCCAAACGTGCCATTTTAAATAAACAAAAGCAGGGAAAAAGGATGGCATAAAAAAGTTTTTTTATTCTTATTTATTTATTATTTTTTATAATCAAGAGATCTTTTTTATTGAAACAAACTAGCGTAAACCAAAAACCACAGTATAGACAAGAACAGCCACTATATGTTCATAATTGCGTTCGAATAATGGACTTGGGATCAATTTCTCCTACACAAAAAGGAACGCATTCGTATCTTTGTTTGATGGTAAATACTAAATAGTAATCATCATTGAATGGACAGTATAAGCATCTTTTGTCTAAGAAAATTAGAGCTCCAATTGGTTTGCTAATTTCTATTTAGTAAAGAACATATTGAATAGTTTTTAATAGGTGGAGGTTCATAATCAAACGGTTTTATCTTAGTAGGTAAAATTCTAAGGCTATTACACCATGCAAAATGTGAATCGCCAGTTTAAAAGGTGGATGTTCATAATCAATCCTTCTTCTTAATGGTACTCCTTTTCTGAACAGACAACTACATATTCTTACAGATCTCAACAAGCAACGACAATTTGAAAGTGAAATCTATGCCATATATAACTAGCAGTAGCCCATTTTAGAGAGAGGGAAAAAAAGAAAGAAGAAGAAAAGGATAAAGAATAAGAAGAAGAAAAAAAAGGAAGAAAAAGTGGGCTAAGAACAAGATGAGCTAGAGGATTAAATAAAAAATAAAAAAAAAATCATTTGGGACACGTTTGCAGCTGCGTCCAGGTCGCATGCCACGTCCCCTAGTGTTCGACATAGGTGCAGCAACCAAATTGCCTGACCTTTGCTTCCCAGACCATAGGTTTACCATAAGTTTCCGAATTTAAATTCAAATATGTGGATTAGCCAGTGCACTTCCTTATGTATAATTACCTTCTTAGGCCACATGGTTGGATCTAACAGAGAACATAAGATACAATACCAAAGGAACCACACCTAAGCTTTACCAAAAAAGAAAAGTTCACATCAAACTAAACCAAAAAAAAAATACAATTATATTAAGTGTTAATACAACAAAATATGTATAGTAGTATTAGACAAAATATTCCATCTACAAGTTAACATTGTTGCAATGGTAACTTAAAAGTTTTAAATTATTGCATCAACAATAATAAGTTGCAATAATTCATAATTTTCAATTTCAATAGAAGCTTTAATATATATGCTTGGAAGCATTGTTAAGAAATTGGATGTCAAAAGCTTTGCATGTTTAGAAGTTTACAATGTTATATGGGATATGTGGAGCATCTTGCCAAATCCCTCTATTGGCAATGTGGAAACTAGACGAATAGGTCATTCTGTTGTGGAAAGGAAGTATGTTTTTGTAGCTTTGCAATTAGGAAGGAAACGACTCTATTGTTTTGATCTTGACACACTTCAATGGAATAACAAAGTTAGTATCCTAACTATATCGATAGTCACTACCCTGGCAATATTGATTGGTTCTTGAACAAGAGTGAGTTCGTATATGATACTCCCTATAGATGTTGCCACCTTATAGTAGGGGCAATAGCTCCACTGCCATTAGTGGAGGTAGTGATAGAGTTAGTTGTTAAGGGAGAGGAAAGGGAAGAAGAGGAAGAGAAGGTTCAGCCGATAGAAAGAATGCTTGATAATCACAACTTTCATAAGATCTCAAGTAGAATGGAAGGTGTAGGTGGAATAGAGTCTCTGTCTAAGGTTCCTATTCAATTTCAATCCAACCAATGCCTAATTCACTTGGGGCACTAGACCTAGTCTTTACCCTATCACTTGAATGTAGGGATTAGTGACTTGATGTTTCTTATATAGCTATTGATTTTCTTTATTTACCATCAAAGAATGATTGGATTGATGCGGATAGATATATGTATAAAGTAGCTATCTTAATCAAGATGTGGCAATTAAAGTTCTCAAGGATGTGCAAATGAAGTTGGAATTTGCTCAAGAAGCCATTTTTTATGGGGTTTGTTAAGTACAAGTTTTTCATCTATTGGTTATTGTATGAAGGCTATTAGTAGAGAAAAAAAGCATGGGAAAGAATCTTATGACACTACAAGAAAAAATGATTATTGCAATGGAAAAAATCATTGCAATAACATTAGAATCATTACAATAGTTGATATGAGGTATTACAATAAAATTTTAGGTAATAAGTTTGTGCAACAAAAGTTTTTGTTGCAATAAATTTCAAATATTTTAAAGATAATTTTGATGCAATGATACATATATTATTGCAATAAACGATTTACTATTTTGAATATGTTGTAGGTATAGGCTATTATTTCATGAATTTTTTTTTTTTTTTTGAGAGAGTTTCAACCTATGACGTTCGCTCCTGATAATAGCTCTTTATCATTAGACTAAGACACCAAGTAATTTTTGGTATAGGCGGGGAATGAACTCTATATCTCTTATACAACCATCATAAACTTTATTAGTTGAGCTAACTAGAACCCACTTATTTCATGAATCTTATTACAATAAATTGCAAATAATTGACCAAAATAAGTCGGATTAAATTATTGCAATAATATTTTTATTGTAATTCATTTTGTCACTGCATTAGATTATGAAATAATTGATACCAGGTTATTATAATGATATATTCGTTTTTGTCATTACAATAGATTATAAAAGAATTAATATCAAATTATTACAATGATAACTTCGTTGCAATAAGCTAATAGTTCGAAATTTTCATTGCAATAGATTGCAAAAATAATTGGTATCAATTTATTGCAACAATTTTTTTTTTTTTTTTTAAGTTATTGCAATAATTTTTCATCAATCACAAATGTTTGGGTTTTAGGTTTTCCACACTTCATCGGATTAGCTTGCCTCAGAAATTCCTCAAATTGTTCATCCAAAAGTCTAAATTTGTTGAACATGAGCAAATTAAAATAATAGACTTCTCAGGGTGGGTTATCAAGATTGAATTGATAGCCGAGGAAATAAAAATGGGACCCCAAATGAACACAAGACATACCTTTGGGGTATATCCCACTAGTTAGTCCAGTTTTAAGTTGGAGGATAGAGGAGAGCAGTCTTGGATCACTAGTTTGAGCTTCTTGGGTTTCTTTTGTTGGAGACCAAATAGATAGAAGATTTGGAACATCAATCTCATATAAACTACTACTCCACTTATCTAAGAAGTATACATACATCTACCGTGCTTCAAAAGGCCGATCATCTAATGGTTGCGCATGAGCTATGATATGCAAGTCCGACAACGAACATGAATTTTCATGAATAAATTGCAAATGATCCATGGAAATGGGCCTTCAAATTGGTTTGAGGAATAAGGAAATGGCTTAGGGGAAATTAGAATTTATATTTTATGCGATATTGCAATTGCTTACTTGGATGGGTGTTCGATAGCTGATAAGGATTGCCAGCGGCATGATTTGGGGAAGCCTAAAAAGGAAAATTAGGAAATGAGGGGAAATTTGATTCAATTTAACCCTATTCAGTTGTTTCTTTAGCCAAAACTCACCATTTTGGGCTTTTGGGATAAATTTATTTATTTTTATTTGTGCTTGAAACTATGGTTTGGTCCTTTGGAGTTTGGAGCAAGTTTGGCCTTTCTACACATGTGGGGGCTTATTTGGTCTTTTTTACATAAACAATTATCTTTATTATTAATGAACTAAAAAAAACTTCCAAGTCCCATGTATACAGCTTTTTTTTTTTAGAATCTCCCAAATATACAGCTAAATAACTATAGATTGTAGGGCTGGCAATGAGGCGAGGCAGGGCTGGCCGAAAATGGGATCTTTGCCCCCACTCCTCATGGTTTTGTCTTACCCTATCCCTGCCCCAGTCTGCATAATGCGAAAAATTTTCTTACCCCATCCCCACCCCTTGGGGGCTTGTGAAGCTCCGCCTCAACCCGTAAAACTCTACTTTTTATTAATTTGCCTCAGAACTATTACAATTTTTTTTTTAATAAAACTTATTTCATTAATAAAAATATACTTAAAATTACAACTAAATTTATCTTATCAAATCAAATTAAATTTTAGCAAAAACTGAATAATATTATCAAAGTGTTTAATAAGACAATATCACAACAAAAACAAAAATCTCATAGTATAACACATAACAAAATAGAGCCAGAGATCCACGTTGGGTAGGATAAAATAAACTAATATTGATATGTTTGTTTAAATAGTAGGATTTTAGAGTATGAAAAATTTACAATTATAATCCTTATCAACGTGAGGCAGGGTGGGGCGAGGCGGGTCTAAAAAGTCTAAATCTATCCCTACCTAACCTTGTGGTGTAGGGCTAAAATCTCGCCCGTCCCTACCCCATCCCCTTTACAAGGCAGGAGAAACCCGTGTGGGGCAAAGCGGGGAGGGGCAGGTCAAGTAAGGCAGGGCAAAATTGCCATTACCAATAGATTGAAGTTTGAATGTAAAATCATAACTCAATTCTACTCTAAGTTTTAATTTTAACAAATAGGGATCTACATTTATCTTCTTCTTTTTTTCCATTTTATCATAATATAATTAATATCTCAACTTCCATAAAATTTTATTCATTTGTATCTTTATTAACTATTTTTTTCTACCTATAATTTTCTCTAACTTTTTTCCTTCAGTTAGTTGCATGCTAAATGTAATTTATATCATTGCCAGATCAATTCACATGACTCTAATTACCTTATTTCTTTTTGAGGGAGAAAGAAAATTATGGGAGCAGTATATCTTAGAGGTTTTTTTTGGCACACAAAAAATTATTTTGAGTGAAAAGGATAATTGAGATGAGAATGAGGAGGCACAGTCTAGAGTGAGAAAGAAAAGACTCAAGAGAACATAGAGAAGCCACCCCTAGAACTGGTTGCTGGTGGCGATGAGTGAAAGAGGCATGGCTTGAAGCTTTCGACCATGGAGGTCTAGGACTTTAGGCTAGGTGAGGTTCGTGTCACAATGAGGGATTTAAGATTTGAATAGAAGTTTAAAAGATAAATAAAAAATCAAGAAAATAAAAAACATGAGAGGTGGCAGGATTTTATTGCTCTATTAGAGATTCCTAAGTTCTAATTGGTGGGGGGAGATGTCTTTAGAGAGTCTAGAGTGGACCAGGCCAAATTTGGTCAACTCGTGGGCCCAAAATAGCTCCCCCAGCCAAACCCAATCCGTGCATGTTTAAACTAGGCCCACTCTGAAATTCACTTAAGCAAGAACATTTTGACCCAAGTCAACCACTCCAATTTACACTAAACCAAACCCAAAGCCCCATGCCTTTAAACCCAGCAGCCTAACTCCAAATCCCCTAATTCCTCTTTTTCGGCCCACAGAAACCCATCAACCCACTTTTCATAATTACTTTTTACCCTAAACTTTCTAAATTTTCATTTTTAACCCCAAAATTTACATAAAATTATCAAGATGCCCTCCAACTTTCACAAAATACATTCTTAATCCCACAACATCCCAAAACTTTTCCAAAACACACTTTCAACCCCAAAACTTTCACTAAATTACTTTTCAACCCCTAAAAATTTCAAAATTTGCACAAGCCCTTTAGGCCACAAGAATGCAATTATAATCTCATCTTGTTCCAAAATAAAATTTTCTCTATAAAAATAATAAAACTATCAAATAATATTATTTTCACTCTTTATAGGAGTTTAACATTTGTGTTCCTTGTTATTTTTGTGTCTTTTTGCATAAGATAAATACTTTGGGAAAATGATTTGCAAATTTGCATTTCTTTGCAATGAATGCAATGCTATCCTATGGAGTGAAGTAAGTTTTACTTATTTTCCTATGCAACTTATGTTCCTAGTAAATGTCATGTGATCACATAGTTAGCTATGCCCTTTTGATCTTGCTTTCTAAAAAAAATTGTTTACCATCTTAAGATAGTTATACATGTCATCTTAGAGTAGATTTATATGTCATGCATTTACATGTTACCCTAGGGTATATTATATATGCCAACAGTTATTTGTTAATAGGTGTTTGATAACTTTAAAATATGGATAATTTTAGGTTAGATGGGTAAGACAACTTTGATTTTGTTAACTTTAGCTTTCTAAATTACTAGTAGTGATTTATCATGTTGAATTGGTAGTTTATCTGTATGTTAATCAACTACAATGTTGTAATGTGATTCTATTTTTTTATAATTTGTGAGGTTCAACTCAAATTATTTCGAATTAATCCTCTAAAATTTAATTCTAATCTTGAAATTTAATTTAATACAAAAACTAATATAAGCAAAACTAAGGGTTGTCAATGCCCCCTCATTAAGATGAAAAAAGTCCCTCATTTCTCCTGACAAGCCAAGGCCAGAGGGTTCCATTTCCCCACCACCACCACCACCACCAAAAAAAAAAAAGCAACAGCAATGCTCCTAAGGTTTATCTCAAAAGGACCTCTAAAATACTTAGGCCATTTTTATTACTTCAAACTTGTGTAAATGGACCGATTTCACTACCAGGGTATCATTTTCTTTAATGTGAAGAGTTGCTTCATATTTCAAAAGCAATAGTTAATACAATGTGGACTTTGTATTAAGGACTCTATAAGGCTAAGGAGAACTTGAAGAGATTTTTGTCTTCATGTATGTACTTATATTGTGAGTTTCAGTTACTACAAGTAGTATTGTAGTATAAGAAACTCTAAATGTATAATCAGAACGAGATTTAGTCTTACAACAACTTTTTTACATTGAAGAAACATGGAAATAAAGTACTCTGGGCCGACTCAACGCTCAAGAGAAGAAGAAAATGAGCTGCATCGCAGTGTTCAAAAATTTAAGGAAAGCAACGGTGCAAGAAGCTTCTTGCATCCTGGAGTCTTGTCAGCTACAAGGATTGCCTCGTGGGAGACATCCCTGGAGCTGTTGAGAAAGCTTTCAAGTTTGAAAAAGCATGGGAGGAAGATTATAAGTCTGATGTTGATTTAGAGCCTTTGTTAGAAGGTATGGCTAAGGTAAGACTCTCCAAGGAAACTAAGTCTCGCATCAAAGCGCCATGGTCCAAGGCTTTGATAGTGAAAATGTATGGTAGGTCAGTTGGTTTTCACCATCTCACTTTCAAAATCAATGCTTTAAGGAAACTGTTGGAGAAGATGGATTATGTAAACTTAGGTAGAGGTTTTTTCTTGATCAGATTTAGTAGTTTTGATGATTATGATAAAGTGCTTCGTGGGGGACCATGGTTCATTGGGGGGCATTTTCTTCCAGTCAAACCATGGGAGCCATATTTTAAAGGTTTTGAGGCCAAACTAACTTTAGTTGCGGTATGGGAGAGGCTCCCTGATTTGCCAATTGAATTTTATGATACATCTGTGCTTAAGGAGATTGGGAGTGTCATTGGGCTGGTACTTAGGATATATTCTTACACAGCTTTTGAAGCTAGAGGTGGTTATGCAAGGCTGTGTGTTCAAGTAGACTTGGAGAAGCCACTCATAAATTCAATCCGGGTAGGGAGACTGGTGCAAAGAGTTTTGTACGAAGGCATTTCCTCCTTATGCTTTTTGTTGTGGAAGAATTGGGCATAAATAGGAAAACTGTAGCTATTATGTGAAGCACATTGTTAAGGAGGGCGATGGACAAGTTTCTCCAAAAGCTAACGAAACTAGGGAGGAGGCTCAATCCGATCCTAAGTATGGGCCTTGGATGGTAGTTACGAGGAGAAAGAGAGCCAATAGAATTGGTAGAACTAGTGGGCTAACTAAAACCAACCAAGCAGCTCAGATGAAAACGAAGGACAGTTTGGACATTTCTCAGACACATGCCTTGAAGACAGTAGGTGAAAATCTTAAGAAGTCAAATCCCAGTGATTTAGCTTATTCAAGAACTGAAATAACACGTGTTAGGGTCTGCCCAGTGTGCAAATGCCAAGATGAAACCGTTGTGCACCTTCTTCGGGATTATGGAATTGCTCGAGAGTTTTGGAGAAAATTGGATGTCCCTCCTTCACTTATAAGCTCCTTTACTGAAAATTTTGATAGTTGGTTGAAAATGAATTGTTTAAGCACGGTGGGGCATAAATGTGCAATCCCTTGGTCCACTCTGTTTCTGTTTGCTGTGTGGTCTTTATGGAAAAATCAAAACAATGTGGTTTTTGATAACACCATTCCAAGCTCGATAGTTGATAGAGTATGCACTAGCCAAGCTAAGGAATACTTCTATTGTGTGAGTAAAGTTAAGAAGTTAGCATCCAAAGTCGCCATCTCAGTCAGTTGGACTAAACCTTCATCGGGTTGGCATAAGTTAAATATTGATGGTGCATCCCTCGGTAACCCAGGTAAGGCTGGTGGTCGAGGCCTTATTAGGAATAGTCAAGGGAATTGGATTAAAGGTTTTTTGAGATCTATTGGTTTTACGACTAGTGTGATGGCTGAGTTGTTGGCGTTAAAAGATGGCCTATATTTAGCCATTTAGTTGGAAATAAACTTTCTTGAAGTGGAACTTGATGCCAAGGTGGAGATGCTTAACAACACTAATTGTTCTAATAGAAAACACTCCCCTTTGTTACATGATTACAGGTCCCTCTTGTCAAGACCCACGCAAGCCCAGGTGGTTCATGTTTTTAGAGAGGCGAACAAATGTGCCGATTTTTTAGTTAAGAGGGGTTGCTCTATGAGGGAAAATTTTGTTATTTTTGATGCCCCACCCTCTATTAATTTAGTTAATTTGCTTGTGTCGGATGTTAACAGTCGGTCTGACCTTAGGCTTATAGCCACGACATTGGCCTTTGTGGCCAATTTGTAATATTGCTTTGTTTTGTTCTGTTTATATTCAAGCCTGTTAACCAAAAAAAAAAAAAAAAAACTCTAAATGTAAGTTAATAGGATGGTGGCAGTCTTGAAAAATCTGTTTACTTTTTTAATTTGTGTTGATTGGAAACATTGTGGCGCTGTACTTTTCTTTGGGTTTATGTACTTCTAAGTTACTATTTCAGCAAGCGCGTAATAGCAAACACGTGTGCAATCATTTTTAATTAGAACGAAAGAATATTCAATGCTTTTGTGCCTTTTTTTTTCTTTTTTTTTTTGGTTTAAAAGACGATATCATTCAAAACTAAACTGCAGAAGCAGAAACAGAGCAAAGTTTGTTAACATACAGACCAACTACATCATCTTCTGATAAACTTCTAATGTCCACAGGCAGACAGTTGTATGAAATAAAGTCAGTAGCTTGATCAAAACTCATCCTAGCTAACAAATCTGCGCAGCGATTGGCTTAACGAAAGCAATGTTGAAACTGAACCAGTTGAAATCGAAGCATCAATTGCTTGCAATCCTCCAAGATAGGCGATATAACATTATTCTGATAGTTAGCATTGAGAAAAACATCCTCCACAGCTTTTGCATCAAGCTCAATAACTAGAGAATGGATGTTTAAGTTGCTGCATAAAATGAGACCTTCCTGAAGCCCCCATAATTCAGCCACAAAACTGGTAGTCACCCCTATACGCCTTGCAAACCCAGCAATCCACCTTCCATCCTCATTCCTCACCACTCCTCCACAACCAGCCAAACTCGGATTACCTTTAGAGGCCCTATCCGTATTTAATTTAACCCAACCCACCTGTGGCTTCTCCTATCTAACCCCTTTGATGATGCGACAAGTCATGTCTCTAGGAGTTAAAGCACAGTACATAAACTCCCTCACTTGATTGACTATCTCCTTTGCCAAATCTGGATTTAAATTTTCCCCTCTAAAGACTCTCCCATTCCTACTTTTCCATAAATTCCATACGGCAAAAGAGAAAAGCATCTTCCAAGGCATATTTCCAACCATGCCATTGAGGTTAACATTCCCACTGTAAACCAGCCACTCTTGCAAATCTGCTGTCCAAAACACTTGGTTTGAAGGCAGCACACCTAAATGCCTCTATATTGATCTAACCCACAAGCAATCCCTAAGAGCATGCATCACAGTTTCCACTCCCTCTTAACATATAGGACATTTGTCATCAACACCCATCCCTCTTCTACTAAGACACCCCTTCACTCCTATGCTATTGTGAGCACACTACCACATAAATGTTTTAATTCTAGGCAAAGTGTGGGCTTTCCAAATCCATTTAGCTGAAAAGGACGAATCTTGTGCAGCACCATTAACAAGACTATACGCACTCCTTAAATCAAAAAAAACCTCTAGGGTTCTCTGCCATGCTAAGCTATCCCTTCCCCTATCTACTAAAGGAATTGGAGTAGCATGTATCATAAGACTCACCTCTGAAGGGAGAATAAAAGAAATTTGGTTTAAGTTCCACCCTGTATCCGTCATGAGGTCTTTCACTTCCCACTTGGATTCTTCACAGTTTAGAGGCCCTTGAATAAGGTGCCAAAGGGGACCTTTCTTAGTCCAATTCTCATACCAAAAGCTCATCTTACTATCCCTACCAACCATCCACATACTGCCTGCATTGAAAAATTCCCTTCCTCTCTTCATTGCTCTCCAAATACGGGAACAAGGGAGCCTATCAGCATGAGATGAAGCTAATCTTCTGCTGTTACAGTATTTAGCTTTTAGTACCTTAGCCCAAAGGGCTTCTTTTTCATTATTGAATCTCCAATTCAGTTTAGCAAGAAGAGCTACATTTCTTCCCCTTGCAGTTTGCAACCCGAGACCACCTTCCTCCTTAGATTTAGTCACCTTTTGCCACCCAACCCAATAAATCTTCCTAGCTGTCTCCGAAGAACCCCAAAGGAAGTTGTGGTTAACCCGGTCTAACCCCTCAAGAATTTTAACTGGAAGATGAGAGCATTGCATCACATATGATGAAACAACCGCGGTGGAAGCTTGGATGAGAATAGCTCGGCCAGCCAACGAAAGCAAATTTGCCTTCCAACCAGCAAGTTTCTGCTTCACCCTATCCAGAATGAAATTGTAGTCTTGGGAAGAAGTGCTCTCATGCTTGATGGGAATCCCTAAATACTTACCAAGCTCCGGGGTTAATGCAAAACCAAGAATATCACATAAGGACTCTCTAGTATCTCTATCCACATTCAGAGAAAAGAAAACTCTTGACTTAGCTTCACTAATAGATTGGCCCGATATACTACAAAAATCTTCAAGAACATCCCTAATTGCCGAACAATTAATGTGATTTGCTTTAGCAAAAATCACAAGGTCATCCGCAAAAAAGAGGTGGGAAAAGGCCGGACCACTTTGAGAAGCTTTCACCGACTGCCAAAGCTTCATATGACACTTCTCTTCAATGAGTTGGCCAAGGTAATCCATACACAAGATGAACAAATACGGGGATAGCGGATCCCCTTGTCTAATCCCTCTCAAGGAATATATCGGGTCTAAGGCTTCTCCATTCACCAAAATGGATGTGGAGACCGTCGAAATGCAACTCATAATGATATCAATGAGGTCTACCGGAATATTCGCTCTAATGAGCATATCCTTTATAAAACTCCATTCAAGCTTATTATAATCTTTTTCCAAATCGATCTTTAACGCCATATACCCAACTTCCCCCCTCTTCTTGGTGATAGAGTGAATAACTTTTTGGGCTATGATTGCATTATCTAACCCCTTCCTACCAGGAACAAAGGCTGCCTGAATCGGTGATACAAGCTTATCCAAATGTGGTCTAAGTCTAGCAACTATAACCTTGGTGACAATCTTATAGACGGTGTTACATAAACTTATGGGTCTATAATTGCCCAAAGTCTCCGGGCCTTGAACTTTGGGAATGAATGTAACGTGAGTTTTATTCAAGTAGCTAGGCACTAACCTCTCCATAAAAACCCTCTTCACTTCATCAATGATCGACCCACCGACCACCAACCAAAATCGTTGGAAGAATCCTGCATGCAACCCATCCGGCCCTGGCGCTTTGTAAGCCTTTAGAGACCACAAGGCTGCTTTAATCTCCTCCTCCGTCGCTACCCCACTAATGCTCTCCCTCTCCTCATTCGAGAGCTTGGCTTGCCATGGCAAAGATGTAGGAACTAACCGAGAGGCACTAGACAAAGAAGTTGTATAAATCTTGTTAAACCCTTCCCTAATAAACTCCTTAACCTCAACCTCCTCATGCAGCCACTCCCCTATGTTATCTTTGATTGCTAAAACTTTATTTCTTTTCCTTCTAACCAAAGTGGATACATGATAAAAAGTAGTATTGCGATCACCTTGAATAAGCCAATTAACGCAAGATTTTAAAGCCCACAGCTCTTCTTCCTACCTTAAAATGGTACCCAACTCCCTTAGGAGCTCTTTCTCAAGCTCAAGAAGAAAAGTAGATGGTCTAACCCCAGTTGCCTTCTGAATGCCGTTCAGCCTGGCTTGGATATTCTTTTTCTTAGTAAATATATTTCCAAAATGCACCTTATTCCAAATTGTAGCTTCCTTAGTGAAATTATCTATGGCCTCCACGAGAATATTAGGTTGCCTCCATGCATGAGAAACAATCTTAGGGAAGGTGGGATCCGTCAGCCAACAAGTTTGAAACTTAAACGGCCTCTTCCTACCCATGTGATTCCTAGGTAACATATCTAGCATAACAAGGCAGTGATCTGAGTGACATCTTGTGAGGTGAACAACCCTTGCCTCAGGGTACAAAGTACACCAGCTAGCATTAACAAAGAATCTATCTATTCTTTCTTGGATGAAGGCTTGAACTTCTCTTTTGTTAATCCAAGTGAAACGAGGACCAGTGTAGCCGATGTCTATCATCCCACAATTATCAAGGCATTTTTAAAATAAAAGAGACCTATTCACACTCACCGTTCTCCCCCCAAATTTATCCTCGTTAAGGAGAGGTTCATTAAAATCTCCCGCTACTACCCAAGGCATATTGTGCAACTCAGCTACTTTATTCAAATTTTCCCAAAAAATATGTCTCTCAGCAGTCCTAGGACTAGCATAAATAGCAGTAAATAGCCAGCTTAAGTTAGAGTTTAGTACATTAACAACAGCATGTATTTCCTGCTCAGTACTAGCTAGCATAGATACCTCCACCCTATCAGATTGCCAAAGCATCCAAAGCCCACCAGCATAACCAATGGTCTCAGTATGAACAGCTTCATCAAAAGGTAGCCTGCTTTAAATTTCTTTAGCCTTTTCCCCCCCAATTTTGGTTTCCATCCAAACTAATATCGCTGGATCGTGAACTCGAACCAGCTCTCGGACATGACTTTGAAAAGAGGGCTTCAGAGCACCCCTACAATTCCAAATAATAATATTCATTGGAAAAAACAAAAATGCGTGGAACTATTCCTCAAAAGAGGCAACCACTTCTCCTCCTCCCTCCAAATTCATACGATCATCCTCAGCATTCCCCACACCCAATGACGTACTATTACTAGCAAGGGTCTCCAAATCCATACGATCATCCTCAACATTCCCCACACCCAAAGACAAACCATTACCGGCAAGGGTTGCCACAGCAAACTCCTCACTTCTATCCGATGAGTTGAAAAACTCCAAACCTCCTGTACCTTCTTGAAGAGCCAACCCATCATCCAAGATAGTAGTGCACAGCTTCCGGCAATCACCTTCTCCTCCGCGTTAACCGTCCATCGCTGGCTGAGACAGCCTTGAGAGCTGAAGGTCAGCGAAAACCAAATTTGATAGCCCCTCCTCTTCTTGCACTGATTCTTCATCACCACTCGGCTTGGAGATCGATTTCTGCAGAACGTTTGCTCCATCAGAATTTTGGGTTGAGACTTAAAGAAAATCCTCCCTTCCGTCACTAGAAGACGAAGCTTGTGGTGCCCTTGATCGTGCAATGGCCTTCTTACCCTTAATAGAGTCATTTTGCTTCAACTTATTGGACCGCACCTCACCTTCAGCCCAAAATAAATCGTCAGACCACTTCTGCATTCCAGCGCTACTTGTTGGTGACTTATGGGCTTGTTGGGAGCCACTAGGCCTAATGTTTCTAATTGAACTTACTATTTGGGCTTGGTCTATCATCTTCGGTGAAGACACTTTCCTTTTGGCCTCTTTACTCGGCCCATCCACACTACTCTATTTACCTGCTGTGAATTTAAAATTTGCCTCACTCTCAGCCTTCCTCTGTCCTTGGCGTAACTTGCCGTTATCCATCGCAGCATGGGACTCGCCACTCCTCTGATTTTTCTGCACATTCCTCTTACGCTCAACAACAATCCAAGGCCCGTATGTCCTTTCCTGACATTCCTCAACCACACTACCATGCACGTTCATTTTGTGACCCACTACCATATTCGGTTCCTCAGAGGCATGCGTATCGCATGGACTGTCTGTGTTCTCTGTGTAGAATACCAGTGCCCCCTTATTCATCTCTTCCGGCAAGACTGGTCGGATCATGTATGGACAACTTGCCTTCCTATGCCCCATTCTCCCACAAGAAAAGCAAAGCTTTTGGATGCCTTCATAACAGACCGGTTGTTCAAATTTTCCAATCAACACGGCTGTCACCAAGGGCTTTTGTGCCTTCTCAATATAACAAGAAGTGTGCAGCTACGCTGCAAGCCAAGGGCTTTGTTCATCAAATTGACATACCATATTCTCACATATCAAGCTAACTTACTATTACAATCTCTGTCTCTCACACATATTTTTGGTATATACTCTTAAATTTTAATCACATTTTTTTAGACCTATCACCTCAATGGACCACACAAAATATTATTAATAAAATGAAACTATAGTGGTCTGTTCCCAATAACCTTGGGTTGTTGGGCTTGGATCTCCGATTTTTTTATATTCTGGGTTGGGTTATCTCACAATGAGAGGTCCAAAAAGTGTTTGGTTATGTCACTGATGGAGTACTAGCTTTAATTTGGCATTAAACTACCTTGATCTTGGCTTAGCTGTGAAGGCTACCAAGAAGTGGAGCCTAATCTCTGAAATCTGAACATGATTTTCTTCTCCCTGAGATATGTTTCTCCTCACTTTTCTCATATATCTCTCCCCAATTTTTCCAACCCCTTCTTCCTACCTCTCCTCCCCTAAGGCATTATCTCTTGTTTTGGGCATGTCTTAGGTACTTCCTTATCTGCTTGGCTAGCTCCACACAGCTCGGCTATATGGGTTGAACTGGGCCGACATTATTCCAATAGATGGGCCTAGTAATTCAGGGTCGGCCTGCTATTCTCGGTCTGTACAAAAACCATGATAATTTTGAGTAAATTATACTGTCTTTTTCTTGAAATTTGGTTCAATATTTATTGTTGGGGGCTTAACGCGAAATCCTCATTCAACAATCAAGACTCTAACAGCTTTAGTCATGAGTCATATGACCACTTCCAAGGAACAATTTACCAATGATTCACAACAACCATGACAAGTAAACTAAACCATCACACATATTTCTACCTTGGGCTAGGTCGAATTCGTTTGCTATAGCCCCATCATCAAAACAACACCCATGGTTTGATTGCTATTTGGGGCCCAACTAGATATCCTAAAACTCACCTTCAATAATAATGAATATGTCTGTAAGCACTAGTCATGATAAGTTATAAATTCATAAAGTAGGTCTCCCAATAATTCATGACTACTACTACAAGTAAACTCATACATTTTGCAACAAATAGTTTTTGTATGAAGCAAACTTTCCGAAAACAAAATTGGGGAAATGAAAAATGGGGGGCATACAATTATACCCAATAAAGCAAGGCTACATAACCAAATAAAATAAACATGCTAAAAAACGCTAAACCAAATGCACTTAAAGCCCGTTTGGTTGGGCGGTTTGGCTGGGTAAACATGCGTTTTTTAACGAAAACGCTGATTATAGTTGTTTGACTAGGCGATTTATAAGGAAATGCGTTTTTACAAAACGCCAAAATAGAACGTTATCAATTCACAGTATCGGACAACTTTTTTCAAAACGCAAATTAAAACTGATATCATGTTCTCCTGTTTCACTTGTTATGGGTTCAAAATAACGAATATACCCTCAAATACATACCCTACCTTCCCATTAATCTCCTCTATTATCTATTAACTCTGCCCCTGCTATTGTGCTGCTGCCTTGTTCAGCCGTGCACCTATAAAGATGATTCAAGTCACACATCTATCTACAGGTGTCAATGTTCGACCCAACCCGCGAACACAACACGAACCCGACACGGGTTTTTTGGGGTTAAGGTTTGGCCTTAATGGGTTTGAGTCATAAACAGGTCGACCCAAAAGCGACACGATAAGAAACGGGTCATAAACGGGTCAACCCGCGTAACTCGCAATAGACACGTTTGACATGCCAATTTATTTGTATCAACCCGAAATGACCCACTTAACACAACCCATTTAACTCATATAACAAATAAATATTTATTTTATTTTAAAATTTTCAAATACCTTTTATATCCAACATATATTTTAAATTTAAAAAGAAAATTAAATAATTACAAAAATTTATAAGGGATATAATTGGAAATTAAAACTTTACAAACCCTAGAACTACTAATATTTTTCTTCTTCTTCTTCTTCTTCTTCTTCTTCTTCTTCTTCTTCTTTTTGGTGGCATAGAACTTACACAAATGAAATTAGATGAGCTTGTGGAAGATGTTATGAATTCGGACATCAACAAAGAATCTATGAATGATAATCGTGGTCATAGTCAGGATTAGTCTACTGTTTGCTCAAATTCTTTCAATATTGATACTTAGCATCTGGCGAATTCTAAGAATATTATATTTTTGTTGAACTATGTTATTTTATTTTGTGAAACTTTGTTATTTTGAATTTGAATTGAAGTGTATGCACTTCTTTTGGAATGTAAAGAATTACTAGATGAATGTTATATTTTCGTTGAATTATATTATTTTAAATGTGAGTTGAAGACTTGAAGTGTATTCACTGCTTTTTGGGATGTAAAAATAATTATTTCTAGATGAATGTTATATTTAATATTATGCAGGTTGAAATGAGTTGTGTTACATTCGTGTCAACCTAACACGACTCGTTTATTAAGCGTGTCAAATAGGTTGGGTCAGGTCAACCCGCCTTATTAACAGGTTGAGTTAGGGTTAAAAGATCATGACACGATTATTAAATGAATTGAGTTAGGGTTGAGTCATTTAATCGAATACCCCTACCTCGACACGACACAAACCTGACACGCTAACCCGAATTGACACCCCTACATCTATCCCACTTTTTATGGGGCATGGGTCATATTTTCAGTTTTTCTTTTCTATCATTTTCGTTTTGGTTTTGGTTCAATGAGGTGGCACTCTAATCTAATGCCAGGTAAACAAATCCATGTTATGTTGGAATTGGAGTTGGCATACGGATAACATGTAGGAATAATGGTAACTGTTAAGGGCTCTTTTTTATTATTTTATGGATAGTCTGCCAAACTTTCAATAAAAGATCAACAACCATTACATTGAAACGGTGAGACTTATGCTGTAGCCATAGAGAGGCAAATAGGCTGCAATTTACGATAAGCCCATTATAGTAATTACACCTATTATCTAAATGTTCAATTAATAGAAACAACACATTTTTACATATTTTACCAAACGCTTAATTGTGATTTTAAAAATTGTGTTTTAAAATCGTACCTTTTGAAACCGCTATTGTTTAAAAACGCACTTTTTCAATCAGCTTATCCAAAGGGGCCCTTAGTTGCCTCCAAGTTGCCAAGCTCAGATAAGAAGCATTTCTTTACCATTTTCTTTTTCCCCCATTTTTACTGCCTGCATTTTTTAACTCAAAGTTTATTGGTAAAGCAAGATGCCGCAACTATAATACATAATATATAAAAAATAATTGTTCCCTCGGCCTATCTGGATTTAGGAGCTATAATCTGAAGCCCACCCATGAAGGGTCTCAATGGCTCGGGAATAATAACAGAGCCGTCTTCTTGCTGGTAATTCTCAAGCAAGCAAACAATCATCCGTGGTATTGCACAGGCAGTCGCATTTAGTGTGTGAACAAATTTTGGTGGAGGAAGGCTTCCTTTACCCTTTTTAGAATTAGTTGATGATGGTTCTGATGGACGATATCGGATCCCCAGTCGACGACTTTGATAGTCTGTACAATTTGATGCACTTGATATCTGTTCAAAACAAATGGGGTTTAATATTTCAAGAATGGCTAATAGAATGGTACCCTTGTCTGAATAGACAGCATTATATTCTTGCATATCTCAAGAAGCAACGACATTTTGAAAGCGAAATTTGTGCCCATGTATAAACAACAGTAGCCCATTTGAGAGAGAGAGAAAGGGAGTAAATCCCATAGAAATACCTCGCCAAATCGTTCTAAACCAGGCATCCATGCCTCCACATCAAATTTACGATATGCTGGTGCACCTAAATCCCCTGAAGCCATATCCAAAGTTCTGCCAAGAAACTCAAGATTAACATTACTAGAACCAGCAAACAACTCAATAAAAGGCTGAGGAAAGTCCTCACTTATAATGCAATCCAAGTGATGAGAAGAGGTCTTCTTCAATTTTAATAAGCTCCTCATGGTAGAATTCGCTTTCCTCTGGTTGGCATAAGACAAACATCTCCACCTTGCTGAATTGGTGGACTCGATAAAGACCCCTGCGCAGTATCTCCACCCGTTTTATCATAATATGCATGAAGTTTATTTAGTGCCACAGGTTTAAACTAGACAAGCAAGACTAATAGCAATCATAACGTGAACAACTTGTACCTGAGCAAAGACCACCAACAGTGTTTCCCAAGCACTATAGTGGTCACATGCATGCATTTATGGTTACATGACTTACCACAGTAAGAAGCCAAGGTAGTAGATTTTCAAGCAAAAATCAGGATGATAAATGATTTTGGACTTACACAAGACTCACTAAAAATTACAAGTTTATTTGATGACATAGTAAACTAACAGGCCAAATCTCTATGTCATATATACTTATTGTGGAACACGTCTTTTGTTTAGTCATTCAAAGTTTTCCAATGTTAAATTTTGTTCTACAGTAAACAAACCCTGATGCCTTCATAAGAAATGATCATGGTCACCCAAACCTGATGCCTTCTCAACCCTACCATGAAGAGATTCAGACATAGAATGCATGTTTGTCATGCAGAAGGGCAGTAGCTGCCAGACCAAGATGACAACCGATTCTACAGTTGAAAAACCAGGCATTCTTATTGACATGATTTTGATGTTCACGTTTCATGTAAAGCCTATCTCTTCAACATTGGATGGAAGAAAGGTAAAAACAAAATCATACTTTTCATGCCAGCATATTTGGATACTCAAGGATCTATAATATCAGCAGCATGTTGAACAAACCAGTGTGATGTGATTAGTAGGAAATATTAACTAAATATGAGATCATATTTCAATCTCAAATGGTACAAGTGTCATGTGCTCAAAATTTTATGAAACAACTAAATTATCATATCATTGTCAGGAAAGTTGCATTTGATTGAGGATTTAGCATTATATGATTTGGTAGAACCATTATTCAAGTGTATTGGAAATGGTGAAAGGCAGCTAATCATAGAAGAAAAAAGGATGACACTTATAATTTACCTTGTTGCTGTGCCTGCAGCACCTGCTTCAGTTCGGAAGCAATGGGAAAATGCCACATACTTCAATGGTAACAATGACTCAGCAACAATAGAATCCATATGAATTCCCCCCACTGGAATCTCTGCAGTGCCAATGAGGCACTGGTCGCTACCCTCAATAGAATAAACCTGATAAATGTTTAACAAGATTATTAGCAAATCTACATCAATGAAAGTGAACATAATGTCCTTTCCTACACACTCTGGCAGCATTTTCATATCTGGAGGAGAGAAATAAAAAAGCAAGAATTTCAAAAACCTGGGTATTTGCTCCACGAGGCTGAAAACCGCATTTTTCAACAACAGAGGACCTTACAATCTCTGGAGTTGTCAAAGGTGTGAAGCCCTTCTTCATGACTTCTGAGAGTGTCCAGTTAATAAGGCCCATCTCTAACATAACCGCTTCATTCTTCAGGTAGTAGAATTTTGATCCGCTGACCTATATGCACATCCAGAAAAATGGATACCCATTAAAAAGGAAAGCAGTCAATTGTTGAGTTTGAGTTAAAAGTTACCAAATCTATTTATTTGGAATTCAAAATTTTAGATTTGACACAACAACCTAAATTATGAGTAAAATCTTCTGAATATCCAAGTATTGCAGATTTATCAACCTGTTAGATTACATAACAAACACAACTTCCAGATATGTAGACCTCTACCAGGAGAAACTAAGGGGACACTTTTAACACCTTAGATTAAACAGAAAGAGTACCTCTGCAGCAGCATCGAAATCTAAAAGATCAAGTTCTTTTCCAAGTTGAAGGTGATCCTTGACAGGGAAGCTGAATTTGCGTGGGCTACCTACCTACAAAAGCACATAGAAAATTGAAAAGAAAGCTGTATAAACCTGAACTACAACATGCATCCCTTGTCAGACAGAGAATGACTCAAAAAAAACAAGGTACCATCTTTCTTATCACTGAAGACTCCTCCCCTCCAATCGGAACATCCGGATGAGTCATATTCGGTATACACTGAGCTTCCTGCTGAAGCTCATCAGTAAGTTTAAGAAGGTCTTCTTCCAAGGTGACAAGCCCTTCCTTCAGATTCTTTCCTAAATACATAAATAAACGCAGTATGAGAAACACATTTCAAAATCAGGGCAATGATATATGCATAATATAATATTCCCACCATATACCTTCTTCTATGAGTCTTTGACGCTCAGCTGGTTCCAATTTCCCTTTCATCTTGTTTGCCACCACATTCCTTTCCCCACGAAGCCGCTCAACTTCCTGCTATCTGTGAGTGACAATTAGCTCAAAAATTGAGAAGAAAACAATTTGCTCTCTGTTTTTACACCATATTTTATTTTTAGATGTAATCTAAACAAAGAACCTTTGCATTTTATTGCTCAAAGCACCGCCGATTTGTACTTCAAAATATATTTCACATCAAACAGACATCTTCTAAAGCCAGGGAATTTTTTTTTTTTTTAGATTGCAAAACTTAAAGTGCAGTTCTTTATGTGTACCATAGGTTCACCATAAGTTCCCGAATTAATTCAAATAAGTAGATTAGCCAATGCACTTCCTTATGTATACACATGGTTGAATCTATCAGGAGAATGCACAATACAATGCCAAAGGAACTACACCAAAACTTTACCCAAAAAAGTTCTCATCATAAGATTCTCTCCCATGCTTTTTTGTTTTTTTTCTCTACTAACAGCCTTCATACAATAGCCTTCATTCAAGACCCATTGGGTGCGTGTGTAACTTAATCAATGAAAAGACTTACACATACATACATACACAAATTGACACACATACTAACAACTAGTGAATTGTCAAAATGAAATTGAATTTTCCAAAATTCAAACAGAAAAGCAATGCACAAAGTTTGATTATGGTTATTAGCATAAATAAGAGAGTATAAAATTACAACCTTTTGAAGATGGGTCATTTTGTCATACAGTTGAAGCACAGTTTCCAAATTAGCATTGGAGTTCCTCTTCTCTATGTTTAAAGCTACTGCTTCTTTGTTCTCCCTTATCCACTTGAAGTCTATCGCTGCTTTCCACTGAGGCTTCACAGCTTCATCAATCATCACCAAAATCAAAAACCAAAAATTCAAATTAAAAAAAAAAAAAAAAAAAGATGGAACTCAAAGAATAGCGCAAAATGTGAATCACCAGTTTCATCTGGAGCGGTTTGGACTGCCGGTGCGGCCGAGAGAGCTCTGGCGAGGAGTGGAAATGGAGGTCTCTGTGTACGGCCATGGCGGGAAGGAGCTAAGAAGGTTAGGGTTTTGGGAAGTGGTTTGAAAACGAAGCGCGAAGAAGAGAATGAAGGGATTGAAGCGAGCTTCAGGGTCTGTAAGGTCGTCCCGCCCATGCCCATGGTTTTTGTCTCTGTTCAGGGTTGGACTGGATTTCGAGTTTGAGGAGAGAAAGAAAGAGCTATTTTCAGCCAATTTATCCTCAAAAATTTTGTAGAATTAAAATGTTAAATTATAAGTTATGAAATCACTTTATATATGTGTATATATATTGTCAATTTTATTGGTTATATATATATATATATTTACAGTGACATTAGTTGAAATTTAAAATTTTAGTTATTGTTCTGATATATTCTCTAATACTATATTAAGTTTTAAATTTTGTTCGTTTATAAAATAAAATAAAAATATTAAGTTTTAAATTTTGGTGATATTAAATAAATATTTCTATTGAAAATTAGTTTCAGATTTATTATTGTAACAAGTCAATTATTCAATATTAGTTAATTTAATTTAATTTTAAAACACAAGTGATATTAGAGTTTGTTACATGTTCAAATTTTGTTCATTTTTTTTTATTAAACAAGCTTGAATTTATTTAGGCAAAAACCAAAACTGACCTTTTAACTTTCAATTTTTGTCATTTCAATTCTTTAACTTTCAGTTTTGTTATTTTAGTCTTCTAACTTTTAATTTTTGTTAATGCAATATTTCGTTAAACCTTAGTTACTTGCTACTGTTAAATGACTTTTTCTTTTTTTTTTTCTTTTTTAATTTAAATTTGGAATTAAAAGAATTTAAAAAAAAAAAAAAAAAAAAAAAAAACATTTAAGGAGGTCGACGTCTTTCCCCTTCCCTGAAATCAAAACCAAAAAACACAATGGGTCAATTTGAAGAGAGAAACCAAGATTGAGGCTGTGAAGGTGATAGATTTTTGAAAAATCGAGTTTGAAAGAGAGACTAAGATAAAGAATGATTTGCAGAGAGATTGAGAGAATGCAATGTTTCTATTGCTAACATTCTAATTTTAGAGAATCAACATGAAGAAAAGGATGTTGAGTTCTGTTTTCAGGATTTAAAATATGTATAGTATGTACCAACATAAAATGCTCATCCATGCATAGAGCTAACAACCGCACATCAAACCAAACAATACAAACAATCACAAAAGCAAAATTAACCACAAAATCATTAAATCAAACACAAACACCATAATTCAATATAAGAAAAACTAAATAATTATCCATCTATGTCATCTAATTACCTTGAAATATCTCAAAAATCACCAAAATATCCGAAATTTTTTTTTTTCAAAATTAAAATAGAAGAACCTCTATCTCTCTCACTCAGTCCAGAGGGACTTCCACGTCACCATCAGAGATCTCCTACTACAAATCCTTAGGGTCTTTCCCATTGACCATGCAACCCACAGAGACGTACATGCCAAGATATTCTTCGTCTTCTTCCGATCACGCTCCGGCTTCTTCAGTGCCCAGATGACTAAAGCTATCGCCGATGGCACCACCGACACCTTGGCTTAACGATTCTGCACAGTTAGCTTCACCGTCACGCACGGGCCCTTCCAGTCATTCACGGTCTCCTTCACTATGTCTACTCTGATCTTCTTCGGCGAGAGACCTAGCAGACTAATCTTTGGGGCAAGTGAACTCACAGCATCGACCTCACCTCTAATGACTCAGTCTCTCTCTCTCTCTCTCAAACTGACCCAATTTCCCCCAAAATTAGTATTCATCGTGTTTTTGGGGTTTTTTTTTTTTTTTTTTTTTTAACATGTGTTTTTTGGTTTTGATTTTAGGGGTTCAATGTTTTCTTTTTAATTTTCTTTTAATTCCGAAACTTTTAAAAAAAAAAAAAAAAAAAAAAAAAAAAACCCAAAACGACGTCATTTTGACTCACTTAACAGCAACAGGTAACTGAGGTCTAATAGAATACTACATTGACAAAAATTGAAAGTTGTTAATACCCATTTTCACAACACATTTTGTACAAGCCCAACTTCCTTGTGGGCTCAATTTATGTATTATATTTTATTTTATTCTTTTAAACATGACCTAAACCTATGCGACTTATGGGAGAAATTGAGGAAGTATGATTTGGAGGGTATGGGTCGGTTCCTTTTGGACCTTTTGCATAAGCCCAACACATACGTGCTACCAAGTGGGCAAGGGACACTAGTAGCACCTTAAGCTCATGGAGGAGGTGTTGTACCCGAAATTTCTACCCCAAAACGACTTTTATGCTCTGGGTGACTGTGGCTCAAAATTTCTGCCCAAACCCTTTTTTTCCTTTAAACATAGTTGGTTCCCATTGGCCAACTCCATCTGCTAGCCCTCACTTAGGTGAGCCTCCCAATGGTCTGAAATTTCTGACCAAAGGCAACCAATTAGAGGAAACCCGCTTTATTTCCAAAATCATGCTAAAAACATACCAAACTCTTCCCTAAACAAAAGTAACCCAAGCCAAAACACCAAAATAGTATCATAGGGGATAAAAACCTCTTCCATTACTCAAAAACCAGTAAAGAGCAACACCCCAAACTCTATATAAAACTCTCTCTTTAGCTCATAAAGAGGAGAGCCACGTTCTACCAACATATTTGAAACTTCAGAGCAAAACTCCATTCAGCCAGTCAACAATCTCACAATTCCGAAATTTGGGGTGAAATATGAGTACAGGGGAACCTTTCCTCTCTTCCTCACAACCTTTCTCAATTTCCTCTTCTTAGTGATTGTGGGTTGAAATTTCAGACTTGTTGAACCACGTTTCCCCATATAGCTGAAACTTGAGAGCAAAAACCCACTGAGCCAGGAAACATTCTCACAATTCTGAACCTTAGGGGTGGAAATATGGGTATAAGGAAACCTTCCCTCTCTTCCTCACAACCTCTCTCAATTCTCTCTTCTCAGTGACTGTGGGTCAAAGTTTCAGACCCGTTATATTTTTTTGCTTTTTCTGCACTTTTGTTATTAGCATTTTGATTATCTCTTGTCAAAGCACCATTAGCCTTTTGTTTATTATACATTTGTAATTTTGGGCTTGATTCTCCATAGTAAACACCTCTAAAGAACCCAAGGAGAGATTTGGGCCGTTCTTGCATTTTCGACCCTTTCACAAAACGTCCTCAACAAAAGTTAGATGACTAAAATGAAAAAATTGAAAGTTAGAGGACTAAAATGATAAAAACTAAAAGTTAAATAGTTAGTTTTGGATTTTTGCCATTTGTTTATTAGTACTTAAATAAAAATTGGTTTTGAATTAATATTCTTCTGTGCTACCAAAAACAGTGAAGAGTGACATGCAAATACTTTATTTTGTGAGAGATTAACTATTGTTTGAAGGGTAGGAGATAAACTTATTAATGCTTCAATTTTTATTATTATTATTTCTTTTGAAGAACCCTTTAACAAGAATTGAGGGCTAGCTTTAATAAATGGATTTTAAACTTTGAGCAATGGGATTTGGGGGAAACAATATATATATGTGTGTGTGTGTGTGTGTGTGTGTGAAATTTTTTCTTGGAGACTTGAACCCTGCCCTTGCCCCCTACACCCCACAAGTACTTATACTTATGGAGTGACCACCGCACTAAAAGTGCGCGGTAGTAAATTAATTAACACCTTTTCAAAGCTACTGAATTTGTAAGATAACAAGAGTTGATATTTTTTTTTTTCGTTAAACTCAGACGCCATTAGTAAAATTGTATGCAACAGTTAGTAACGCGGAACAAGTTATAAACCCAAACACACACACCCCACCGATGTGGGACCCGAGAGTTGATATTAATGGTGAAAGAACAAGCATTTGACGCCTATTAAGCTTTCGATGAAGGGGTGCACAAGGCACTATACATGGGCTCATGGGTTTTGCAAGCACTCCCAAGCTCACTTGCACTGATAATATGACCACTGATCCAAAAAATTGATGAAAAAAATCCCCTCTTGTCCTCCAAAGTCCGAACACACCCCCAATTTTCCAAACGGATTTTGCCTATGGGTTGGGTACATTCAGCTAGCAATCTTAAAGGGCTTGGTGTTCAACTTTCTTTGTTTAGGCCTTGGGGCACATTATGCTATTTAGTTTGTTGGGCCGGTTTGTTTTGAGCTTACCACAAAAATTGTCGTAAAGAGAGGGGGGGGGGGGGGTTTGTGTTACATATTCACAAGGTAACATTTTAATTTTGCGTAAAGTTAATGGATGTTTTAAGAGTATTAGTTTATGAAATATTTATAGAAATTTTTTTGAAAAAAAAAAGGTAATTAAATTTTCTGACAATTTTTTTATTTCTTATAAAAATAGTATCAAAACTTTCATAAATTAGTCCATTAACAAATGTTCTTAGAGACCCTTTAACCGAACCTTTAACTTTATGGATAAGATAATTGATAAATAATTAAAATTTACAGAGTACTAAAACTTGATTAGAATTTTAAAATAACAAATTCTAGAACGCTAAGGACATAAAGAGAATCAACAAAGAATAATAATAATAATAGTATTCCATCAAATTCCCTTTTAATCGAATGGCAATGGTTCGAGATAAGGCAAGTTTGGACTGTAAATCAATATGTAATGCCATATGGACTTAAAAAACGAAAGGCTATAGGAACGAATTTTCATTTGAAAGCCATGTGCCCATGTTGGTACATTTTGCCTTTTGGCATATGCAAAAATTTGCGGTTGTTTTACTACTAGGTTTATTTTTTTCCTTAAAAAAAAAAAAAAAGTGTTGTGCTAGCAAGTGTCACATATTGCCACCCATCATTATTAAAAAAATAAAACTAAATAAAGTGCTCATAACCTCTCTCGTGGTCAATATACAAAGCCAAAAAGCCATTCCAACTTATTTTGTTTGGCATTTTTACTTTTTTAGTGGATCTTATTCTCATTACTGTCCAAAGTTTTTTATTTTTTTATTTTTAATTTTAATATATTGAGTTAGTAGATACTAGATAGTGGACACTGGACACCACAATCATTTTAATTGAAGTTGAGATATTGTTGCAACTTGAGAATTTTTTTTTCTCTCTTTAAATTAGATAAACTCATTTGTGAAGTAGGTTTGTAATTCTTCTATACTATTATTTAAGGGGATTTACCTGTTTGCATTCTTCGTTTTTTAGTTCAAAAATGCCCTTACATCCTTATGTTTAAGTAGAGACAAAACTAAAGGACAATTTGGTAAAAATACAACTCTAACTCTCACTAAAATATTGCCTAAAAAATAGGACCACTCTCTTATTAATTTTCAAATTGATTTATTCACTTATAAATTATATTTTCAAAATAAAAATTATATATATAAAAAATAAAATAAAACACTTTTTTTTCCTACAAAATCAGACTACTAAAAAAAAAAGCCTCATTGCAGGCATGAACCGCATGTAATGCGGCTATATTCAAATTTAACTATTTTTCCTATAAAAATGGTGTTATTATAATAAACTTATAAACCTTTTTTATCTAGTGGAAATCCCACGTCATTTCCTTTATCGCTCCCTATTTAAAGTCATGCTTTATCTCACATTTTAATAAATAAACAATAAAGTTTTTGTCTTACCTTTTAACAAATATAATCCGTAAGTTAAAAAAGATATATATATATATACACACACACACACCAATAACGAAAATTCTTGTCTCGTGAACTTCAAGTTAGTTTAATTTTTTTCTCAAAAAAAAAAAAGTTAGTTTAATTTATGAGAATTCAACGAATCAGTATTAATAATGTTAAAAAATATTACAAATTTTACCTAAAAACTTAGTGTGTAAACTCTTAAACATGGAACAAAAATGTAAGCACACTTTATTCATTATATTAATGAGGCATTAACATAAAGTTACCACTTTTTTTTTTTTTTTTTTTTTTTTTTTTTTAAGAATACTAAGTAGTTAAACTTATGAACATGGAGAGAGTGGAGAAAGTTTTAAAAAAACTAACAGTGATGTATATCCAAAAGGGCCTAACTCTTAAATATACAGTACAAATTTTAAACTTCTTTAACTCACACTCATTTTCTGATGTGTGATTAACCCACTGTTTTTTTTTTTTTGAAAATACAAAATATTTTAACACACACATACACAGAGAGAAGGGAGAAAGTCTTAAAAAAAAAAACAGTAGTATGTATAAAAAATGGCATAACTCTTAGATATACAGCACATGCTTAAAACTTAACTCACGCTCATTTTTCAATATGAGATTGAGCCACTATTTTTTCTTTTGAGAATACTTAGTATTTTAACACACATTTGGAAAGAGGGAAGAAGATCTTAAAGAAACTGATAGTGGTGTATATAAACTAGTGATTATATATAGAAAAATGTTAAAAATACTACAAGTTTTACTACATAAAGCTTATAAAATGATATAGTAATAACTTTTTTTTGCTTAAACAATAATACTTATTAGAACACACACGAAAATAATACTATTAGTGTTTTAAACTAGATTTATGATATATTATTTAACTAGAGTACAAGTACAAAATGGTCTAACATTTGTAGTTGTAGACTGGGGTTATAAATTGTGGACATTAGACACACACAACCAATATGGGATAAACATTTTTTTAAAAATCAACAGTAATACTTATTAGAACACACACAAAAATAATAATATTAGTGTTTTAAATCGGGTTTATAATACATTATTTAACTAGAGTACAACTACAAAAGGCCTAACTTTTGTAGTTGTAGACTGAATGTGATTGTTCAATCACCTCGTAACTGATTTTTTATTTTTTTTTTTAAAAGAAGATCGTAACCGAATATTTGAATTGTCATTTTATTATTGGTAACACATCAGTTAGTAAGTTTTTACAAAATTGTTGACTATATATATATATATAGAGAGAGAGAGAGTGAAATGCTACGTCTACAACAATTTTACAACAAATTACAGGTGGTTAGTTGTTATTAATTCAAATTTGAAACTAATACTAAGATTACTTTTTTACCCCCAACAATAACAACCAGTAACAACCTGCCACTTAGGATTTGTTATAAAAATGTTATAGACATATCATTTCTCATATATATATATATATAAATGAAAATTATTACATCCTGTAACCTTCTAGAACTAATATTTAATGAATTAGTTAAAAATGAAGGGGCAAGCATTACTAACAAAAATAGACAACATAACCCACTGTTAATTTGTCTTTGCTAAGTCAACTGTTGAACCCCTTTCACCAAATCCATCTCAGATCGCACAATTCCCCCAAATACAAGTGCTCCATTTCTATTATCAAAAACAAAAACAAAAACAAAAAAGTGCTCCATTTCTATACCGTGAAAATGATGGTAAAGCCACGCACCCAAATCTGACGTGTCACCCCCTCAGTGGCCAGAAAAAAAACATAAACCTCATTGAACCCGACGACTCATCATCGTCAAATCAAAAAAAAAAAAAAACAGCTTCGTACCTTACCTCATTACCTCCCCCAAACAAAAACCTCTGTACATAAATAAAAACACGCACAAAATCTCCCGATAACAACAAAACATGAACGTCGAAAAGCTAGACGACAAGGAAGACTCTAAAAACGACGAAGAGACGAACCGGCTGTTATCGGAGTCTCATGAATCCGATGAATACGAAGAGAAAATCCTGATCGCCGAGGCGGAAGAATCTGACGGCGAGGATTTAGCGGTGCCGCCATTCTCATGGAAGAAGCTGTGGATGTTTACTGGGCCAGGGTTTTTGATGAGCATAGCTTTTTTGGATCCGGGAAATCTGGAGGGAGATTTGCAAGCTGGGGCTATAGCTGGGTACTCGTTGCTTTGGTTGCTTTTGTGGGCCACGATTATGGGCCTCATGATCCAGCTCTTGTCGGCCAGAGTTGGAGTTGCCACGGGTCGACACCTGGCAGAGCTTTGTAGGGAAGAGTATCCGGGTTGGGCCGGGTATGTTTTGTGGGTCATGGCTGAGCTGGCATTGATTGGAGCTGATATTCAAGAAGTTATTGGGAGTGCTATTGCTATTCAGATTTTAAGCAATGGGTATTTGCCCATTTGGGCTGGTGTCCTAATCACGGCCTCTGATTGGTATTTACTATTTTTTCTCCCTTTATTTTGCTTTTGTTTTTTGGGTTTAATTCCTGTTGTTGTTGTTGTTGTTGTTGTTATTGGTATACTGAATATGGGTTTGCCACGTTTAATTAATTAATTTTTTTAAGAAAAAAAAAATGAAATAGCTATGAAGTTTCTTGGAATGTAAATGTGGTGTAGTTGGGTAAGGCCTAGTACAATGTTTCAATGCATTAAACTTGTCGAGAAAGTGACACTTGACCAAAAATGGATAATTGTCATGCCATTGAACTTGTCGGGACAGTGACACATGACCAAAAATGGATAATTTTCATGCCCAATGCACTGGTTGCTTTGGCACATATTTTGCACCTTGCTTTTTAGTCGGGCAGGCACAAATAACTTGAGCTAAAGTGTGCCACTTAGGTTGTACTAAAAGGTCTCAGCTAGGATGCTTTCGCTGTGTGATATTGGGCGTTTGGAATAACACCTTTGCTAAAGTATGTCTCTATTTAGATGCCTAGTGTCAAGACTCAAGATGCATTAAATGCCTAGGCGAGTTGGAATCTTGTGTTTTAGATATATTTGGATACCGCTTATTGTTGAAAACTGAAAATATCGTAACAAAATAATTTTTAAATAGGTAAATAGTGCAGTGGGACTTAACTTTAAAGAAAAGTTTGCTGAAATCCGTATTTGCGGGTCCATGGACAGTGCACAGGACCCACACAAAAAATACAAACACGTTGCTATCCAAACTTACGCTTAATTGATAATTAGTTCAACTTGTTTTTTCATGGGTCAAGACATTAGTGTGAAGTAAGTTTGAGTTCTTTATTATCTAGTGATGCTAGGAGTACTGTAGATTAATGTATCACCAATTTGAAAAACGTAATTTCATGCATTTATTGACTATGTTGTTAAAAGCGTTGCTAATCAAATTCATTGTTACATCAATTTACAAGCTTTCTGTAGAAAAACTAAACGGTAGATTTTGAATTTTCCTTATTATCATGTACCTATTTTCCCTCCAAAATTTCTGACTAATTAGTGTTAGAAGATGAAATGGACACCCGTCCCTTTTTTAATTGATTGCTTATTAACTGGGGATCATTTTTTTTCCCTGCTTTCTCACATGGACAGCTTCATCTTTTTGTTTCTTGAGAACTATGGAGTGAGGAAGTTGGAAGCTCTTTTTGCTGTTCTCATTGCAACTATGGGTGTGTCATTTGCCTGGATGTTTGGAGAAACAAAGCCTAGTGGAAAAGATCTTCTAATGGGTAAAAAAGTTTATTTAATTGGATATCTGCTGTTTGTTTTATAAGTTTTGTCATTGGTTGGAACCATAGGTGTAACTGAACTTGATCCTCCTTGTAGGTATTTTGGTGCCAAGACTCAGCTCAAAAACAATTAGGCAGGCTGTGGGAGTTGTGGGTTGTGTCATAATGCCTCACAATGTATTCTTACACTCTGCATTGGTACAGTCAAGGAAGATTGATTCGAACAAGAAAGGCCGGGTTCAAGAAGCACTCAACTACTACTCAATTGAGTCTTCGGTTGCACTTTCAATCTCCTTCATGATCAATTTGTTTGTGACAACGGTTTTTGCTAAGGGATTTTATGGCAGTAAACAAGCCAATAGTATAGGACTAATAAATGCAGGGCAATATCTTGAAGAGAAGTATGGAGGAGGAGTCTTCCCGATTCTTTATATCTGGGGTATTGGTTTATTGGCGGCTGGACAGAGTAGCACGATAACTGGCACTTATGCTGGACAGTTTATCATGGGAGGCTTTCTCAACCTTCGTCTCAAGAAATGGCTGAGGGCAGTGATTACACGGAGTTTTGCAATTGTGCCAACTATAGCCGTAGCTCTTGTATTTAAAACATCTGAAGCTTCATTGGATATTCTGAATGAATGGCTTAATGTGCTTCAGTCAATACAGATTCCTTTTGCGCTTATTCCCCTTCTTACTTTGGTGGCCAAGGAGCAGGTCATGGGGGTCTTCAAAATTGGGCCTGTTCTTGAGGTAACTTGTGAACTTTACTACTCTGTCATTTTGGGCATAATATTTTTCATTTTGTGTTGACAGCCATCTGTTGTTTGTCTAGCCTGTAAACTTTTAGACTAGTGGTTATGAACAATGAATCCTAGGTCAAGGGTTTTAGGATGGGCATATAGAACAGGTTTCTTTTAGTCCATTACTTGCATGCAACCTTGTCGCCTTGTGGTTATGTGGGTCAACTTTCATGTATGGAAAAAATATTAACAAGGGGAGAAGCCTGATGAAATTACTTCTCATGTCAAAATTATCAGCCATCAATTGTTATTGGTTTTTGGCTATGTGCTTGATCATTCTTGGACTTGCTTCACATAATGATCTGGTTCCCCCCAAAAAAAAACATATAATGTATATATTCATCAAATTAATTTGTATTTAGATTCTCGATGTCATTTAGGTTTTTATCTTAAACTTGGCCCTTTCATTGTCTACTCACATCTCTATTGGCCACAGATATATACATCAGCAACTCATTTGCTTATGCTTTTCCTTTAGTGACTGCCCCCCGTGTCCCCACCAAAAAAAAGATTTAGCGATCATTATCCAGGACTGTGTTAGAGAGATTTGGAGAGGCAGTAATATGAAGTATATACTCTTACTTCTGTTTTCTTTAAGCTTGTGCTTTAATACTACCTAGATTTCTAGATAACTGTATGTGTGTTTGAGTATGTTCAATATTTTTGCTTGGGTTAGGTGGCCTTATGTTGTTTTGTTTCTGGTGCTAGATTCCTTTTCTTTTCCTCCCCTGAATTTTCTTTAAGTCAACCATGTGTTTCTTAGTGAGTTGGTGTGGTGGTTGGCTAAAAAAAAAAAAACTCAGTAATTTATAGATCACAGCAAGAAAATATCATTTATTTTGTATATTGTGGTGTTGACTTTGGTCCTTTATCTATGAAGTACATGTGTGTAATATTCATGTTATGTATATTAGGAATATCTGCCATTTTATTCACATGATATAGTGCAATATGGTTCCAATTAGAAACACATGGATTTTATTAGGAGAAAGTAAATATCAATTAATTTTTGAGTTTTTGTTGTAAGATGTGTTGGTCCAGATGGTATGTAGCTGCTGAAATATTTTAATATTTAGCAAGAAACTGTTTAGATTTAAATAGTTCAAGCCCTCATGCTCTAGAATTTACAGAAGCTGTTTTTCCTGCATAGTAGATTTTGTTGTTCTTGTGGTAATGCTAATGTCTAACTGTATTCCTCTCCATATTGGCTTTTGGAATATATATTTTAATCATAAACCATTAGGGAAACAACTGACTCTGTTGAGATTTGGAGTTTCCAGATAGGTTCTTCGTCTATAGGCTGATCATTTATATGCCTGTGAGGAAACAATGGAAAAATAAAAAGGTTGAAATAAAGGCAGCCAAAGGAAAGGAGCTAACAATAAGCAGAGGCTGCAATTTTGTCTCTTTAATGATTTAGATTAGCTTTAGCTGGATAAACTGAAACATTCAAGATATCCAGTGATTAATAAAACCTTTATCTCCATGCTGGACTAGTCATTTAGTTTCCAATAAAAGCATCTTCAAATATTTACCCTGTTCGTGTTGTTTGTTCAGTTAAAAACTTAAAATTATATGATTCAATTCACTCATCAAGCAGATAAAGATGCTTGACCCTTTTTTTTTTTCATCTAGTCTCTCCTCATGTTGCACATGGATAGCATGCTAGTAAACTTGAGTTATGGGTGCGCTGAAGTTTTTCTTTTAAACTATTGGAGTCGAGGGCTTTGTCTATTATTCAGTTAATTGACTTCCAAATGATAACAATTCCCTACCTAACTTTATTTTCTAATATTTTGTCAATTAATGTTGCAGAGGGTGGCTTGGAGTGTAGCGGCATTGGTAATGATGATCAATGGGTATCTGCTGATTGATTTTTTTGTATCTGAAGTTACTGGACTACTGTTTAGTTTGGCGGTCGCGACTGGCACTGTTGCATATATAGCATTTATTGTATATCTTATTTTACACAGCGGTACCTTCCCTTCGGATTTGATTACCTTAATTTCCAAGAGGTTTACTTCCACTGGGAACTGAGTCAACAAATACGCGTATGACAGAAACTATAGAAAATCTGAATTATGCTGTCAATGGAGCTGAAGTTTTAGCACAAGAGGGTCATTGATCTGCTCTTCAGAAGTGAAACATTCTTCTACATAACCATCTCTAAGTTTTGTGCATCTTGAATGTGAGTACAAAGATACAAACAATTGAAAGCATATTCATGTAATGCACTTTTTTGCATAATGGAGCTGCACAGAGTTACATTCCATCAATTGATCACACCGGATTATTTTCGTCATTTCAGAGGATGGACATGGCATTGTTACAAACTGCAGGATGAATTACTTTTTTAGTTTTTGGTTTTGTGGTATAAGATTCAGTATGCCCCACGAATTGTACCAGTAAAATAGAATAAACTGCTTATTCTTTTAATGTAACAGGTTAACATGTACCATAGTCAAACCAGCAACAACTGATACTAAAGGGATCAATACAAAAGAATGGAAGGAATTTTGCAAAATTGTTTGGATGCCCTCTCTGTCTCTTTCCCCCTTACTTTTAATTATTCTTCTATGTTCTTTTGTTGTTCATTTCTTGGAATCTATGATAGACACATGAATGATAAGTCCCACTTCTTGAGTTATTAATGAGTAACTTAGGAAGAAGATATCTTAAAACATCAAAAATATGTATTTTTGCTTTTCACAGTGAGTCTTACAGGGTTATCGGTCCACAGACTTCGCATACAGTGAAAGTATGTATATATCTTGATATTAGGGGGTTTGAGGATATTTAAAAAAATGAGTGAGTTTTTTTTTTTTTTTTGATGATAAAGCAATCCTTGTACCACTTCTTCAACAATAATTTTAGAGTAATGCTAGGAATAAATCCCTTCCCACACCCAAATACACACCTTGCTTGTGTGTCAACTATTGATTGGATTTCAGGATCTTCAAGTACAGGTGGTGGACCTCTTTAAAAGTGTTGAAATTCAATCAAAAGTTGACACACAAACAGGAGGTAGATATAAGTGTTGGAAGAGATGTGTTCCTAGCATTATTCATAATTTTAGGACCATAACTTATTCTACACACTTTGCTATTACTCTCATGGCTGCCAATGAGCTGCAAAGATATAAAAGAAAAAAAAAAGAAGATAAATTAATGTGAAAGTGATAAAGAAAAATAAGTTCATATAAAAGTTTTTTTTTTTTTTTTTTAGACTTAAGTTCATATAAAAGTAACATAACAAAGATATAAAAGAAAAAAAAAAGAAGATAAATTAATGTGAAAGTGATAAAGAAAAATAAGTTCATATAAAAGTTTTTTTTTTTTTTTTTTAGACTTAAGTTCATATAAAAGTAACATATAACTATTCTGCCGCATAATTTAGTTAACGATAGTAAAGTGCGAAATAAGTTTTCAGCAAAAAAAAAAAAAAAAAGTGCGAAATAAGTTACAGTCCTGTAATTATTATTATGGCCATCCAGAACTACAAAAGTAACAGAATTACAAACTTGTCAAAGTTGAAGCATTAATCCGCGTGGATGCTTGGAAATAAATATCCAGAGGAGTTTTGGACTTTGGCGAATTGGTCGGGGGAAAAGTAGTAGTTACTGTAGTTTCTTGTGCAGTAAACGAGTCAACTTAACAAAAAGAATGCCCAGGAATTGACCACTTGCCAGCTAGTAGTGTAAGCTAACACCTTGATGCCGCCTCTGCACATAGGCTTGCAGCATCACTTTGATGATTTGGTGCTACAGAGTAGTCTGGCGAAGCAGAAGTTCTATATGACCTTGTTATAGGCTTTAAGGGCACATTCGATATGTGTTTAAAATTTTAAATAATAATTTTTAATTTTTCTAAAAAAAATATGTGTGAGGCCCATGGGCTTGACAGCCACAGCCCATCGCGTAGTAGGCCCAAGACCAGCGCCGAGGAAGACTGACCAGCCAAGGCTAAGTTAGGGAAAGCCTCTTTTTTGACCCACGCCGAGGACCTCTTCGTCCTCGGCATACTAAGGATAATTTTTGGGAGGGGACAAGCCCAGAGCAAGCTGTCACATTCACACTTAATGTATTCACCTAACCTCTCTGGCCGCATTAATGGGGATATAACCCCTTAGCAGGGTAACGTTGATCAGAGTGAACCACTTGAGTACCGATAAGGCCTCTGATGGGACGGACGGCCAGAAGAGAAGCGAATGGGTGATCAACAGATGGAAGAATGAGATAGGAAGATGAAGACTATATAAGAAGAGCAAGTAAAGTAAAGAGGGGAGGGGGGAAGAAGGAGAAGAAAAGGGGCTCCTCGGCCATGGGCCGAGGAGCATCCCCCCAGTTGTAAAGAAACTCTAAGTATTTTCTTTTATAAAAAAGAGTTCATGCTTGATGAACGACGGCCAGCGCCTAAACCTTTAACCCACTCTCTATAAATTTATTGTTTGGGCTTGTTGGGCTGAAAACCCATTCATACTCAGGGTCAAATCCAAACTGAGTCCCTACAATATGTGTATAAAAAAGTGTGTAAAAATATGTGTAATGTTATTTAAAAACTGAAAACATGTGTTTAAGTTTATGTACTTAAGAGACCCTTATTTTTTTGAAATAATTTATGAGAAATATTAATGGGTAAGGAAAGACATTAGTTTAGAAAATATTTTTAAAAATTTTATGGAAAAAGAAAAAGAAAATTAAATTTTTTGACAATTTTTTATATTTATCATAAAAATAGTGTTAAAACTTTCTTAAAATGATTTATTAACAATGGTTCTAAACATGCCTTAACAAGACCTATATTTTATGTGAAAAAAAAAAGTGTAATACTCATCAACTCAAATGCAGATTGGACCAATCTTAATTAGTTTTTGTTTTTGTTTTGTTATTTTAAATACTAGTGAAAGGTTGGATGAGTTTACAAACTTAACGTGCAAGGAGTTAATCATTCAAAATTAGAAGTCAACTCCAAAGACCAATTTGTAGTCATGTCAAAGACCAAAGATAATATTGTGAAACAGCTCTAAGTCAAAGTCCTCCAAAGATAGCGACAGCGTTATTCTTCAAGTCTTACCAAAATCTAGAAGAAAAAAAAAATTGTCAAATTTTGTCTTTATGATTATCTTATGAGAAAAGTGATCTAAATTGTTGGTTACTCCTATAAATGAAGTAATAAGCATTCACTACAAGCAAACCATTTTCTAATGAATAAAAGAACAAGAAATACAAACAAATAGTTAGAGATCAATGCAATCCAACAACGAAGATCACTTTTGATTTTTCAATTTAGTGAAATTTTGCAACATATCTTTTGATTTTTTTTAATAAACATTTTGCTGATTTTATTGAATTTACACGTTTGATCATCCAATCGAAAGGCCTTACTTGGAGAGCATACATGTGTCATTTCTCTAACAGATAGTATTAAACACCAAAGAGGGACAAATATTATGCACCTTGTTTGACATGAAGACAACTCATTTGCCTTTGGTAATTGCAGGAAAAGATGAAAGGATATGGTTAGTTCGAGTTTCATTGATCTTGGTGTGGATTACAATTGGGATTGGAGAGCAATAGTTGAAAGTAATTGAGATAATGACAATAACTGGAAGGCAATGGTGGCACTAGACCCAAGTGCGCGCTTTCACGGTGTTTGAAATGGGATTAGCTTTGGGGTTTAATAGAAACAAATCAAAGCTAATTGATATAAGACTATAAGTTATGCATTTGGACAAGCTACAAGGGAATGGTGACTTTTCTCTTTTCTGGATTGAGCTATGAATATTCCTATTTAACAGTATTTTTTAATACATTTGACTAACATTTTTTTTTATAACTCAATTTTTGGGGAATGGGGAATTTAGTTACACTGTGAGTATCTCCATTATAATCATCAAAAGGTATTCTTAGTTGAGAACTTGAGTTGAGAATAAAGCTCTTAAACTTTCTTTCTTTTTTGGATAAACAGCTCTTAAACTATAATAGACTACAATAAATCCAATATAAAATTTGAAGAAATTTTAAGAAAAGATGGATTAAAGTAAAAAGTGTTTATATTATATTATTAAAATTATTCCTTAAAAATAATTTACATTATATAATAATTTACATTATATGATATGACTATATGATATGATAAAGATAGTTATCTACACGTTATCCAATATTTTCTTGGAAGTTTCATGTAAAGTGTATACTTAACTAATATGATATGAAATTATAAAAAAAAGTAATATTCCTTAACTTTCTAAGAAAATTCCAAGAAATTGAGTTAGCTTCAAAACTATTGATCTAAGTCTCTAACCAATTCATTACTAAAACAAGAAGGAAAAAAAAAAGACTACATATTCGTTTCCATGAATTTTTCTTGACTAGACAAACGTGCTTATTAAGAAAAGAATTATACCCATTTAATGAGAAATTATGAGAGTCAAAGGACACAAAGCCAAAGATTTGAACAATTTTAGCATGTTCAATACATATTCAATCGTATCATACTCCATAAATGTATATCTCATTCGGTCTTTCCATATAGAAACATATCTTATTCTTCATATTCGGGTCCATTTGACAAATTTGGCCCTACGTGAAAAAAAGCAAAAGCTATTAAACTTCTCTCACACACGGAATTTGACAACGACAAGCGAGTCTATAGTAAACTTCTCACACACACTCGCTCACGCCCACGCTCTTGCCTCTCGCACGAGAATTTTTTTCTATAAATTGCATGCAGAGTTTTTAGTGCTATCAAACACTACTCCTCAGCCTTAAATCCTATCTTGAAAGAGTCCTTAAATATCAAAATTCAAAACCCACAAAAAACCCTTCAAAGTTTTCGGCTTTTTTTCAGTATTCTTCTCCTTTAAAGCGTGTCCTTCTTTGAAAAACCCACAAAAACCCTTCAGAGTTTTGATCTTTTTTGCTGTTTTTCAGTAATGGAGAAGGATTTGAGAGATGGGGTTTCAAGCAGATCGGTGTCTCTTGGGAGTCCAAGTTCTTTGAGACCTTTGTATGAACAGCTTGAGCCTCCACAAACAAGTTCTTGTTTTGACCAAACCCTGATGTTGTCTGAGTTTTCTAGACTCAGCGTCTCTTCTTCTTCCCACAACAACAACAACAACAACAACAGAAGGAGAAGTAGCAGTAGCAGTAGCAATAGCAATAATCAGGCTTTGTATATGGGTTCTGGTTATGATTTGGCTAATGGGGTTGGCGGGGTGGACCACTTTTTGCCATGTTCTTTTCAACTAGAGAGGGAAAATCAAAGAGTTGGTGAGTTTGGGCATTTGGGTGGGGCTTACACCAATTTCTTGGAAATTTTTGTGCCTGAGAGAAACCAATTGAGGCAAAGGGAGTACCCAAATAGGCTTTCTTGGAATGGGAACGGTTTGGTTTCCGACATATCTATGAATTCCTGTGGTTTGATGGATGGCTTGGGGAGCAAGAAATCGAGATTTCCCAATTGGTTAAAGGATTCTATGAATTGTTGGTCGTTGAAAGATTTGCGCGGGATGATGTTGTACATGGCGCAAAACCAACAATGGAGCCGGTATTTGCAGTGTAAAATGGATGGCTGTACGGATGAGGAAAAAAATTGGATTTTTATGGAGTTGATAGAACATGTTGGTAAATTGATGCTGCACCCATTTGGTAATTATGTGGCTCAAAAACTTGTGGAGATTTGTAGTGAACATCAGAGGACTCAGATTCTTCAAAAAGTGATTGAAACAAATTCTCTTGTTCATATGTGCCTTAACAATCTTGGGTATGTTTGGTTTACTTTTTTTATTTATTTATAATTTTTGATAAGGTGAAGGGTGGCTATTACTTGTTCTTTCATAGATCCAAATCCAGGGACTCTTTTGTTTGTTTCTAATTGATATATATATATATATAGCCGTCCCTAAAATTTGATTGTTGTAATTGTTGTTGCAGGTATTTGATTATTGTTGTTGTTGTTGTTGTTGCAGATCTCGTTCTATACAGAAATTACTGAAGCATTTTACCACCCAGCAGCAAATCTCTCTGTTTATGTATGCTCTAAGCCCTGGTACTCTTGCATTGTGTAAGGACTTGAATGGTCAGCATGTCATCCAACATTGCTTGATGCATTTTTCTGATGAAGATAACATGGTAATGATCCGTTTTGTTTGCCAATATTTTTATTATGCTGCAATTTGAGGTTATTGGGAATGATTATAATCATGTCAATTTCAGCATCTGTTTCATTCAGTTGGAACTACTTTATCTTCCAACTATGTGTTTGCTTGGTTGTTTTTGTTGCCTTTGTTACCATTTTGCATAGTCCTTCAAAGCAAGTGTTCAAGTTTGATGGTTGAACCTATTCCTAATATTCATTTTGACAATAAGTATGTCATATTAAGAAATCTGTGTGGTAGTAAAATTGAGATTGTAACTATCCGTAAGTTGAAACTTTGGAGTGGATAATCTTAGCTTTTATTTAATATAAGATTAAATAACATGAGTCCTGGCAAGGAATTATAATGATTGTTGTTATATGACTTATCGAAAAATGATTGTTGTTGATATGTAATTTATGTCTGTACTACTCAATTATAATAATCAGACTTTTATTATGTTCTTCAAATGTGCAAATTTTTGTTGTCCTGGCAGCACTAGCACTTAGTCACTTAACAGTTCCTCAGTTTGTAGCTTTGAAACTGGTGGAAAGCAAATAATCCTTTTTGTTAGCAACTTTGCAGCCACTTAAATTATTGGGTTCTCATATCATCACTAGGATATATGATCATTTATGGTCCTTGTCCATGTTAGCTTGCACCCTCTTATATGATCATTTATGGTCCTTGTCCATGTTAGCTTGCACCCTCTCCATTGGAGAATAGGTGTGTTATATTTGTAAGAGCCATTATATATCTTCTTATTTGATATTTCTTTTGGTGATAAGATTATATTTGATACATATGAGTAAGTTTATTGTAACAGGAAGAGGATGCACTCTTTTGTTGTGCTTTAAAGTGCAATCAGTTGCCTTGCTTATATGAAATATCAGTAACTGTATGTTAAAATTTGTAATTTTGAACTTTGTTTCTCTTGTATACTTCCTGTGTACTTGGATTTGCATTTTTATTTTTTTGCTATTAAAAAAAAAAAAAAAAAAAAAAAAACAGAAACTGTGTTTTGTCAGTCTTTTTGGCTTTTAAAAAAAAAAAAAAAAAAAAAAAAAACAGAAACTGTGTTTTGTCAGTCTTTTTGGCTTTTGTTGACATGTGAATTCACTAGTTTGTTTGTCTTGGGCTTGAACAGGCGGTAGCCTTTTGATGCATTGTTGTAGCCAACAAAGATGTTCTTTTCTCCCTTTTTATCAAACTTTTCTCTATCTTGTGATGGAATATGAGAATTAACAATACATCCAAAATATTTTATTAATTGTACTTGACGGCCTGAGGCCAATTTCCAAGTAACAGTCAAGTTTCTGATTTTTGGAACACCTATTTCTCTTTTCTTATTTTTGATCGGCCAATTTCTGTAGATTCTAAAACACTCATTTTGACAAATGGGTTATGTCAAGGCTGTTAGGGGAGCATTATGTCCTTTGTAAAAAGATTACCTAATGATTTTTTCCTGTGAAGATTGAAGTTAACTTATTCTGTATATTAGTCAAAAAATTTGACCAGTCAAATAGAGGACTGTTAGGAAATGGTGAATTTAATCACTTAACCATAAGTCTAACACTCTCCCTCATTTGTGGGCCTAAACTTCCCCTTAATAAATAGGGGCTCAACAAGTGGGAATTTAACATTTTAAATGGAAGGTAGAGTAAAGATAGGAATTGAACTCAAGATTTCTTGTTCTGATACCATGTTAATTTACCGATTGTCCCAAAAAGTTAAACTATTAAGAAATGGTGAATTTAATCGCTTAACCATAAGTCTAACAGTATTAAAGTTTGATCCTGTTCTGAGTTCAAGCTTTCGTGATTATGAATTTGAGAGTTGACAACATCACACAATATCTTATGCATTTGTAGTTAACCAGCACATTGGACAGTTCCTGTTGTCTAGTACGTCTTTGATTATCATAAATGGATCTAGGAGGAACTCATATTGTGGTATTGGATAAGGTGTTGGGACTTGGGTTATCAGGATTACTTTTCTTGAATGCTTTCATTGATTTAATTGCATAGTGTAAGTTGGATGATTGGATTTAGTCTTCCCCACTTGGTAATCCAATAAACGTTTCACATGAAGAATAAAAGAATGATTACACGCATTTATATATTTATTCATGAATGGATGCATGTGAAGACATATACTTGTGTTCTATGTACTTACTAACACTTCAATCAAATGTATGTCAATCATTTTCATCTTTATCCACCAACATCTCTTTAATTACAAGACACTATCATACATGCATACTATTTCCAATAGTGTTTGTTAAAAAGTTAGTATTACTACTAGATCTTTCTTAGATATATATGTACATATATAATAAGCACATACATTAAGGAGTTATGTTCCTTTTTTTTTTGCAAAATCATGGAATTTTTAGTCTAAAGGCACCAACCTTCTTATGTGGTAGATTACCAAATTGTCCCCCTTTTTTTTTTTTTTTTTAATAGTCAATTGTCCCAAAAAGGTTAAGTTGTTAGGAGATAGTGAATTTAATCATTTAATTGTTTTTCGAGCACTCCTCATGTGTGGTTACAAACTCTCTCTTAATAAGCAAGATCCAACACTTTTTAAATGGGAGGTAGATCGGAGATGGGGTTTGAACTCAAGATCATCTACTCTAATACCATACAAAATTATGAACTGTACCAAAAGTTCTGTTAGGAAATAATTTAATCATAAAGCCATTATTCTTGTTTCCATAACACCTTTGTTTCTTAGCATGCCACTACAACTTTGGATTTTGGCTTCGTGAAAGTTCTGACACTTGCTTGTCATTGCAGCATCTTTTAAATGAGGTGGCAAACAATTGTCTCAAAATTGCAACAGATAGAAGTGGGTGTTGCGTGCTGCAGAAATGTCTCAAGCACTGTAAGGGTGCACTCAAAGAACGTCTGGTGGCTGGGATAATAGCAAATGCACTCCTCTTAGCAGAAGATCAATATGGGTATGTTCTAAAATAGTACTTCATTTATGCTTTGCTTACCAGCATAATCATAACCTGTCCTAAGTATAATACTTCTTGATTGCTGTTTGTGATTCTATAGCAACTATGTGGTGCAATATTTGCTTGAATTGAGGATACAACAAGTCACGAAAGATCTCCTGAGACAGTTTAAAGGGAGCTACTTTATCTTCTCTAGCAATAAGTTTGGTAGCAATGTTGTGGAGAAGTGCTTAGTAGAAACAGTAGAAGAACATTCTGCAAGTATAATTATCGAGTTGCTCACAGATCCAAAATGTTCAATGCTTCTAATTGATCCTTATGGAAACTTTGTCATCCAGAAAGCTTTATTGGTGTCTAAGGTTAGTTCATCTTAACGCTTCCCCTTTATTATAATATCACTTGTGTTAGATAAGCTTGAGTTTTGGATTTTATGCAGAGTTTTTGAAACCTGAGTGATTATTGAGTTGCCTGAGTAAAATGGAATGGGCTTGTCTCTCAGTCCCATTTGTCCAAATAGCTAAAATTATTTTCTAACAAACCTTTAAAAAAAAAATAATTGATTGAGTAAGTTGGCCTGCCTTTGGAAATTTTGGACTGCCCTCATTCAAATGGCTTGAAAACTTGGCTGGCTGATGGGTTACCAATTCTATGCCTTCAAGTTTGTACGCATATCATCACCATGAGAATATGAGGAGGTCATTACAAAGGAAAATACTAAAAGTATTACCGATTTTACTACGAATGGTTTACAAATTGACTTGACAATGAATGTGATTGATGCCACTTCAACAACATAAAAAATGAACGCTTGAATTACTTTTTGTAATTGGTGACACGTCATTTTGTAAAATTTGTAGTATAACTATCATCGCACCATTATAGATGCATAATTGGTATCCTGTTTCACTATAAGTCTTTAATAGTTTAGAATAACTAAATGTTTACTGGACAAATAGTAGACTAAGCAGAGGCTATGGATTCTCAATAGACTAATCATGGTATTTATTTCCTTTCTGTCATTCTATTCTACTAAGAAAAATTGTTCCTTCAGCCTGTTCAGGGGTGGTGGTACTATTGAGCTAGAGCTCATTTGCATAAATTAAACTCAATGTTAATTCTTTTACTCTGTATAAAATTAAAAATGGAGTCTTAGTACGCTTTCAGTTTAAAGTCATTTATGAGTTGTAATGTATGGATAATTTTAACCTGGCCTGATTACTTGGAGTCGACATGTTTCTTGTTTGTTGCAATGCAGGGATACATCCGCAATGCCTTGCTAGAACTAGTTCAATCAAACTCTCCAATGATGACCAGCAATCTTTACGGCCGAAAGGTGCTTACTTTTTGTCAGAAGGAGCTGAATATAAATTTTAGGACTCGTTGTTAAAAATCTGTTTCACATCTGGAGTGTCTAGCTCTTTTTTTTGCTGTGCCATTTAGTTACATTTTAGGGATTAGGGTAGATTGGTATCATAAGTATCCAGATGTATCAGCATTTTGGGTTTTGGTTGTTTGTAATATGTAGTCTTAAGGGATGGAAGGTGTGTGCTGAAACGAGAAGTTGCAAAGGAGCTATCTCAAAACGTTGCATACAACCCTCACAAGGGGGAAAGGAATATAATACAGTATATGTTCTTAGGCCGTTTATTCCAGGGTCTTCCCAATGTTGTTACACTAGCTCTTCCAAATGTTGTTACACTGTAAACTCAGCGTTTGATACGTGCTTGAAATATATTAGATTGTTCCTTGTGTTACATGTCTGAAAATGGAGAGGATCTTGTAAGGTCAGGGCAATCACTTTCTATTGCATTAACATTGTCTTCTACTCTGCCCTTGTTTAATTATCTTTCTCTAGCACTTGTGCTAGTAACATTGTGGATTATGGATTATGGATGCAACAATGATGAAACAATGTTAGTAACATTATGTGATAGTGCTTTGAGAGTTATGATAGTAGGAGACATCTTATCCTTGGCAAAAGGCAAGGTGGGGCTAATGATTAACAGTTCAAAATCTAATCTTTCTTGAAAAATTAATGCTACGAACACAATTTTAAAACAAACTTTTTCATAACTGTTTTTTTTTTTTTTTTTTTGTGACAAGTTGTAATTGAAGTAACATTACTTTCATATGACTTTATTAGTGACACTAACACTGCTTTTTATAACACTAACTAATCACAATATGGAACACTTTAACGATTAGAGAAAAAATTGTGAAAATGACTGTATTATAGACTTTATTGTTATTATCAAAATTAATCATAAACTATTATGCCCTTATCCAAAACTTTATGTAGTTACATCACATAAATGCATTTATCATTTTCAATGTCCTATCTGGGTCGTTTTATAGTCTTTAAAAGTTGGAAATGACCGACCAAGGAAGGTCACCCATCTTTGCAGCACATTTTCTTTTAATGGTTGCTAGTCTAGTTTTGAATGTTGCTTCTGGTCCGCAAATTTCAATGTCGCATGTCATATGGGGAAGAACAAGTTCAATAAAAGAAAAAAGAAAAAAAAAGTTGATGATTCCTTAATGGCCTGTTTGGATATTTAAAATAGGAGGGGGAGTAGAGTTGAGGGAGGGAGAGTAATCTAATTACCTTATTTGGAAGTTTTTTAAGGAAAGAGGGAGAGGGGTTTGGAGGGGTTTGAAGGGGTTTCAACTCCCTCTAGCCCCCCACTTTTATGGCTTGTTTGGAAGTTTAGAGAAGGAGGAGAGTAGAAGGGAGTAGAGGGGAGGGGAGTAGTGGGGAGGAGAGTAGAGGAAAATGATTCCCCTCCACCTTGTTTGGATGTTTTTAAAATTAGTAAGGGGGAAGGGAGTAATTAGCCCTTCCCCTTGTGTAATTTTGTTAATATAATAAGGGTAAATTAGGTAATTTACTTGGTCAATAGTTTATGTACTCTACTCTCCCTCCAAATCTCTCCAATTTGGGGGAATTAAAAATGGGGGGCTAGAGGGAGTTGAAACCCCTCCAAACCCCTCCCCCTTCTTCCTTAAAAAACTTCCTAACAAGGTAATTAGATTACTCTCCCTCCTTCTACTCTACTCTCCCTCCTTTTTTAAACATCCAAACAGGCCATTAATTCCCCAAAATTGGAGAGATTTGGAGGGGGAGTAGAGTACATAAACTATTGACCAAGTAAATTACCTAATTTACCCTTATTATATTAATAAAATTACACAAGTGGAAAGGCTAATTACTCCCTTCCCCCTTACTAATTTTAAAAACATCCAAACAAGGTGGAGGGGAACCATTCTCCTCTACTCTCCTCCCTACTACTCCCCTCCCCTCTACTCTCCTCTCTCTCTAAACTTCCAAACAAGCCATAAGTGCTGTGAATATGAATAACTCATCCATAGAGGTGGAGAAAATGAACTTCACCTAAATGTAACCGCCATAAAGATTTCTATCATATATGACAAATTCATAGATATGACGCTTTTTCTAGTAAAAAGAGAAGGATATTTCTTATTCGGCAAACTATAGAATTGGAACAATTCGACAAAGTTAAATTTGGTTTTTTAAGGGAATATATTTGAACCCCTTTTTGAACTAGCTGTTCTAACTAAAAAGTTATAAAACAAAAAACAATCAAAATCAGCCATATTGTTCTTGGTTGTGATGTTCCAAATACTCCAAAGGACAAGTAACTTACCATAAAAAGACTAATGGAACATTTACTAAAAACTTACTCTAATTTTCAAATAATATCATTGAACTACAAAATTCATGACTTATTAAAACTGTTTTTACCTTTGGAAATAATTTTAAGATAATTATTTTATCAAATTAGTATATTTAGAATGAAGGGAGAAAAGCGAAGAAGAGTGGCCAAAATATGTCATATTTATTTAATATTACTCACTTATTCTTTTTGAAAAAAAATAAAAAATCTTCCTGGTTAAACATATGGTAAATTACAAAATTAGTTTCATTTTTTTAGATAGCCGGTTAAGGCATATTATTACCAAAGTGAAAAAAACAAAAAAGAATTAAAAATTCTAGGAGACAATAGCATGGACTTTAAATGAAGTAAACCGAGTTGAGCATTAAAAATTAAAGATGATTTATTAAATTTTATTTTGAATACAAGTTGAACTTAAGTTCAAACTCATCATCAAATACATTACATAGTCAAACTTAGTTTAGTTTTTTTGTCAACTAAGTTCAAATTTATTCACAAGTTATTGATTAATTTATTCTCTCTCATATATTGTAAACACCACAACTAAAATTGTTTACCCTTAATATATTTATACTAATAATTCATTATCAAATTATATATTTTTTTGGTTAACATTAAATTATAGTTGAAACTATGTAACTTGAGATAACAGATAAAATGATTTTCGTTTAACAACTTATAAAAAATCAATTCCCAACCTTAAATTTAAAGTTTAAAATTTTTACTAAAAATAGACTATTTGTACTATCAGTAAATTAAAAATAATAAAATCAATGTCTTATAAACTTACATTATACATACAAACTTAACCAATTCAATCTCATATATATATACACTCAAATCGACCATCATAATAATGAGTTTATTAACAAACTCATTATTATATTTGATCTTCATATGTTTAATATTTAAAGGCTAAAGTGCAAACTACACCTTTAATGTTTAGGGGCCTTTGGATTTTACACTCTTAAAATTTAGGATTTTGATTTTAGCCCCTAAAGTTATATTTTGTTTGCATCAACAGGCAGCAGCCTCATTCATCCATATTTTTCGTTAAGTACCACATCAACTTGTCGCGCATGTTTTGTTTATTCAATAAAATAATACATTGTGGTACAAGGAAAATGATGTAACATTATTTTATTGGATGAACTAAACATACGTGACAAGCTTATGTAACATTTAACAAAAAAATATGGATGAAGTGGAGGGGCTACTGATATAAAAAGAGTGTAATTTTAGAAGATAAAACTCAAATTTTAAAAATTTAAAATGTAAAATCCAAATATGTCAAAATTTAAGAGTATAATTTGTAGTTTATCCATAGCAAAACCTAAACTTCTTTTTTAGAAGATCGTAAAACCTAACTTAGATTGGAGCTTAACATGTTTACTAAAAATATATATATAATCCCCTCTTTTTTTTTCAAACCAAGCCATCTAAATCTAATCAACCACCCAATCTAGAATAAAGGAGAGATAGCCATCAAATTAAAATATAAAAATATGATTACTACTCATAAACTCAATTAAAATTTCCAAATCACAATTATCTCTCACCAAACTTATCCGTTGACTTCAAAAAGATAAAATAAATATATTTAAAAAAAAAAAGGAAAAAACAAATTCTAATCAGTAGTAATTTCCACCAACGTGGCACAATGTGATTGGCCACATTGATATAACGCCTGACCGGTATATCTCCTTGCGCCCAAAACAGAAGTCTCTCAGATAATTGTCTGATTAGAAGTCAAGAAACGACGAAGAACAAAGAAAAATAAAAAAAGCTTATAAATTCCATTCTCTCTCTCTCTCTCTGAATCGCACAGTGAAAAATTTTCCTTTCGAAATTGAAACACGAAGATCGCTCTCCAAAGCGATAATCTTCTATAGCTATAGCAGCAGCGGCGAAGACGAAGCGCGATGGCTTTGAATTTGAGCTTGAGGTTGAGCTTGGCTCACCTAGCCTACGCGCTTTTGATTTTCCTCTACTGTTCTTCTTCTTCTTCTTCATCCTCAGCCGTTGATCTCCTCCAAGGCTCGACCAATCCCCGCCGTCCGATGATCCTCCCTCTATACCTCTCTTCCTCTAAAACTACCTCCTCCTCCACCTCCGATCGCGTCGTCGCCGATCAAAATCGCCGCCAGCTCCGCAACTCGCCGCCTCCGCCGAACGCTCGCATGCGACTCTACGACGATCTCCTTGCTAACGGGTTCAATTCTCAATTTTACTTATTATTATTATTATTTTTTCCATTTCTCTTATTATTGACTTTGATTTTGATTTTTTTTTTTTTGGTTTGGATTTGTGATAGTTACTATACGACGAGGCTATGGATTGGAACGCCACCACAGGAATTCGCGCTGATTGTGGATACTGGAAGCACTGTGACCTATGTTCCGTGCTCGAACTGTGGACACTGTGGGAAACATCAGGTTTAGCTTTCGATTTGTGTGCTTTTATTAATTATTATTTATTTTTAATCGTAGGAATATAAATTTTCTATTATGCGAGCTTGCAATTTATGCTTTGTTTATAGTTTTTTTTTTTTTTTTAAGAAATATATGAACAATGTATTGATGATCTCTATGGAAGAGAGGATTAGGAAGTTCGGTTTCTGTAACTCTTAATTATCACACTATAATTGATTGTTGAATGATAAATTGATTTAAAGTTTAATATTACAGTTGTTGGTTTGCTAAGAGTGGAAGAGAAAAGAACCTGTAATTTCAGGTTTCAGTTATTTTTATTTCTTCTTTGTCGCGGGAATGAAAAAAAAAAAAAAAAAAAGTTAAAAGAAGTCCAAAAAAATCAGTAGAAGTAGTAAAAAAGGACATATCAATTACGGGAATAACAAAGAGTATTACTTTGGAGTTTGGATTGAACAGAATGATGGAAAAGAATATGTGTGGTCGACTCTAGCTAATAATATGTTGAGGATCCATAGCTGACGCCAAATAATTTGGGAGTAGGGCTTGATTGTTGTTGTTTTTGTTGTTTGTTTCTTTATTTTTTTGTGGACTCTGAAAACTATAAGCTGTGAAAATGGAAGGTATGTTTTTTTCTGAATTTTGGTGGATGATTGATTAATTGATAGCTTTCTTTTGAAAAAAAATTAGCAGGTGATTTATTTGAAGCAAATATTATGTTGTTGTTCAGGATCCCAGGTTCCAGCCAGAGTTGTCTAGTACATATCAACCAATGAAGTGCAGCGTTAGTTGTAATTGTGACAGTAATAATGTTCAATGCACTTACGAGAGACGGTATGCTGAGATGAGCTCTAGCAGTGGGGTGCTTGGTGATGACGTCCTTTCCTTCGGCAATGAAAGTCAACTTGTGCCTCAGCGTGCTGTCTTTGGTTGTGAAAACATGGAAACTGGTGATCTTTACACACAGCGTGCTGATGGCATCATGGGTTTAGGACGGGGTCGGCTTAGTGTGATGGATCAACTAGTGGATAAGGGTGTTATTAGTGACTCATTTTCGTTATGTTATGGTGGGATGGATGTAGGTGGGGGTGCTATGATTCTTGGCGGCATTTCTTCTCCTCCTGATATGGTATTTACCCATTCAGACCCTTATCGCAGGTAAAATACTTTTAAACTATCAAATTTGTAGGGTTTTTTAAAGAATGCATTTTGTGCAGCTTACACATATGCTTTAGTCTTGGGATGTCAACAGTCCATATTACAATATCGCTTTGAAGGAAATACTTGTTGCTGGGAAGCAATTGAAGTTAAAGCCAAGTGTCTTTGATGGAAGGCATGGAACAGTCTTGGATAGTGGAACTACATATGCCTACCTTCCAAAAGAAGCTTTTCTCGCATTTAAGAGTGCTGTAAGACTCTCTAGCTTTGAGTTTCATCCTCTCTTTATAGTGTATTTAATTGTGTCATTTGCCTGACTAAGAAGGGGGGGTGACACTTGTGTGGTGAGTTTCTCATTAATAGGTGACTTGGTAAAACTAACAAGTTTGTTTGAAGGCCAAACAAGCAAAAATTAGTCCCTTTTACAATGTAGAATGAGACTGCTTATCAAAAAACAATGTAGAACAAGACTATATGTGTATGGAACAAAGTCTGGATACAGGTTGCACAAATTCAAATTATAAGAATTCTGATACATTTTATAGAGAATGGAAGCAGGTTGTTTTCCCCCAAATTTTATACTTTAGTCAATGAGCTCTAGTTCAAATGGAATTTCCTCCCTCTATAAGAATGGGGGGAGAATGAGCTTGTAAGTCCTAAACCCATTGGGTATAATGTGTTACTTACCAATCAAAGAAATATTTTTATGGATGGCCCCACTGTAGTTGGATTAAGTGCCTTAATTGAATTTAGTTGAAATATAGATCCTTCTTTAAATTTAGTTCATACCATATTCAATGTTAGAGCATATGTCAAGCTTCTTTGCTTTGAATGAAAATAAAACGTTCTTTGTTTTGAAGTGATTGTTGAATTTTGCTCTCATTTGACTTCGGTTTTAGTGAAGTGTGAACTGCAACTGGGTTGTTAAACATTTCGGCTTCTATGACAATACAACTTGTCAAATTTTGTGACTTATATCCTGAATGTTGGGATCGTATATCCTAGTTTTGCAATTTTAATGTCACTGTGGCTAGCATTAGGCAACTTGCAATCATACTCACAGGTGACCATTTAGGTTTTTTTTAATCAATCATTCCTATGAAAGGGAGGGGTAGGAAGTTGTTCTATCGTGGCACCCGTTCATATTTTTAAGTTTTGGAAAGTTCATGAGTATCACTTCAGCAAATGGGTACACTTATAATCCCGTGTGGGCCTTGCATCAACTTTGGATCATATATCCCGGATCCTGGTTTCTTTTAGGCCTTTAAAATTACTTCCCTTGGACTTGGCAGCGGAATATTTTTTACTTTAAAAAAAAAAAAAAAAATTCCCTTGATCCTTTTTTAATCTGTCACTGATCTAGAAAATTGAAATCACTGCCTCAAATGTTGCCCTTAAACTCTTGCGGCTGTGATGTCCTCTACTGTCCTTGCATCTATAGAAGACATCTTTTAACGGTTGGATGCTGTACTGTACTGCCCTCTAACTATAAACTCCTGTGTCAGTGTCAATGACTGACATCAGTTTGTCCAAGTATTCCTGTGTGTTGCTAATTAGTTTTCAATTTTACATTATCTGTACTTTTTGCGTACCTTTTTGTTGAATGCCTCAGTTGATGGGTGTTGTATGTGATACGCAGGTGATAAAGGAAATTCGTTCCCTCAAACAAATCCATGGTCCAGATCCAAATTTTAATGATATTTGTTTTTCTGGTGCTGGAAGGTACTGCCTAGACTAGATAGACATAAACTGAGTTTAAGCACCTCTTACTTGATTGGTTGTCTTGAGATTACATCTTAATATCTTTACTTGCATTATGCTTAGGGAAGTTTCCAAACTATTGGAAGTTTTTCCTCAGGTTGATATGGTATTCAACAATGGAAAAAAGTTGTCACTGTCTCCAGAGAACTACTTGTTTCGGGTAAGTTGATGTTAATCTTCCTGAGTTTTTTCTTCTGTGGGAAAAACAGTGAATGTTGTTTATACAATTATAGGTTTTTTTTGGGAGTAAAAATTATGGTTTAAAATCTTGTTAAGCACATAATGATGTTTATTTAATGTGTTATTTCATTTGTTTTCTTCTTTTCTTTCATGGTGTGTATTTTAGCACACAAAGGTTAGTGGTGCATATTGCTTGGGAATTTTTCAAAATGGAGATGATGCAACGACTCTTTTAGGAGGTACATTTTTTTTTTGGAATGCAAATCTCTGTTGTGCTTACTATGTAATTAGTTCTTGCATCTTTTAAAACCAAAAGATGCATTATGCTCAACCTGCCTTGTGGACTCCAATATGAAGTCGAGCAATAATTTCCTTTTCTTTCCCTGAACATATGGCATGCATGTGCATGAGCACACAATGGGTATCTCAGTTAATTTTTGTTGATTTGTTGCAGGGATTGTTGTTCGTAACACCCTTGTGACTTATGATCGTGAGAACGATAAGATTGGCTTCTGGAAAACCAATTGTTCTGAATTATGGAAGAGTTTGCATTACATTGATCCTTCAACCCCATCTCCTCTGCCACCAAAAAGCCAGAGTACAAATGTAAGCATACCTCCTACTGTAGCTTCTGGTGGATTGCCTCATGCCCCAGCCCCAGGCCCTGATGGATTGCTTCATGCTGTTTTTCCAGGTAGAGCAAGTTTTAAGCATGTACATACCTTTTGTGCTGTTTTTTTTTTCCCCAAATTGAAGCATGCAGCCTCAATAATTTCTTAGGTTCTTTCTTGACATATAACTATTTGTTATGAGTTTCAATATGTTGAGCTTCTATTTCTTGCAATATAGAATTAGATTGACACTTATGTAACTAAAGATTGAAGTGAAGATTCTCCTGAATGTATATACACACACACACACACACGCACAAGTTTTTTTCTTTTTCTTTTTCCTGTTATTATGAATAAAAGCCTCTTTTTGGTTGGTTGTACACATTTTTTGAACTCTTGCGCTTATTATACACTCATAATTTTCTTTTACATTGCTGTCTAGACTGCTGTCACCATTGTTATGTTTACCGTGTATTGTATGTAGGTGAATTTCAAATTGGACTGATAACATTTGATATGAGTCTTAGCATCAACAACTCCTATATGAAACCCAATTTCACAGAGCTTGCTGAGTTTATTGCCCAGGAGCTAGATGTTAAAGCTTCACAGGTATAGTTGAGCTATTTTTTCCTTGGGCATGGTTGTGTTGTTAGAGGTTCCCTGCTAAAGAATAGCTTACTATTTAAAGTACTTCTTTTAAATCTTTAAGCTTTAGAATTTCTTAGTTTCAATGCTTCATTCAATCTATCAACCCCATTTATTCATTTGTTTGTCTCTGTTTGGAGATAATGGACTTTTGATGGGTTAGTTTGGTTGCCCTTTCCCATTGACCATGAATTGGTGTAAATATTGGATTAAATATCAAAATTCCAAGTAGTCGTTCCAGGTGCCTTCTTTTAACGTTTAGTGATACTTAGCTCAAATGAGCCTCAAGTATCCATTTCTATCTGTGCCATGATTAAAGATATATTTATATCTTCCATTGAAAAAAACTGAATTTTTTTAAATGCTATGTATACTGAAAATTAATAGAATGTACTAGGAATATACAAGCGAGGCTGTCTGGGTCTGCATTTCCTGAGCTGCTGTGGTTTTAACCTTTTATTTAAAAATAATTGGATCAGAGCTGTGGGTATAGTCATTAAAATAGGTGGTCCACCTAATCTAACCTATTTTATTGCTACCTTGGTTTCACTTTGCGCTTCTAAAGCCTTCATTGCAGTGTGCCACTATCTCTAAATATTTCCTTGCTTTGGCAGAAGATTTTAGGTCAATTTAACTTGATCTATTTGTAATGCTCGCTGCTTGATTTCAGGTTCATTTATTGAGCTTCAACTACAAATCAAATGTTTCCCTTTTCAAATGGGCTATCTTCCCAGATGAATCGGCTGATTACATATCTAATACCACAGCGATGGTAATGCTAGATGCTGAAGTTGTCTTATATACAACTGTAACCATTCCCTCAATCCACTATAGTGGTTTACCTAATGCTTATTTATTTGTGTGCAGAGTATAATTCAGCGCTTAAGGGGACATCGTATGCAACTTCCTAAGAAATTTGGAAGTTATCAGCTTGTTGAATTGAATGTCAAGCCCCCAGTGAAACCGTATGTTATTTGCTTTTTCTCTAGTTATCTTCTTTTCACTTATGTACATGGTGTTTCCACTTCCATTTCCTGCCGATCCTTACCTCTGGATCCAGATTCATGCAGTAAAGCAGGACTATCTGTGTCGTTATTAACATGTGGAGTTCAGACTCCTTTACCAAAGCCCTTTTAGAGGCAAATTCTTTTGTGTTGGATAAGATGGATTAGACTGTAGTCACTAATATAAAATACTTGAATGAAATGTTAATAATACATGGAAGGTTTAGAATTTTTAGCTAGAATATAGTGATGTCTTAAAAAGAGAGATGCATTTGCTCTGGGAAAATCATTAGTCAAATAAACTTAAATTACCACTTTTTTTTTTCAGTGTACATCTATTAATAAGTCTCTTCAGTCTTCCCTATCTTGTAATTGCTAACATCAAGAAATTTGTAATTTCCAAATCTCATTCAAGCAAACTAAAATAAGTAGTTAAATCCAAATTCCTAAGTTCTTACATCTAAAGGCAGCATATGCAATAGTAGCCATTTCCAGAATTCAAGCCTAGGAATCTAGGATACACAAGCTGTAGGGGACAGGTTCAGATCCCCTCCTTGTTTCGCAGCTTTATCCTTATTTAGGGGAAAGAGATTTGCAGCTTTATACTGTCTAGTTGAAATCCAGGAAAATTTTCAGGTAATTTAAAGCTGCTTTAAGTGCAATTTAGACCTTATGACTTTCTCACACTCTCACTCCTACTCCATGACCTCCTAGGAATGTTGTGCTGAAAAAGTAATACATATGGGCTTTTTTTTTTCGTTAGTATTGTTAATGCTATGTGAAGTTTTGCATTATGAACAAGTTGATCATGTCAAATTGTAAACTTGTAATGCAGTTTTTAATAATTTATTTGACAAAAAGAAGAATTCTCTGGGTCTGTAAAAGAAGAGAGGAGAAGGGAGGAGCTTTATATAGCATCAGTAGTGGTTTTTCTATATATCAATATACATATATGTAAATATCATATACTTAAGTCTTGAAGAAGTCCCTTGGGCCAAGCACCCTGATCTAGCTCAAAGATTAGTTTGTTGATGTATATTACTAGTCTTTATATTTTCGAAGTTTACATTAATAAGTTGATTTATCTTCTAATTGTTATCTATTAATCTATCAATAGCTGTAACTATGTTGGCATTCTTTCAGGAATACTAGATTTTCTAGTCCCAGATTTTTGAACCAGTTTAGCTTTAAACAATGTTTTTACTGCTTCCTTTTCTTTTTCATATTTCACAATTGGAATCCTGTGGAAATTTGCAGAACTTGGTGGAAACAAAACTATTGGGCAGTGGCTGTTGGAACATTAGTTACCCTGGTTCTTGGACTTTCAATTTTTGGGGCATTTTTAATTTGGAGATCTAGACACAGAGAATCTAGTTCATATGAGCCTGTTAATGCCGCCATTCCAGAGAAAGAGCTTCAGCCACTTCAAACTTCACCAGGGCTTGATGGTTTATAGTGTATATAGTCTTCTTAATTTAGTGAGTAATTATTGTTCTGGATAGCTTCAAATTTGACTATTCAAGCTATTGATTTCGAGGTGATGGAATCATTGATCCCTCCATTGTTGTATAATGAAAAAGAAAATGAAAACACGGATAGAAAAAGTAGTGGCTGAGGAAAAGATCATAGTTTTTGACATTAATGTATGTAGAAAGTTACATTTTGATCGAATAAAACAATTACAAGATATAGTCATTATGCAAAATAATCTTGGTGGCCCCAATGTACTACTCAAAACTGATCACTTGGGTACAGCAATCCAATTCTCTGGATCTCTAATGTTACTTGTGGTTGCCTACTAAGGATAGCTTCTAGTTTTTCGTAGTGAATTAGAAATGTACTGACTACTGAGTACATCTTATCTGATACGAAGGAGAGTTTGCATTTCTTAGGACAATTAAACATGTCCATTCTCAGCCATGAAATCAGGTTTTTCTTTTCAACGTGATAGGATCAATTTGCAGGTAAAGTTTGATAGGATCAATTTGCAGGTAAAGTTGATTGCCTTTAACATTTTTGTCTCTAAAGCAAGCAAACTGCAATGATTTCAGGACAATTTTTGTTTTGAATTGATTTGAAGATGATCCACCCTTAGAAATTAGAATTCTTTCGTGCATTTTGGCAGAACAATCAGGAATTCTGTCTCTCCAGGCCCTTGAAATTTTCAGAGACATGTGAGGGGCCCAATTGCCACTAAGCCGAAAAGAAGAAAAATTGTAAAATATAAATAAATCTTTTCTCACATTTCAGCAATAAAGTGAAATGGAGAATATCTTTGAAAATGGGGCAGAATTCTAGAGCAATGAATGAAAAATCTGCAACCACATCAAAAAAAGTTAAAAGCCCCAGACAATTGTTTTGCTGCTTCAATAAAATTATTCATATATATATATATATATATTTTTTAAATTTTATTAAACTTTTTTTTTTTTTTTTTTTTTTTTTATGTGGAAAGTTACACACTACACTCACAGGATATACATTATCATATAACTCAAATCGTGTTTTAAAAATATAATTTTAAAAATGAGTGTGTAAAAATGTGAAATAATAAATATATGTGAATAGAAAGTGTGTACGAAACTGTGTATAAGAAGATTTTTTGTCCAATAAACCAAGGGAACAATTTGGAAGAAAGGAAAGTAAGTCAAAATTACAAAGTGAAGAAATCCCCATGATACGCTAAAGAGATCAATTTCACCTTTAGATACGCAGTACATTAGACCAACTTTTAAACAATAAATCAACGAAATCAATTTTTTTTCAATATTTTTTATCACAATTAATTAAACTATCTCAACAAAATGTGATAAAAAATATTGAATTAACTAAAAAAAATTGTAACATTTTATTGTTTATAAAACTAGAATATGAACGTCAAGAAAATTTGAAAGTTTAAAATGCTCTCACAGGTCACAACTAAAATCACTGCCACACGGTAAAGAAAGCATTGCTATAGGAAAAAGAAAAATCAGGTTGTCATTGGCAAGGTAGTAGAAGCCAGCTGTCATGTTTGTACGTTTTATTTTTATTTTTTTTTTTTTTCCTTCTAATAAACTCCAATTTATAGTTCATTGTCTTGCTTGTACGTAACTAATTCATAGTCCATTTAAAGTTTGGGCTACACAAGTTCTTGGTTAGAGTGGCCCCTTTAACGTGTCTTTTTCATTTTAGAAAAAATATTTGTTACACACTAACTATTGTATGCTTTATTTAAATTGTAAAATAGTATGTAACAACAGTTCTTTGTCTTCCTTTCAAAAAAAAAAACAGCCCTTTGTCTTTGTTTTTGTAGTTTTTATCTTTTTTTGCAGTTTTATAAGTTATGAGATCAGCTTCATAAAATATATATATATATATATATTAAAATATACTGTGTGGTCAGTTTTATGTTTTTTTAATCCAATTTTTTATTAAATAGAATTTATATTACTCTTGTTAACATTTATAATCATTACTCTTATTTTATTTTATTTTTTGTATTACTTTTAAAAAAAAAAAAAAACTCTAAAATAGCTTGGTTTACCTGCGGGGCATGTTCACTTGCACTGTACGATGTAACAGGCACTTTGTTTGTAAGCGATTCCCTATTCTTCACTTTATGGTGACCAACTCACACATGCCACGTGACACTCCTAAAATTCAACAACGCCTTGACTTAAATTGACACTCTCAGGTCTCACCAGGATTTGGATTTCTCTCTTTCTTTTGTTGTTTTGCGTTTTCTTGATCACAATTTGAGTGTTTCATATTTTTTTCGCTGAAGCCTTTGGTTTAAACAACCAAATAACCACGGCAAATGTATGACATAAAAGATATATCAATGTAATCTTGTTTTGTCCTAAGTAAATTTTCAAAGGTTTACCCACCTACAGAAACATATGCCAAGTAAAAAAGAAAAATAATTTGATCAGTTTGGGCATATATATAGTTTAATAAAATTTAAAAAATATATATATATATATATATGAATAATTTTATTGAAGCAGCAAAACAATTGTCTGGGGCTTTTAACTTTTTTTGATGTGGTTGCAGATTTTTCATTCATTGCTCTAGAATTCTGCCCCATTTTCAAAGATATTCTCCATTTCACTTTATTGCTGAAATGTGAGAAAAGATTTATTTATATTTTACAATTTTTCTTCTTTTCGGCTTAGTGGCAATTGGGCCCCTCACATGTCTCTGAAAATTTCAAGGGCCTGGAGAGACAGAATTCCTGATTGTTCTGCCAAAATGCACGAAAGAATTCTAATTTCTAAGGGTGGATCATCTTCAAATCAATTCAAAACAAAAATTGTCCTGAAATCATTGCAGTTTGATTCAAAATTGTGTACAAGATGTACAAAAAATATCGACTGTGTTTGCTTGCTTTAGAGACAAAAATGTTAAAGGCAATCAACTTTAGCTGCAAATTGATCCTATCAAACTTTACCTGCAAATTGATCCTATCACGTTGAAAAGAAAAACCTGATTTCACGGCTGAGAATGGACATGTTTAATTGTCCTAAGAAATGCAAACTCTCCTTCGTATCAGATAAGATGTACTCAGTAGTCAGTACATTTCTAATTCACTACGAAAAACTAGAAGCTATCCTTAGTAGGCAACCACAAGTAACATTAGAGATCCAGAGAATTGGATTGCTGTACCCAAGTGATCAGTTTTGAGTAGTACATTGGGGCCACCAAGATTATTTTGCATAATGACTATATCTTGTAATTGTTTTATTCGATCAAAATGTAACTTTCTACATACATTAATGTCAAAAACTATGATCTTTTCCTCAGCCACTACTTTTTCTATCCGTGTTTTCNTTGTGGTTGAGGTGGTGGCTGTGGCGGTGGTGGGGCTTCCGATTTGGTTTTGGTGGGCTATGGGTTGTGGGTCAAGGTTTTGGGTCAGCGGCATTGTGGGTCGAGGTTGTTGATTTCTGATTGTGGGTCAAGGTTTTGGTGGGCTATGAGTTTGTTTGTTGATTTCCGATTTCTTGTTTGTTCTGATTTGTTGTTGTTGATCAGGGAGTTCCGATGCAGTTGTTTGTTATTTGGTTGATCAGGGAGTTCCCATGGGTTTCTGCTATTTTGTTGTTGTTGTTGTTGTTGTTCTGATTTGTTCCGATGGATTGTGGCTGCCACGGCGGCGGCGGCGGCGGCGGCGGCGGTGGCAGCAGTGTGTGGTTGTTGTGGTTGTTATTTATTGGGTGGGATATATTATTTTATTAGGTTGTTTATATTATTTTAATGTGTAAGAAATATTATTTTAATATATAGAATTGTAGTATAAAACATCTAATAAATGGAATGTTGTAAAATAATGTGGTAAAATAATAAAGTAGGGTTTTAGTGTGGCAAAATGGCATAATTTTTGCCACATCTGATGCGGATGCTCTTATGTTTCACGTTTGCGTTTGGAAATTTGCTCGGACCCACGCTACAGTAGATGCTATAAACGTTTTCAGCTTTTTTATTTTTTATTTTTTGCTTTCAACAGCAAATGTTGACTTTTCAACAGTGAAAAGCGCACCCATGCACTATTTACAGACTCAAAAATATCACTTTTTAGCAACTTTTTCAATAAAAATAGGTCTCACAATACTATTCACACATTTAAAAATTATTTTGTTACAGTATTTTCAGTTTTAGCAAAATAAGTTCTACCCAAACGGACCTTTAATCATTTACCCACACAAATTTATAGTTGTTATCGAATGTGATTTTCTTAGTATTTGTGCACATGTTAACTTTAATTTTTTGAAAATTTTATAAAAACATCATTTAATGAAGTATTAAAAATGTACCTTAACTTAATGTTTCATATTTGGCAAAACAATTTTAATCTGTATTTTTTTCAAAGTAACTATTTTAAACTTCATTTTTTTTAGGTATGATTATTTTCAAACAACTTCACTTTAAAAAAAAAATAGAAAATAAGAATCTAGAAAAATAGATATACCCAACAAACATGTACCCACTAAGAAAATAGTAAATAGAAAATTTGGAGATGTAAGTACGTTTATTAGACGTGTGCATTTTGTCATAACTTGCTTGATTGTCAAATTAATAACTGAATTACAACATTTATACAATAATTTAGCACTTAAAACTCTCCAATTACTTATTAACATCCAAGCAAGTTGTCAGGATATGCATCAAGTATGAGTCCCTCTACGTTTTGATGAGGCACGGCTGGTGGAGGAGACTTCTAGCTTTAAAGTACTTCCTTTCCTTCCAGACCAGTAAATGCAGGTTGACTGGACCTACTTAATTACTCCATACAATGCGTTATACTAGTTTTACGGGACTTTTATTAATTACCAAGGCCGTTACGTGAAGCTTAAATTTGTCTTTTCCTGCTTTTGAAGGTTACGTGAAGTTTCCATATGTTTTACGTGAAGGCCCTTTGCTCATGTTGACTTTTAAGAAAAGATGCAACCTCGTGTACATGCATGCTTACTATATGAACATTCTGTAAAGTAAAAAAACAGCATCCTCATCTCAATTAGCTTACGTCTTCCGACCAAAAAAATAAATTAGTTAGAAAAATCAATCAGTTAACTTTGATTTGCCCATAAGCAGGGCTAGGAACTTGCTCAGAACTCGTGTGAGAACTATGAAGCTTATTCATAATTTACTTAGAAGCATCGTAGGGCACGATTTACAAAGATCCAGGTATATCCAGACAGAGTAATTAACTCTTATATATTGAGACCATATATAGTTTTACAACATGTATGCCAACTCTTCATCAGACCATTATTTTTCCTTTTTGAGAACCCTTCATCACCTGTACTCAAATTAAAGTAAACTACACTTGAGCCCAAATTCCAAACTCCCAAGTTTTAGGATCCCCCAAAAAAGAATCTTTGATATCAGTCATAAGTCATCACCTAATCATTGATCCCATATCACGTGATACTAATGTGTAATATTATATGTACTACTAGAATATTGAGAAGTTTATTATTATGAGCACAATACATTTGTTAAAGTACTACTACTTAGATCATTTAACTTTTGCCAAATATTATATAAAGCGATATGAGAACTCTAATCTTCAAGTTACACTCCATTATGGTAAATAGAATCTTCTTTCAAATGATGGTTTTATACAGTAATACAAACTTAGTAGTGGGCTATACAAAACCTAATTGCAAATTAAGACTAATTCATTTGTTGATCTGAACTCGGATAACCCAACTGTCATGACCCACCGACCCCAAGTTTGCTAAATTGGGTGGCCATGCATGAACCATGGATGCCAGTTGCATGTAATAATTGCTACAAATAAGTAAAAACGAACCCTTGGTTTCATAAATGTATTATTGGACAAAAAAAATCTTAAGTTACGTTTGGGAATTGTTTTTTTCCCTTATTTTTTGTTTTAAAAACAATTTTCTATTTTTGAAATAAAAAAACTTGTTTGGCAACCTAAAATAGACAGAAAATAAAAACTATTTTCAAAACTCAATTTGTGAAGGAAATTGAAAACATGCAAAATGTTGTTTTCAGTTTTTAATTTTCAAAAGTCAATGAAAATATGTATTTAATTTAATGAATTTGTCTCATTTAATGGGTTAGTATTAAAATTCAAATCTTAGTAACAACATATTTTAGTATTTTCTATTTTTTTTCAAAAAACTTTTTTTTTTTTTAAATTTCAACTAACCAAACATATTTTTTATTTCAAAAATATAAGAAAATTGTTTTTTCTTTATATTCCTAAAACAAGTTTTTGAAAATAGAAAACAAAAACTGTTACCAAACATAACTTTACTATTTCACGTTTCGTACATATTCTCTATTGGCATATACTCATTATTTCACATTTTGCTGCACGTGTTTTTTTAAAATTATATTTTTAAAACATGATTTCCATTATATGATAATGTATATACAGTGAATGTGTAATAATTAATAAAAATTGTTTTCAAAACTCAATTTGTGAAGGAAATTGAAAACATGCAAATGTTGTTTTCAATTTTTAATTTTCAAAGGTCAATGAAAATATGTATTTAATTTAATGAATTTGTCTCATTTAATGAGTTAGTATTCAAATTCAAATCCTAATAACAACATATTTTAGTATTTTCTATTTTTTTTCAAAAAACTTTTTTTTTTTAATTTCTACTAACCAAACATAATTTTTATTTTAAAAATATAAGAAAATTGTTTTTTTTTTTTTTT